>NW_026020752.1:1393763-1762656 GCF_900185275.1 Solanum verrucosum
TCTCATAGGCCACGTCGAGTAGAGTCTTGTTATTGAGTGTGAAGCGCACCACATTTATGAATGAGAGGCTACAAAATGACTAGGAAACTCCACTTCTTCATTACTCTAAAGTCGTGCGATAGAGCTTAACTCTATAATGTTTATCTCCTAATCCTTATTTGATTCTCTATATGATATGGCTGCTCGAAGAGCTTATGCTAAAAGCAATGTGAGTGATAATGTGGAATAGAAAGCTCCTCCCCAAGCTCCTCAAGTTCCGGTCAACCCTTTGGCCGAACAACTAACTAATGTGGAATTTAGGGCTGCTTTTCAAGTGTTTGGTCAAGCCGTGACAGCCCAAGAAAAAAGGGAGGTTCTGGTTGCCATGAACCAAAATGTGGGTAGGGTGGCATCTAGAGTGAGAGAATTCACTAGGATGAAACCTCCGGAGTTTCATGGTTTTAAGGTTGAGGAAGATCCTCAAGATTTCATTGCTGAGGTTTATAAGGTGTTGATGATCATAGGAGTGACGCTGATCGAAAAGGCAAAGTTGTCCTCTTCTTCACTTAACGGTGTTTCTCAATTTGGTTGAACCAAGGGAAGGAAGGGAGACTGGAACATACAGGTCCTATTGATTGGGAAAAGTTAAAAGTTAATTTCCTTGATAGGGTCTTTCCCCTTGAGATGAGGGAGGCAAAGATGCTTGAATTCATCAACCTTCGTCAAGGGAGTATGAGTGTGAAGGAATATTATTTGAAGTTCGCACAACTATCTAGATATGCTTTCATAATGGTGTCGATCCTAGGGCAAAGATGAGTAAGTTCATTTCGAGTGTGTTAGAAATGGTGGTTAAAGAACTCCGTACCGTCATGCTTGTTAGAGACATGGAAATTTCTCATCTCATGGTTCATTCTCAATAGATTGAAGAAGAGAAACTTTAAGGAAAAGTCTAGAGAGGCAAAAAGGGCTAAAATTGGTGATGGTAATTTCTCTCATGGAAGGTCTGATGGACTTGGTCATTCTAGATTTCGACAAAGGTTTTCTCGTCAAAGTTCCTCCAATTCTCTTACTAGGTTCAACAAACAAAGGGTGTCTAACCCTAAGCCTCAAGGAGGGAATGGTAGTGGGTCTATATTGCCTACTTGTGCTAAGTGTGGAAGAAAGCATGAGGGCAAATGTCTAGCATGCTCCAATGCTTGCTTTGGTTGTTGTAAGACAGATGACAAGATATGGGATTGTCTTTTAGTTTCTAAGAATTAAGGAGATAATTGATGAAAGGCTCAACCAAATCCTTTATCTGGTCAAAGTGGTTCGGGATCCAATGCTCCTAAGAGGAACCGATTCTATGCACTTCAATCGCGTGGTGAGCAAGAGGGTTCTTCAGATGTGGTTACTGGTATGTTCAAAGTCTTCCAACTAGATGTTTATGTTTTACTTGATCCCGGTTCTATCTTGTGTTTTGTGATGCCATAGGTTGTTATGAGGTTTGATATTCTTACGAATGTGTTGTTAGAATCTTTTGTTGTCTCTACTCCTATTTGTGATTCTATTATGGCTAAGAGGGTCTATAGAAAGTGTCCCATCTCTTTGTCCCATAGAGTTACTTTTGTTTACTTGGTAGAGATTGATATGCTAGATTTGGATATTATCCTCGGTATGGATTGGCTGCACTCATGTTACGCCCCTATTGATTGTAGAACTCGTGTAGTGAAGTTTCAGTTCTCGAATGAGCCTATCCTAGAATGCAAAGGGGGAATTATACACCTAAGGGACAATTTGTCTCTTGTATCAATGTTAAAGATAATTTTTAAGGGTTACATTTACCATCTAGTTAGGGTGGGGGATGTAGATTCGGAAACCCTACTCTTGAGTTGGTCCCCGTTGTTAATGAGTTTCTGGATGTGTCCCCAGATGATTTACCCGATATTTGTCCCAAAATGGAAAGAAACTTTGGTATTTACCTCCTCCTAAGCAACCTATATATATTCCTCCTTACCAAATGGCTTCGGCAGAATAAAAGGAGTTGAAGGAACAATTGAAAGATTTGTGGGATAAGGGTTTCATCTAAACAACTATCTCTCAATAAGGTTCTCCAATTTTGTTTGTTTAAAAGAAAGATGGTTCCTTTCGTATCTGTATTAACTATCGTAAGTTTAAGAAGGTGACCATTAAGAATAAGCATCATCTCCCCAAGATACACAATTTGGTTGACCAACTTCAAGGACCGAGTTACTTCTCTAAAATTGACCTTCGGTCAAGCTATCACCAATTGCAGGTGAAAGAAGATGACATTTCAAAGATGGTTTTTCAAACTTGGTATGGGCATTATGTGTTTTTGGTAATGTTGTTTGGTTTGACTAATGCTCTGATGACATTTATGGATTTGATGAATAGGGTGTTTAGACAATATCTTGACATGTTTGTGATTGTGTTCATTGATGCTATATTGATCTATTCGAGAAGTGAGGATGAGCATACTGATCATTTGAGGATTGTGTTGCAAATTCTCAAGGACCAACAACTCTTCGCAAAGTTTAGCAAATGTGAGTTTTGGCTAAGGTCTGTAGCTTTTCTTGGTCATATTGTTTCAAGATAAGGTATTGAGGTAGATTCTAAAAAGACGGATGCATTCAAGAGTTAACCTAGACCTATATCTCTTTCAGATATTAGAAGTTTCTTGGGTTTAACTTGATGCTGTAAAAGATTTATTGAGGGGTTTTCTTCGATTGCCTTTCCATTGATAACATTGACTCAAAAGAAGGCTAAGTTCATATGGTCTGAAGCATATGAGAAGAGTTTTTAAGAGTTGAAGGATAGACTTACTTCCACTCTGGTGTTGACTTTATCTAAAGGGACTGATCGTTTTGTTGTTTATTGTGATGCCTCGAGAATTGCCTAGGATGTGTGCTTATGCAAAATTGGAAAGTTATTTCCTATGCTTCAAGAGAACTTAAAGTTCATGAAAAGAATTATCCTACCCATGATCTTGAACTAGCAGAAGTTGTTTTTACCTTACAGATTTTGAGGCATTATTTGTATTATGTTCATGTAGATGTATTTACCAATGATAAGAGTTTGCAATATGTTTTTAATCAGAAGGGTCTGAATCTTTGCCAAAGAAGGTAGCTTGAGTTATTGAAAGATTATGATATGTGTGTTCTCTATCACCCCGGTAAAGCGAATGTGGTGGCAGATGCTCTTTGTCGATTATCGATGGGTAGTGTTGCTCACATTGAAGATAATAAGAAAGAGTTAGTTTGAGGTGTTCATAGATAGACCCGATTGGGTGTTAAGTTAGTGGAATCTACCAACGGTGGTGTTATGGTTCACAACGGCTCAAAATAGTCTTTTGTGGAGGATATGGAAGCCAAGCAAGGACTAGATCAAATTTTGATTCACTTGAAGGAAGCAATGATTAAGAAATCCACAGAAGATTTCTCCCAAGAGGGAGATTGAGTGATTAGATATCAAGGTCATTTGTGTGTCCCTACGGTTAATGATTTAAGGGAACATATCTTATCAGAAGCCCATAGTTCTGTGTATTTCATTCAGCGGGGATCCAACAAGATGTACCGTGATTTGCAGGAGATCTATTGGTGGAATGGGATGAAGAAGGATATTGAGGAATTTTTGGCTAAGTGTCCTAATTCTCAACAAGTGAAAGTTGAGCATCATAAACTTGGAGGTTTAACCCAAGATATTAGCATTCCTACATTGAAGTGGAAAGATGTGAATATAGTCTTCATTGTTGGTTTGCCTCTCACCCGATGAGAATATGACTCGATTTGGGTTTTAGTAGATCGAATGACAAAATCAGCACATTTTATTCCTGTCAAGGTTTCTTACTCAGCGAAGGATTAAGCTAACTTGTACTTCAGAGAAATGGTAAGGTTTCATGGAGTGCCTTTGTCCATTATCTCCGATCGTGGTACTCAATTCAATTCTCAAGTTTGGAAATCTTTTCAAATGGGTATTGGCAGTCGTGTCAAGCTTAGTACGGCCTTTCATCCCCAAACTAATGGTCAGGCGGAGTGTTCTATCCAAACTTTTCAAGATATGTTTAGAGCTTTTGTGATTGATTTTATGGGTAATTGGGAAGACAATTTACCATTGATTGAGTTTGCTTATAACAATAGTTACCACTCAGGTATTGGTATGGCTCCATTTGAAGCATTGTATGGTAGGAGGTGTAGATCTCCTATAGGTTGGTGTGAGGTGGGTGAAGTTCCCTAATAGGTCACGAGTTGGTACATGAGGCTATTTAGAGGGTTCGACTTGTTAGAGAAAGGTTGAAAATGGCTCAAAATCGGCAAAAGTCATATGCCGGTGTTAGAAGAAGAGATTGTGAGTTTGATGTTCATGATTGGGTTTACTTGAAAATTTCACCATGAAGGGTGTAATGAGGTTTTGTGAGATAGGGAAACTTAGTCCTCGATATGTAGGCCCATATAAGATTTTGAGGCGTGTTGGTAAGGTTGTTTATGAGCTAGATTTGCCTAATGAATTGACATTGCTGCATCAAGTTTTCCATGTCTCTATGTTGAAGAAATATGTTGGTGATACGACATCTATAGTTCCCTTAGAAAGTTTGGGATTAAGGTGAATCTTTCTTATAAAGAAGTTTTGGTTGAGATTTTTGACCGGCAAGTCAAGAAGTTGAGAAATAATGAAATTGCTTCCGTGAAAGTGTTGTGGAGCAATCAATTAGTTCAGGATTCTACTTTCGACATCCTCATCTCTTTCCTTTTACCCCTACTCTAACTTGAGGTAATGAATTCCTCATGGATTACTCTTTGTTAGGTTTCATGTGTCTTAAATGTTTCAATGATTTTCCTTACTATGCATGATTCATGAAAAGGTTAGTTTTGAAAAATGAGTCAATTTGATTGATTTATATATGTTTATGTCCATTAGAATATGAGTTGCATATAGACTTCATGATATGATGATTTAGCATGCTTTTAGCATGGAGGTGGTATTTCCTCCTCGGATATGTGTAATCTTATAATTTCATGCATATTGGGTTGCTAGGTCTAGTTCCTATCTTCATTATGAGGCTTTGAATATGTTCTAGCTTGGAGTCGAAGTTCCTCCTTGGTTGTGTGTACTTAGATGAAATTGTATGCATGATGGGTTGCTAGTTTAGTGTCCTTTTCTTTTTGTGATGTCTTGAATGACATTCATAGACGAATGATCCCAAGGGAAAGATAACGTAACACCTCAGATTCGAAAGAGGGCAAAATAGCAAGTTTTAGGATTTTTTGGAGCCATCCGACGAAGGCCAGCCACGGCTCGTGGACTGAGCCACAGACCGTTGGTTTGGTCCGTGGATTGGCCACCAAATTAGGTCCAGAGGACCATGACCATGGTCGCACCAACGGATCATTATTGGATCCATGGTCCGTGGTTGGGGGCTGTGATCTAGTCCCCAATCTCCAGCTTCAGACGCCAGACAACATACCAACAAGACGTCTGTCTGTCAGACCACGGTCAGTCGGTCAAGGTCTGTGGGTCGTGGGTCGGTAGATATTTTAAGGGGTAGTTGAGTCTTTTTCTAATTCGTTTAGCCTAATACTATGTCATTTTTCCCATGCCTAAAACCCTTATATAAGTGTTTTAACTCTAAAATTTCCCTATTGAATGTCATTCTCTCAAATTCACCAAACAAAATTAAGATCTTCCTCCAAAATATTTCTCTCTCTTGAAAACTTGAAGAAGAAGGGTCCAAGCTAGGGTTTGCAAGTCAAGTCTCCTTTTCTCCATTGAAGTTAAGCCATTGGCATTGAGGTATAATAGTTCTCATCCATGGATTCCTTCCATTCATGGAGATTCCAAATTCTCTTATTTTCAAAGTAGAATTCCCCAATTGAGTTAGGGTTATCTTCTATGTTATGGGTTCTCCTTATTGTTTATCTAAGTGATTGATTTATGATCTCTTATGCTTGAATTGAGTTGATGTCATGTTATTTATGATGATTTCCCCACGTTATGATCATATGATGTGCGTTTTGGATTATGAAAGAAGATAATATGAAATCAAGCATGAATTGATAGTACATGAAATTATGATGAATTTCCATAAGACCATACCTAACTTATGCTTTCTAGACATTGATGGTTGAAAGTGCGCTTGAACCTTGAATGAGTGAATTATAAAATTATGCATGTTTTATGAAGTCTATGTAAAGGTTTTAAGGATGCTTGGAGAGCAGAGTATCAATGATGTTGTTATTTCTATTGTTGTGTTGTTGAAGGGATTTCTCATATACATATGTAAGCATGAATTTTGAAAGGTTTTCTCACATGATAAGGGTTCTTAGGGTTGAAAGGCCTTCTCACCTAAAATGAACCAATGCTAAGAAGTCTTGCTAATGATCATGCAAGAGGTGATTACCCAAGCTCTCTAATTGAATAGGCGATTACCCATGTCATATGATGTAAGGACAAGAGGCGATTACAAATGTTCCTTCATGAGCTAAGATGAATAGGATTAAGAACTATTTTGTGGAAATTAAGCTTAGAACCGAGTGGACAAGTGGCCATTACTCGTGTCCCATAACTATGTGCAAACATAGGATTGTCTAGATAGACATAAGCTAGTGGATCCACAATAGCTATAAGTTCATAGTCATTACTGTGGCAAGTAGGACACCCTTTTATGAGTGAGGAAGACACCGAATTCCATGTTTCTAGCTCACATGGTCTTATATTTTGGTTAATTCTACTTCCCACAAGCAAGTAAAGGTATGATGAACCAAGGTTACATCAACAAGTATAGTAAATATGTTTTAAGATGATATTCACTTACATTGATAATGTTTTATGGCTTATGTGTTTTAAACGGATTTTATTTTTTCCATTTTTCTTCTTTACTTTCAATTTTACACATGATGTATGGGCAAGGCCTAATTTCATTCTATGGTATTAGATGGCTATTGAGACATGTGTTTAGACTTCCGCTTTGCTTTTCTAAAAATTTGGACTTGAAATGTTGTCTTTAATTCCTTTGTTCTATTTTTTATGTTATGAATGCTAGTTGGCTTGTATGGGGCCTCTCGGGGTCCTATATTCCATGTTACATCTAGGGTGTACCCTTGGGTCGTGACACAAACATACGATTTACGAAGGTTAGTTCAAATCAAAGGCACATTGAATCAAATTCAAAAAGCATTCATGAGGCTCACCAAATTATACAGTAGGAAATATGTCAGGATTCAGCCACAATAGGTGGAGTCAATTCCACCTCGTAGATTCGCAAAGTCTGTTTCGGCGGGCTTAGAAACGTCCCCAAAAATTGACAGTGCAAATGGAAAAGACAAAGGCAGCAAGGGCGATATCCTCTCCCATGCGGTTATTCATAAAGTGGGTTTGGCAGTCTAAGAAAAGCTCGTATAATGGTACAGTACACAGGGTCTATATACGCTAAAAAGGTGAACTAAGGCTTATTCGATGATTCACCTAACCTCCTAGGTGAGATAAGAGAATCCCACCGACAAGGAAGTTTTTAACCTAGTGCTTAATTTTTAAAGCTAACCCAAAACATACAGCAAATACGAGTTTCCCTCAACATTACAATCCACATATATGTTTATTTGCCCATGGGTACTCAGATTTCCCCACAAGTATTGCTAAGTATTGCACTAATTGACATTTTTCCCTTAAGAAAGTAGTGACCATGTATATCATTGGGATAAATAATGCAGTTGGGTCAACACTGGGTTAATTAGACTTCAACCACAACAAATTTTACTCAGACCCAACATATTTATAAGTTCAATTAAAATTTCAACCAAAACAATAAAAAATTTCAATGTACAACAACACACATATAAATATCTCATGGGTAAAGTTCAAATCGCACAATATGACACTATCCTATAAAAACTATCACACAATTATACTAAATTTCTTCAAGACCACGACAAATATTCAATCTATAACTCAAAATCTCAAAAAAAAAATCAAAAACCAACCTCAGTATCAGCACAAGTTGAGAAAATAAAGGAAATAGTGCAGGGTCGACAGGAGATCCAAGAAAACACACTCCTCAAACATTGAAAACACACACTAAAGCATCACAAATCACTCACAATAAGCAACGTAAGAGAAAGGAATGTACAAAACTTACAGATATCAAACAGTTTGATTTTGGAATTTGAAAAGACCCTTGATCTTTTTATGTCATGCCCGTTTTCTGGTAACGACTAAATTCACCAAAAAAGTTTGGTGAATAGCCAATTGGAGCTCAAGCTCATCCAGCATGCCTTAACGAACCCCTAACTTGAAGGCTAATTTAGCAAACCTGATCGAGTTTGCATAGTGCACTTCATTGGATCGCCCTTTGGAGTTCTTATCACCAGTTTTGAAAGAACACTTTTCCATATGTTCAAGCCCAGAAGGTGGACAAGAATGAATCCACACAACTACTTCAGAGTATCGCCGTTTGGGTCTTGGAATCACCTCTGCTTTCAATTTCAACCTTTTAACTTCTTCTCAACCTACACTCGCAACGCACGTTATTCGAAAGTAATGAAAATAAATTTAAAGACTTGGGCTTCCTCCCAAGAAGCTTCTTATTTAATGTTGTGGCATGACATAATTCTCAATCCCAATAATTGTTCTTAGGGTTCGAGATGATGTCACTAGGCATTGTTTCCTTTTTTCTTGGATTGAGATGAGTAGTCATTTGGCCCAATTGGGTCTCCAGCGGCTTGATAGAAACTTAGTGAGAAGTCATTGCCTTGGATAAAGTGGAGAAGTCATTTTTCAATTCGTTCGACTCTTTATCGGACCCCTAAACCTTGTTGTAGATCCTTGTAAACATGTCTTTAGTTCAACTTCCTTCTTGCCTAGCTGGTTCTTTTGGTGGTGGATGATCACAGGGAGGCACATATCTATGTTTTTCCATCTCCCTATCTGTGCAATTTCCACAGTGCAAGTCTTTCTAACAACCATCTCTACCTTATTCCAACCTTGGTTCCCACCTTGTCACTGCTAATTGGTGTGAGAACCTCCCATTTGATTTCCTAAGTATTGAACTTCCTCATTGTATAATGCCTCAAATTTGGCATCATACGGGCACTACCCACTGTTGATTCCAACAACATTTGCCCACTATAGTCCACCTCCCAATACATATTTAGACAACATATCAAGCTTGGTCATCATTTTCGCTATGTTTTCATATCCTTCTTGACCTTCTTTTTGCTTAAACTCAATTGTAGAGTATGCACTTGGTCCTCAATCTTGTGTGCCATGCTCGGTTAACCTTAGTCATATGATCTAGCAAAAAGCAGCCACATCATACAGTTGTTTCTTTGATCCACCTTGGACTAAATGATCAGCCACACCTTTATCAACTTAATCAAGGATGCAATATAAGTGTTACAATAGTAAATTGGCCGGAACACCATTCATTGGACATTGCAAAAGCAACTTCTTGAACCACAACCACGTCTCATGTAGAAGCTAAACTCCAATACACTTGAAATTTTTTATCTGGCTTTGATGTTTAAACATCTATGATGGTGGAAAAATTCTCTCTGTGAATATATCATTTAGCTCTTCCCCTGAAGTGATATAATCATTTGGCAATTCTACCAACCATCTTGTAGCCTCTCCCGTTAAATAGAACGGGAATAACCTCAACCTTACATACTCTTCAGAGATATTATTGAACACAAACGGTCAGTATACCTCCATGAAATTCCTAAGATGTTCATGGGGATCCTCATGAGCTAAGACCCTAAAATTTCCTTTCATCTAGAGCAATTGAATTATTGTTCTGGTTATGGGAAATACAACACTCCCAGTTGTGGGAGGTATTAGGATTGCACTTGTGGTTTGAATAACATTCATGTGCATATCATTCATATTACCAATGTTGACATTTTTACTAAATTAACTATCATTGTCACTCCCATGGTCACTCATTGTATAACCCTGCAAATCAGCCAACGACAACACCAAACAACAATCTACTATCAATAAACAAAATTATATTCAAATTTCTCAATTACATTTCTCAACCACCATTCCCTGGCAGCGGTGCTATTTTTTTATAAAGCTCAAATGTCCTCATAAAAACAAATTAGAAAGGACAACATTCGTAGTCACTAAAAACCCCAACAAAGATTTGGGGTCGAATCCCATAGGGAATGGTTTAGCGTGGATAATTTTTATGAAGAAATTTTGATTTTGAGATCACTCATTTGCAATAGTAAGGAAAAGTGGGTGGATAATTCCACCAATTTTAATATAAAGTTTTGGTTATCATTAATCGCAATTAAACTAAAATATTGAAGAATTGGAGAGTTAACCAGCAATTAGGGGTGCGGAGATTGGAAATTAATGTTAGATAGGGGTAATTGTGTTGCCCTATAGTGATGAACATTCATGAATAGGCTAAGTAATATTCATTCACGCTAATAATCTTTCGATCTCAAAGCATCTATGTATAAAATATCCTCTCGGTGTCATCTAATTGCTAATCAAAACAACTCAATACCTTACTCTATTTTCACTTAAGAAAAAAGGGAAATAGATCTGACTCGTAACCTCCATTTTAAGGCAAGTTACATACATCAAACCTAAATTTCTAGTATCTGTCTAATTACCCTCTCCAATCACTCTCTTCCAAGCATGACCGGAGATTGAAAGTAGGAATTAAGTTTGCAATATTAAACCATAAATTAAACCCATGCTAATTAGACCAAATTCATGTATGAATAGTTGAAAAAAGAGCATAGCACAATACCCACTACACTAAATAAACACACACCCCCATAATTGCACCCCTAGATCTTGGGGTTTTAGCCTCCCATCACATAAAGTAAAGAGATTATACCTTCCCTGAAAGTAGCAGGTGATAAAATGGAATGTACAAATTACTAGAAAACCCACTTTGTAAACTTCAATTTGTTAACTTCAAGGGAAAAGTTTTAAGATCCCATAATCTAGAAAAGTGTTCCTCACAAAAGTAAAGTATTCTCTGTCTAAACATTATTTTCAGAACACCTCCTACACATTATCATGTAATATTTCTCTCTCCTTTGGACTTTATATAATTTTCTAAAATTATGCCCAAAATCCAATATGCGACTCAATCGACGATATTAGTCGGACTCGCCAAGCTCATTCGGTGAATCATTTATTGCTCCTCAGCTCACCTTTTTCTGCTCTAGGCATCATGTATTTGAACCTTAGTTGGCAAACTCGATTGAGTCAGCCTTTCACATTCAGCGAATTGATGAATTCCACCGTGATTCACCTTTCTAGCAGCCATTCTTTTCTTTTCACACTGTCATTTTGGGCAATGTTTATCTACCCTGCCTTTCTCATTCAGCGGATCATTTTCTCTACTGCGGTTCACCGACCTGATTCTATAGACACAACTGTTATGCACTTTCATTTTGGGCGTGGTTGTGCTCAATTGGCGCTCCGTCCTGCCTGTTAGACGATGAACAATGTATATATTATACTTCTTTTTGTATTTTTTGCCATTCTTTAATCATTAATCATTTCCTTGTCTAATTGCCTTCATACTTGCAAATCATAGACATTTTGTCTGAACAAAACAAAATTAGACATTGTGGAAACTAATTATTCCGCTAAATGCACCTCAAATGAGTGCAAATCTACCACTCATCAATCTCCAAACCACACCTTTTCTCTTTTTGGGGACTACCTTGGCATAGGCCTCATAAAACTCATAGACTCACGACGGGATATAAAAAGGTTTAGCTCTTGTGAAGTGCTCAAACCTGTGATATTTTATAGTATCAAAGATGGCACGGTAGTAAGTCATGACCACATCTACGGACAATCGATGCTCTTCATAAATAGTCTGTTCACTAGCAGCCTTCAGCATGTTAAGGGCTCTTGGAGTGATAATTGGGATAACCCTCGAAGTCACATTAATATTGCGTTCTTGTATCTTTTTGGAGTGTATTTTGCTCCTCTATGATGGTATAACCTTCTTAACCTCCACAGGTGCTGGTGTACTCTCAGATAAAATTTAAAAATCATCATCGGTCCAATTGAACTTAAGTGAGGGCTTTCAAGGTTAGAAGAAGACCATGTGCTCTTATCAATTAGTGCCTTGTTTTATACAACCTCAGTAACATCATCTTTCTTTTATTTCTTTTCACTCACATGCTTAGAAGTCTGCGGGCTGACTTTTGGTTGTTAGACGGCTCATTGATTACTACTCGCTTTTGCCTTTTTAGTAGAGGTGGAGGAGGAGAGTCGGAATCTGAAGGAATTGCCCTTGAAGTGACTGGGACTTTAGGGCTAGAAATATCTTGTAAGGCACAACATAGAAAAGCAAACATCAGGTGAAGGTTAGTTAAATAGAATTTCAAGAAAATCACTGTTGAAAGAATATTCCTAATGCTCGCCAAATGGGTAGGCAATTTCTCTAAAGGGTTAGGGGAGTTCAGAAAAGCTCATTGATATTGAAAGTAGCAAAAGTATTTAATTTATGCACAAGTGATGTCACCTAAAACTCGATGATTCACCGAGCTGGTTTGATGGGCTAAAACAAGTTCGGCCAAAGTGATAGTGCAACAAGGGAACCTCAAGCGTTATGGGGGATGTCTTCTCAAACTCATCAATTCACCAAGATGGTTCGACAAACTAAGACAGGCTCTCTGAAAGTGACGGTACCCCAGGTCAAAAATTCATAGCCAAAAGGCGATTAGGGACTTGTTCATTAATTAGCCTAACCACTTTGACAGGCTAAAACAAGATCGCCAAACATGTGATTTTCAGCCCGACACCCAGTTTTCAATATTGAGCACACAAATGCATCCATAACAATGCCCTAACATATATTGATAATACCCAGTAATCAATCTTACCCAGGGTACTCAGAATTCTGAAAAAATCTACAATTCTTTGCTAATTTGATGGTTTTCACTTAACAAAATTGTCAGCATATCTATCATTGGGAAAATTCAAGCCTATTGGACAACACTGGGCTAATCAAACATCAACCAAAAAAAATTCATACCAGACCCGCAATATTCACCAAGCAATTATCGACTAAATACTCACATATTCATTTTTTAGCAATTAGGGCTCAAAATTGACAAGTACAACTCTCATGGGTAACAGTTAATCTCATAATTTAATGCTTACTGATAATGCTCAAATAACCATCTAAGACCAATTAAAAGGGTGAGTGATCATTAAAAAACCCAACGAAAAGTCGGGATCAAATCCCACAAGGAATGGTATATAGTGGAGAATTTTATATTTGGATTTAAAATCAGCTCATTTGGAATAGTAAGAAAAATTGAGTTGATTGAACCACACTTAGGATAAAACTTTTTTGTCTATTACCGTAATTAGCCTGAAATTCAAAGAAAATCAAAAGCTAACAAGAAATCTAAGGGTTTGAGGATTCAATATAATTGTCAAATAGGAGAAAATGTACTGCTCTATAGTGATGTACATACATGAATAAGCTAAATAATCTTCAATGACACCATCATCTATTCCTAGAATATCCTTACGGTCTCATCAAATCCCAATTCCAAATACCATCCATTACCTTATTCTATTCTATATTTTATTAATATAGAAATTAGATCTAACCATAACCTCTTTTTCAAGCACATCAAACCAAAATTGCTAGTATCAAACTAATTACCCACTCCAATTAATCCTTTTTAAGCACAAACTGGAGAACGGAAGTGGTGATTAAGTTTACAACCCTAACCCTTATGTTTATCACATAATAATTAAACAAAATTCATAGATGAACAACAACAAAATAGATAATAGCAAAATACCCACTACATTAAATTATCAACCAAACCCATTAGAGCACCCCTAGATCTTGGGGTTTAAACCACCCATCACAAAAAGTAAAGAAAGTACACCTGCTATGAAAGCAACCAAGGGACATTTGAAATCAAGCAATTAAGAGGCAACACACTTTGGATTAAACTTCAAGTTATCGAATTTGAGATCAAACTATCCAAACCCCAAGAACACTAGAACAAGTGTTCTAAAAAGTAAAATGTTCTCAATAAAAACTTTCTCCTCGAGTGAGTTATTCTACTCTCTCCTCGAACTCCCTTAAAACTCTATTAGTTCAGCTATTTATATTTTCCCAAGATTTGGCCCAAAAATACACTTCGCAACCAACTCAACGACATTAATCAGGCTCGCCTAAATCACTCGATGTATCTCTGATAGTGCAACCCACTGGAACTAAAGGCGATCTGAAGATCAATTGGCACATCGCCAAAGCATTCGGTGATTGGTTCACTCTCTCGCCAACTAGGTGCTTAGTGAAGATTTCTCATCACCTTGCTATGTTGTTTTACACACTACAATGTTATCATTTCTTGTTAGTTTCTTTTTAATTCTTCTTTTTGTCTTATTTATGGTAATGCATTGTCTCTAACCACATTGAGGACAATGTTGAATGCTTTTGGTGGGGGGTGGCAATTGGTCAGTGAACTCCCATGTGTGTGTGCCACTTATCTTGTGTGTGTTTGAATGTGGCAGTTCTCTTGAAAATTTGAGTATGGACAAAAGTTGAATGAATAATATATGCATGAAAAAAATATGCTAGGAGGAAAGACTTACAAAAATATTGCAGAATTAAAGAAGTGCAACCAAGCACAAGAGGAAAAAACTTTTCTCTAGATTAAAAGTTGGAGAAAGTCAAAAAAAAAAAACAATGAAAAGAAAATGAGTTGATGGGAAGGATATCAACGAGAGTTGGAGAGAGAATCCTCCAACACCAAAAATATTTTTTTTTAAAAAAACAGACACAAAAAGAAAAGGAGTTGATGTGAAGGGCATCAACGAGAGTTGGACAAAGAGTGCTCCCTCACCAAAAACAGAAATAAAAGGCATTTGTGGGAAGGGAATCAACCTTGGAAGTTGGAGAGAAGTCCTCCAACACAACCAAGAGAAAAAATATCAGAAAAAAAACAAAAAGAAAAGGCGTTGGAGGGAAGGGCATCTTCCTTGGAAATTGGAGAGAAGTGCTCCAACACATCCAAGAGGAAAAATATAGGGAGTTGGACAGAAAGTGGTCCAACTCTTTGAAGTTGGAGAGAAGTGCTCTAACACAACCAAGAAAAAAATATCGTGAGTTGGAGAGAAAGTTCTCCAACACTTGGAAATTGGAGAGAAGGTGCTCCAACACAACCAAGAAAACAAATAGATGAGAATTGAAGAGAAGTACTCCAACAATTGAAAGATTGGACAGAAGTTTCCAACAATTGAAGATTGAAGAGAAGTACTCCAATACAACAACAATAACAAGAATAAAAAGGCAAGAGTACACAACTTTGAATTACAGGAAAATGTTGGAAATAATAATTCAAAGTTAGAGTAGAAATCTTAAGTTGTTTAGGATTTGTTATTTATGGTATTTTCTTATTTATCTTTTGATTAGAATTTGTTAGTTAGAGTAGTTCCTAGTCCTAGTTTAATTTGATTTTTACCTTTATAAATAGGAATGTTACTAAAGATAGAAATATACAGAAATACAAGAAGCGGAGAAGGGCCTAAAAAGCCCGTCAAATATTTGAATTGGTACAAAATTTTCCTCCATCAACCTATCGGCTCTAAAATACCCCTGACGTCCACCTTTCGGCTCAAAAATACCCTTATCTCTAACGGATCATACTCATTAGGTGGATGGAGGGTAATATTGTACCAAATCTCATAGTTTAAGGGCATTTTAGGCCCTTCTCCGTTCAAATAATTTGAAATTTGAAATTACTTAATATATAAGCTCACATGATTGACTTGATTTTGAATTTCATAGTAAATTTAAAATTATAAAAAGGTTAGGCATCTACTCTCTACTCCTTCCTCCCCGGCCCTTCACTTCCTATCTCTTCCATTTTTTTTTCTATTTGGATCTTGTCATTTTATTTTATTTTTAATTTATGACAAACAAGAGAGAAAAAAAGGAGGAAAGTAATGATGCATTCATATAGAAATAATTAGTTCAATAAAAGATGACTGAATTAAGCAAATATGTACAAATATTATATTTTTCTTTTGTGTGTACCCAAAATTAAAAATTAAAATAATAAAAATAAGCATTTCTCTTATCCCCACCCTCATCCCATCATGATAATAATACTAATAAAAATAATATAAATATGTGAGTTCATTTCAGGTTTGAGTCATAGATATCCTAATTAAGAATAAGAGATTACAAAAAGGAATAAAAGAGAAAATGAACAAGACATTTTGATAATTGAGAGAAAATTTTATATCAATGAAAATAATATTTTTTTTAAATGGACAATCAGTTGGGGTAAGTATGGATTTTAGTTAGATTCCCATTTATGAGTTGGGTTACGTTATAATAAATTGGGGTCAATTTAAAATAGGCCAATAGGAAGATATCATGAAATTAATTATTTTTTCATTATTTTTTTCATGTGTATCGGGTCAAAATATGAATCATAAGTGGTTTTATAGAAAATTATAATTTTTAAAAATATCATTTTTTATTATTTATTTGAAAAGGATTTAAATGTGGATCGATCACATTACCCAATATAATAAATAAATATTTAATAATTTTACTTTAAGGGAGCTAATAAAAATAAGGGCAAATATGAGTCAAAGGATTAACATCAAGGGTATTTTTGAGCCGAAAGGTGGACGTCAGGGATATTTTGGGGCTGATAGGTGGATGGAGGGTAATTTTGTACCGATTCAAATACTTGAGGGGCATTTTAGACCCTTCTACATACAATAAAATAGATAGAACTTGAAGTAAGATTCAAGAACCTTTGAGTTTATAAATAAAATATTTCCCTTCATATATATATATATATATATATATATATAGATACTAGTTTTGTCACATGTGCGTTGCACGTGCATATCAAAGCATGTACCACATTATTTTTAAAAATAATGTAAATATTATTAAACAAAACAATTAAGTAAACAATTATAAAACGAATGATAAAGTATTCGTTCCTATGAATAGTGCATCTAAACTTTCTTACGATTACTACTAAAAGTTATTCACTATTAAAATCTCTTCATTACACCTCTTTAATATACTTTCTCCTCCATTCCCCATAGTGCATTACTTAGTTATTATTGTGTTGTTGGAGTTCTTACTTTTATAATATAATATAAATAAGTATTGATATATGTAACACCCCAAAAAATATTTGACTTCAGACTCGAACAATTCTTCGTTGTAAGTAGGATTTTACCGAGGAATTTAAAATTTTCCTAAGTTTTAAGGCCACTAGATGTATCACCTTGAGTTCAAAGAAGAACTAAAAAGAATTCATTCAAGTCATTCCTAAGTTCCTTTACGTTTTGGGTCAACTTCAAACGACCATAACTTTCAGTACAAGATGTGTTAGGTGGCCCATAAGATATCAAATGAAAGTTATTTAAATTATCTTTCCAACGCCACCGAGCTTGCTAGGTTTTGAGGTCGGTTGAGTGATATATGCCCTTTTGAACTCAAGTTGTCCCGTTAAGAAAAGCTACCCAAAAATAGTAAGGGGTATTTTTGTCTTTTCCTTACCCAATAAGATTTAATTTGTTTCTAGTAAGGTTTTAGGGATCTAATCTAATTGATTCAGTTTTATAATCCTAATATACGCCTAGGGTTTTAGTTGATAGTTCAAGAAGAGAAAATAAGAGAAAAGAGGAAATAAGAGGAGAAAAGGCCAAGATTTCGTCGAGTTCTTGAGGATTTGATTTTGGATTTCACCAAGGGTTTAATCCCTAAGAGGTATGTAAGCTTCTATAGTGTTAGGTTTGTTCAACCACACACTAATCATGTTTATTTCAGCGAAATTCGTTCTAGAAAGTTGAAAGTATGTTGTTCCTGAATTATGTTCTTGAAATTGGGTTTCGTTATTGAATTTAAATGAGATTGATGAGTTCTTGAGAAAATTGTGTCTATTTTAGAGTTGTGTATGATTAGATTCTTGTGTACATGTACTAGGTATCTGAATCTAAAGATGAATTGAGAAAAGAATTGAGTTTAGGTGAATCGGGGGTTAGAAAATGAAGAAAGAAAAAGTTGGGTGAATCTGGCACTCCACTCCACGTCACGGACCTGCCCTCCCTGTGCATAAAATCTTTCTCCATGTCACGAACCACTCTGCCTCAAAATTTATTTTGCGACCAAATATGAAAATACATCTCCGCGTCGCGGACTTGCTTTCACACAGTGATTTTTTGATCGTTTCTCAAGTTTTACTATCTAAAAACACTCCTAATCATTACAATATCCTTCTTATTACACATCATAACCTTGAATTCATAATTCAAATTCAAGGAAGAGTTAAGAGCCAAGTCTTGAGAGTCCTTTGAGTCTTTTGAGGAGTTTTCAACAAATTCTAACAACTTGTTTTAAGACTCAAGTAAGTGAGCATGAGAATGAGGAGAATGTATTCACGAGTCTACACTATCTACGAGATCCTTCATATCATGAACCATAACTCTTGAATTCGTAATTTAAATTCAAGAGAGAGTTAAGAGTAGAGTTCAAGAAAGTCTTTGAGTCCAATTGTGAATCCTTTGATATCAACTATTGATTTGAACTAAGTTTTGAGGAAGTACGTATGAGAAGAAGAAGAAGAAGAAGAAGAATAAGAGTTGTATACACGAGTTCCATATCATTATGTAAACCCTCGAGTCGAGTCGTTCATGCCCATAAATTTTGCATGAACTTCATAAGTTGAGCATCTTTAAGAGGGATGGGGGAGGGTTTTGATCTGGAATTTATGGTGGAAATATCCCTAATCTGGGTATGGGGTTCAAGGATTTGATCTAGGGTTGATATTATTGATTAGAATCTGGGTAATTGGGTCTTGTTTATTGATCCTTGTATTATTATGATTGTTTGTAGAACAAGAACAAGCGGAAAGAATCTGAAAAGGAAAGAATCAAGTTTCTTAAGGGATTCAAGCATTTTTCGAGGTAGGTGATGGTTGTGATTTCATGATAGTGTGATATATGTTTGTTCTTGCTTCATTATAATACATGTATGTATGTGAATATTGCATTATTGATCACATTATTCGTAAATAAGGATGATTGAATAATTGTTGCCATGAAATCATGACTTGACTGTATGATTATGAGAATATACTTGTGATTGTGATTGTGATTGTGATTGTGATTGTGGTTTGTTGAAGGGAACGAGTGTTGCGTTCCAACACACTAACTTAGATTGGTTGCCACATTCCGGTAGAAATATGGGATCGATTTTCACGTACTGGCATAAATATTGGATTGGGTACCACGAATCGATACACTAACAGTTTGGGTTTGGGTTCCATGAGAGGACCATGGATTTGATATTACTGTATATTTGAGAATTGTGAAATGCTCCGTTGTTCTTAATGTTGTTGATAATGTATATCTTCGGTGTATGCATGTTATTATTATGTTGTAATGGCTTATGTATGTTACACTTAGTGGGATAGCTGTGTGATCCTACCAGTACACTGTGGTTGTGTACTGATGTTGCACTTTCTCTTTCTTTGTTGAGTACAGGGCATCATCAGGCGGCTATTGACAGACCTCGCTTAGAAGATTAGTGATCATTCGAATTTAAGGGTTAGCCAGTTCTTCCGGGCTTCCATGAGTTCTCTTTTTGTTTATGTCCCCATTTCGGACTTAGACTACCCAGTTAGTTATTCATGTGTTAGTTTGGGGTTGTACCCCTTCTTGTTCAGACTTGTTGAACTTTACATGTTTTTGTACATTGACTTTTCTAGCTATTATTCCGTATTTTTTTTATTAGACTTTTATTTGGAGTTTATGGGAACTCTCTATTTCTTCTCCTTAGCATTTAAACCTGCTTCTGTATCAATAAATGCCCCAGTTTTGGTTGAGTTTGTTAAGTTTGGGTTATAGTAATGGTTCTCCCACCGGAGGGTTAGTGTGGGTGCCAATCACGATAGTCTGGGTCATGACAAAGTTGCTATTAGAGCCTATGTTCGTTGATCTAGAAGTACAAAAATGAGACTGGTAGAGTTTTACGAAATGGTACGGATACGTCTGTACTTTTCTTCGAGAGGCTATAGGACTTTAGGAAATCTCTATATTTTCTCTTGTCTCCTTTCATGCTATAACTTGATTCCAATTGGTATCTGGTGATTCAAATTGGTATCTAACCTCCTTTACTCTTTTGTCCACAGATGGATAATACTAGGTTCAACAGCGTCAGGCTCGTAGCTCCCGTCAATGCTCCAGCTAAGGAATCTGCAGCGAGAGTTCGCGATCGAGGCAGGGGTAGAGGAAGAGATAAGGGTAGAGGCCGAGGAAGGGTGGCGTCTACTAGGGATGGAGTACCGGTTGAGAATGATCCTAGAAATGAGGCCCCTCCTACGCATCATGAAGAAGTAGAAGAGAATGTGAAAGTTGAGAATGAGGATAATGTTGGGCAAGAGGAAGAGGTGTTGGTTGAGACTATAGGTATTCCTCCTTTAGACCCAGTGTTAGCTCAACATAATATGTCATTTTGGAAAGGATTGGTTGGTCCTGGAGTGCTTCCCTCTGTTCAAGTAACACAAGCTCCCGCCAATCCCCCTGTTGCTATCACTATGCCCAAGGTGGGTGGACTTGTAGGTAATGATGCTTTCTTTTGTCCTTTGTTAGGTCCTGTTATGACTGGTAATGAGCATGAGATGCTGACTAAGTTCCTGAAGTTGAAACCGCCTGTGTTCCATGATGCTAAGAGTGAGGATGCCTATGAGTTCATCCTAGATTGCTATGAGAGGCTGCATAAGTTGGGAATTGTCCATCAGGATGGAGTTGAGTTTGTGACCTTTCAGCTTTAACGCGAGGCAAAGCAGTGGTGGAGAGCTTATGTGGAATGTAGATTTTCAGTTTTACCTCCACTCACTTAGACCCAGTTTCATGCTCTGTTTTTGGAGAAGTATGTGCCTTGGACATTGACAGATCATAAGAAGGATGAGTTCATGGACTTGGAGCAAGGTGGGATGTATGTGGCTGCTTATAAGGCTAAGTTCCATACTTTGTCTAGATATGCTACGCAATTGGTGACCACTGAGGAAGAGAGGATCCACTTATTTGTTAAGGGACTAAATTATGCGTTGCAGGTATTGTCTGTTCATATGACCTCTGCAGGAAAAAGCTTTAATTAGGTAACAGATTTTGTGAAGAAAGTGGAAAGGGGTGAGGCGAGACGGCCAGGCTAAGGCATTGGCTAGGAAATCCAAAAATTCAGACAACTTTCAAGGTTCTTACTCCAGAGGTTCAAGGAGACCGACACTTGCAGCCTGGCAAATTCAATCCTCTATACCCGCTTCTATAGGTAATTACTCGGGAACTCCACCTCAAAATTTGATTCAGGATAGCCAGGGAGCAGCACCTTCGACGGGAGACAGAACATCTTTAGATCGTACTTGCTATAAATATGGAGAACCTAGTCATTGAGGAAAGATTGTCCCCACCCGTATATGTTAGATTCCACACAGCAGCAGTCTAGAGTAGTGGTACACACGGGAAATGGTAATAATGGTCGAGGGCATCCACAAGGTGGGCGAGGAGGAAATCAGCGAGGCCGCGAATGTAGGGGAAATGGTAACGCAGGCAGAGGTGCAGCGCAACCAAGCAAGGAAGTTGCCCGTCAAGATGACTGGGCTCAGTGTTATGCCTTTCTGGGCAAGACCGAGGCATAGTCTTCTCATGCAGTGATCACATGTACTATTCTTGTCTGTGACCGGATGGCTAATGTGTTATTTGATCCGAGTTCTACTTATTCTTATGTATCCGTGCAATTTGCCACAGAGTTTGATATGATTTGTGATATATTTGATTCCCCCATCCATATTTCTACCACTGTTGAAGAGTCAGTTATAGTCACCTATATTTATCGTGCTTGTCCTATCTTGTTTATGGGTTTTCAGACTTGGGCTGATTTGGTGATTTTGGATATGACGGACTTTAACATAATCTTAGGTATAACTTGGTTGTCCCCTTATTATGATGTGCTTAATTGTAATACTAAGTATGTGACTCTAGAAATTTCTGGAAGGGAAAAGTTAGAGTGGAACAGGGTGTACAAGCCTAAGCAAGCTAAGGTCATATCCTCCATTCGGGCTAGTAAACTGGTAGGGCAGGGTTGTTTGGCTTATTTGTCTCATGTTCGAGTTGTTGAGGTTGAGCCTCTATCTATTGTGTCTATCCATGTGGCGTCAGAATTTATAGAAGTGTTTCCTACTGATTTTCCTGGTATGCCTCCGGATAGAGATATAGATTTCTACATTGATTTGGAACATGGTACCCACCCCATTTCTATCCCTCCGTATCGCATGGCTCTGGCAGAATTAAGAGAGCTTAAGTCTCAAATCCAAGAGCTTTTTGATAAAGGATTCATTAGTCCTAGTGCTCACCATGGGGTGCTCCTGTTCTGTTTGTTAAGAAAAATGCTGGTAGTATGAGGATGTGTATAGATTACCGGCAATTGAGTAAGGTCACCATCCGGAACAAGTATCCATTGCCTCGAATAGATGATCTTTTTGACCAATTGCAAGGTGCATCAGTTTTCTCAAAGATTGTTCTAAGGTTTGGTTACAATCAGTTAAAGATTAGGCCTGAGGATGTGCCCAAAACGGTGTTTAGAACCCGTTATGGGCACTCTGAGTTTCTAGTTATGTCGTTTGGTTTGACTAATGCGCTTGCAGCTTTCATGAATTTGATAAATGGGGTGTTCAAACACTTTCTTGATTCGTTTGTTATAGTATTAATTGACGACATTTTGGTTTAATCGAAAACTGAGGAACTGCATGTTGACCATCTTCGTATTGCTCTGGGTGTTCTTGGGAAACAAAGATTGTATGCAAAATTTTCTAAGTGTGAATTTTGGTTGACTTCGGTTGCATTTTTGGGCTATGTAGTCTCAAAAGAAGGGGTAATGGTAGATCCCCAAAACATTGAAGCGGTTAAGAATTGGGTTCGGCCTAGCTTTGTGACTAAATTTAGGAGTTTTGTTGGGCTCGTTCGCTACTATCGTCAATTTGTGAAAAATTTTACTTCTATTGCCACATATTTGACGAATTTGACCAAAACGGACCTTTTGAATGAACTAAAAAATGTGAGGAGAGCTTTCAAAAACTCAAGACTCTTTTGACCACCACACATATTTTAGCATTACCGGTGGAAGGTAATGATTTTATTGTTTATTGTGATACTTCGCATTCTGGCTTGGGTGTTGTGTTGATGCAGGATAAAAATGTCATAGCTTATGCATCGCGTCAGTTAAAGGTGCATGAGAGGAATTATCCAAAGTATGATTTGGAGTTAGCAACAGTAGTGTTTACTCCTAAGATCTGGCAACATTACCTCTATGGCATTAAGTGTGAGGTGTTTCCTGATCATCGTAGTTTGCAGCATGTTTTCACTCAAAAGGATCTAAATGAGACAGAGAAGGTGGATGGAGTTACTTAAGGATTATGATCTCACCATTCAATACCATCTGGGTAAGGCTAATGTGGTGGCAGACGCTTTGAGTCAAAAAGCGGTGAGTATGGGTAGTTTAGCTCGCTTGAGTGTAACTAAGCGACCTTTGGCTAAGGGAATCCAGACCTTGGAGTCTAAATTTATGCAGTTGGACATCTCAGAAAGAGGTGGGGTTTTAGCTAGCATTGAGGTTAGGGCCACATTCATTGAGGAGATCAAGGCCAAACAATTTGAGGATGAAAATTTGAATGAGCTTAGAAACCAGACTGTGATTCGTAAGGCACAAGAGACCACTCTTGATGCGGAAGGTTTGCTCAGTTTTAAAGGAAGGATTTGTGTTCCTAGAATAGATGATTTGATTCAGAAATTGTTGACAGAATCTCACGGTTCGCGATATTCCATTCATCTGGGTGTGACCAAGATGTACCAAGATTTGAAGCGAATTTATTGGTGGCCTAGCATGAAGAAGGATACAGCGGAGTTTGTGGCTAAGTGTCAAAATTGCCAACAAGTAAAATATGAGCATCAAAGGCCGAAAGGTTTGCTTCAAAGAATGCCAATTTCGAAATGGAAGTGGGAAAGGATAGCTATGGACTTCGCGGTTGGTCGTCCCAAGACCTTGGAAAAGTTTGATTCTATTTGGGTAGTGGTTGACAGATTGACTAAGTCAACCCATTTTATTCCGGTAAGAATAGATTATAATGTTGAACAATTGTCTAAGGTGTATGTGAAATAGATAGTGAGGTTGCATGGGGTGCCTCTATCTATAACCTCACATCGTGGTACCCAATTCACATCCAAGTTTTGGAGGAAATTGCATGATGAATTGGGCACACAACTCACTTCTAGTACCGCTTTCCATCCACAGACGAACGGCTAGTCAGAGAGGACTATTCAAGTGTTAGAAGACATTTTGAGGGCATGTTTGATTGATTTTGGAGGGCATTGAGATAAGTTCTTACCGTTGTGTGAGTTTTCCTATAACAATAGTTACCACTCCAGCATAGATATGGCACCATTTGAGGAACTTTATGGGAGGGGATGTAGATCAGCCATAGGATGGTTTGAGGTTGGAGATGTGAAATCTTTAGGGGTTTGATTTAGTAAAGGATGCTCAAGATAAGGTGAGGAGTAATCAAGCTAAGCTTTTAGCAGCCTAGAGTAGACAAAAAAAGTATGCAGACCATAAAGTAAGAGATATGGCATTTCAGACTGGTGAGAATGTTCTTCTTAAGTTATCACCCATGAAAGGGGTGATGAGATTTGTCAAGAAGGGCAAGCTAAGTCCGCGATACATTGGTCCCTTTGAGGTTCTTGAATGTGTAGGGCCAGTGGCTTATAGATTGGCTTTACCTCCTAATCTATTTGGAGTTCATCTAGTATTTCATGTGTCCATGTTGAAGAGATATCATGGTGATAGGGATTACATCATAAAATGGGACTCAATTGTGTTCGACAAAGACCTCCAATATGAGCAGGAATCGGTTGCATTTTTTTATCGTGATGTGCGTAAGTGGAGGACCAAGGAGATTAAGTTCGTGAAAGTTCAATGGAAGCATCTTCTAGTTGAGGAAGATACTTGGGAAATCGAGAAGGACATGCAATACAAGTATCCCCAGTTGTTCGTCGATTCAGGTACTACTCCATTCTTTCGTTAGCCTATTTTTCCTAAGTTTGTCACTCGGGAACAATTGATGGGTAAATTGGTATCTATTCTAACGACCTTTTCCTGTAGTTATAGAAAAGCCAACGGGAAAAAAATTTGGGCCAAAAAACTTTTTCGTAGTAACTTGAGATTTCTCAACCTAGTTCAGACTTGGATGAATTCAGAGTCACTAAGGTCTAGGGAAATCTGGTAATAATTGGGTGATTTAATTATGATTTTGATCACATAAGTAGATAGATAAGGTGTTAAGGAACCCGTACGACTTTACAGAATTGAATTCGGTCGAGTAGAACTCCCGAAATTGATCTTAACATGAACGGGTATTTTCTGAGTGTCATGAGATGAAGGTGTGTTGTGAAATGGGAGTTTGGAATTCTTAAATGGACTCACTAGTTCCGTGCAAGCCGTTGTGGCGGGCTGAGAACCGCTATGGCGGGACAGTCACGATTTAAGTCGAAAATAAACCCTAAAATCATTTTATTATGCAAGTTTCGACTTTGAGAGCTAGGAGACGACCCCAGGTGCTTTCTCGACAGTTTTCCACCATTCTTAAAGCTAAAGGTAAGGTTTTAACTCCCCGATTCCATTTTTCAATCCGTAGAATGTATTCTAGTGGGTTAATATCGATGGGGGAGGGTTTTGATCTGGAAATTATGGTGGAAAAAGCCCTAATCTGGGTATGGGGATCAAGGGTTTGATCTAGGGTTGTTATTATTGATTAGAATCCAGTTAATCGGGTCTTGTTTATTGATCTTTGAATTATTATGACTGTTTGTACACGAAGAACAAGCAGAAAGAGTCCGAAAATGTAAGAATCAAGTTTCTTAAGGGATTTAAGCTTTGTACGAGGTAGGTGATGGCTATGATTTCATGATTGTGTGATATATGCTTGTTCTTGCTTTATTATAATACATGTAGGTATGCGAATGTTGCATTATTGATCACATTATTCTTAAATGAGGATGATTGAATAATTGTTGCCATGAAATCATGAGTTGACTATATGATTATGAGAATATACTTGTGATTGTGATTGTGGCTTGTTGAATGGATCGGGTGTTGCGTTCCGACATACTAACTTGGATCAGTTGCCACGTTCCGACATAAATATGAGATCAGTTGCAGCGTTCTAGCATAAACATTAGATTGGGTACCATGAATCAGTACACTAACAGTTTGGGTTTGGGTTCCATGAGAGGACCATGGATTTAACAAAACTGTATATTTGAGAATTGCGAAATTGTTTATTGTTCTTAATGTTGTTGATATTGTATATGTGAGGTGTATGCATGTTATTATTATGTTGTAATGGCTTATGTATGTTGCACTTATTGGGATAGTCGTGTGCTCCTACCAGTACATTGTGGTTGTGTACTGATGTTGCACTTGCTCTTTCTTTGTTGAGTACTGTACAGGGCATATTAGGCGGCTATTGACAGACCTCGCTTAGAAGATCAGTGATCGTTCGAATTCAAGGGTGAACTAGTTCTTTCGGGCTGCCATGAGTTCTCTTTTCGTTTATGTCTCCATTTCGGACTTAGACTTCTTAGTTAGTTATTCGTGTGTTAGTTTGGGGTTGTACCCCTTCTTGTTTAGACTTGTTGAACTTTAGATGTTTTGGTAAATTGACTTTCAGGTTCTAGGTATTATTCCGCATTGTTTTTATTAGACTTTTGTTTGGAGTTTATGGGAACTCCGTATTTCTTTTTCTTAGCATTTAAACTTGCTTCTATATCTTTAAATGCTCTGGTTTTGGTTGAGTTTGTTAAGTTTGGGTTGTAGTAATGGTTCTCCCATCGGAGGGTTAGTGTGGGTGCCAATCACAACGGTCTAGGTCGTGACACTTTACCAGTAAGAACAATTAGAAAATTAATTAAACAACATGATGTAGATTATTAACTTATAGAAAGCTAAAAATGGAACGAGGGAACTAGATAGTGAACAAATGAAAGCAAATAGCAAAGCAACAACAAATACTTTAGTTGTAGAAGTGTACACATCGGGATGACATGTGTATACCCACGTTATCAGGAAAGTAAACATAAGAATAATAGAGGCCTGAGCTCAAATATTTACAACTAATTTTCTTTCTATTAACAATTTAGTCATTTCATTCACATGTCGCATCAAGTTGTACCTCAATTAAAGAAAAAACAGAAGCGAGCAGTCTGGCATGTATAAACAATCACTTTAATGTGTTAAACCAATTATATGAAGCATTATACTGATCATCTCAATCAATATTTTTGGCTGATAAAATAATAAGCTTTAAAGGCAAGTTATTTCTTGGGGTTTATAGTTGAATATTTCCTTTTTTTCTTTTAAGAAAGCATGAGCTCATCATTTATATATAATGATATATAGATTAATATTTAGGAACCTTTGACACCAACCACGTGTTGCTTGTAGGTTGTTATGTGCCTTGAGATGACTGTTTCTTATACCTCTAAATTGAAAACTCCATCAAATTATGGCTTGAAATAAATGCAGTTAGTGTATGATTACAAACAATTAGTCTAAAACGACCATAATGAATATTCGGATTAATTTTTTTTATTTCACAGGTTTTTTTATTTTTTAAGCACAGTCAACAAAAGAAAGCTCTTTCAAACACATCCATAGTGAAAATGAAAAAATAATCATAACACTTACTTTATTCTTGGAGACTAAATACTCAATCGTGAATAACTACTCAATCGTGAATAACATGGATAGATAGAAACTAATCATACAATAGATATAGAAAGAGAGAATAATAAGTATAGAAAATTTAACAAACAATAACTATGGAAGTATTCTTCGTTCCCAAAAAATTTAGAATAATAATATCACTGGAAAGTGTGAAATAAATTGAGATCATTGTGGATGTTATAAAAATAAACAAAGAAGAACAAAAGAAACAGAAACAAAAAAGTTAACATAAGTAAAGAATAATATCAAGGAAAAACATGAAAACAAAACATAAAAGCAAATGAAAGAAAAATTAGCATAAAACTAACTTGAAATGCGGAAAAATTTGTTCCCTGCAAATTAAACTAAGTTAATATTTCTTTTCTTAAGATTAAGAGTTGCGGAGGAAAGGAAAAAATTCCATACATAAATTGGAGAGAACGACAAATTTATAAAAGAATTAAAACAACAAAACACACAAATTGATAAGTAGGAGATAAAGAGAACATAACGAAACTAAAAGAGAACAACAAAATACGGTTAGATTCAATAGAGAGGAAAGAGCCACAAAGAATGAATGCAAAATCAAAGTGAGAATATGTTGTACAATGAAGAATAATTCAGAAGATAGATACGTGGCAAACCTAAACTGCAATATGTAAACGTGGCAGATTAGAATAAACACAGATAATAATCTAATATAGTCAAAGTCTAAATTACCCTCAGTTAACATTTTATTGGCAACTAAGCAGCCATGTTGAAATTTTGAAACTGTCTCTTCTATATAAGAGAAGAAAAAATTGCTTTCAATTTATTTTATTTAGAAATTTAGAATAGAATTAATTTTATATTAAATAAAAATTTGAAAAATATAATTTTATACTACATGAAAATTATATAAAGTGGTTATTTGAATAAAAAAGGAAATTATATTATGAAATAAAAATATAAGAATGAAATAGAACTAATAATATAATATTGAGGAGAGAGGAAAATATCTTTTTGTATAGAGTAAAATAAGATTGAGTTGGAGTTGGTTGTCTGAAAAAATAGAAAATTATATATTTAGAGAGTAAAATAGAGGGTAAGGTTGGAGATGCCCTAATAAATTATTAGATTACCTTTCAATTGTCAGGCAAGCATGTTGACCTCCTGCCTCTTATAATATAAGAGGTTTTCAAATTTCTTAAAGGACTTTGGGGTGTAAGTGAACATGCCTAATTCTTGTTGTACAGAAGGAAAGTGTTTGTTAAAAAATAATTCAAATTTAGATTTTAAAACCTATCACACAAAGAACTTAAACTAATTTATAGGTGATAATCATAACAAGTTCAAGAGTTCAAATAACTTTTAATTAATAAATTATTTTAAACTATTGACAAAAGAAGACAAATAAATAAAAAAATACTATAGCAAACGGCTAATAAAAAAATTGATAAAGGGAAGTATTCAAATGAGCAAGAGTCTAGATGAAAAGTTTTGTTTTTTTCCTCACAATGTAATACTTGTGTAAGACTTTTTATTAATTGACATTGTAACAACTCATTCTGTCTTTATTGAAATAGTGTGTTAAAAAAATAGGGATTTTTGAAAATATTAATGTTTTTCTTTAAAATGTTGATTGTCAAGTCAACAAGTTGGTCAACGCTCATCGATGTTGCAAAGAGGTCTCTCTATTATCAAGCCCAGTAAAGCAAAAGACCTTCGATATAGAGAAGGCCCAACAAAAAATAAAAACTCAACTTCGTCCCATATTCAAGACATAAGAGGTCGGATGCAAATAAATATATTCTAAATACAATGTGTCACGACCCAGACCGTCGTGAGTGGCACCCACACTAACTCTCCGATGGGAGAACCATTACTACAGCCCAACTAAACAATTTAAACTACTATTGCGGAATAATAAGACCTAGAACCTGAAAATCAATGTACCAAAACTCTACCAACGACAAGTCTATGAACAAGGGGTACAACCCCGAAACTAAACCACAACTTAACCAATAGTCCGAGTCCAAAAGACTAGACTCAACCAAGAGAGATCCATGGAAGCCTGAAAGAACTGGATAACTCTTGAATCCGGTCACGCTCAATAGTCACATACTTGAGGTACATCAATAGCCACCGGA
Source organism: Solanum verrucosum (assembly GCF_900185275.1). NCBI lineage: Eukaryota > Viridiplantae > Streptophyta > Magnoliopsida > Solanales > Solanaceae > Solanum > Solanum verrucosum. The sequence goes on from NW_026020752.1 coordinate 1,423,668, forward strand.
AGATGCCCTGTACTCAACAAAAATAAGAGCAAGTGCAGTATCAGTACACAACCACCGTGTATTGGTAGGATCACACGGCTATCCCATTAAGTAAAACGCATGTAAGTCATTACAACATCATAAACATGCATACACCGAACATATACAATATCAATTATCATTTACGAGCAACATACAATTTCACATGCTTCAATAAGAGAACCACACCATAACCACTTTTAAAGTTCACTTGTGAAATGCATGAATGAAGTCCCATACCCCCACTCACACTAAGTAGAACTCTTTGAAAAGTCATAAGTCATAGTTCATGATCATGTTCACAACAATAATTCAATATATAACAACTCATTGGTCCTCTCATGAAACCCAAACCCAAATAGTTAGCATGCCGGAACGTGGCAACCGATCCCATATTTATGCCAGAATGTGACAACCGAGCCCATAGTTATGTCGGAACGTGGCAATCGATCCAAGTTAGTTATGACGGAACGTGGCAACCGATCCCATTCACACACCACAATCACAATAACAAGTATATAATCAAGATCATACATTTAAGTCATGATTTCATGGTATTCATCAATTATCTATGTCATTTACAACAAGTATGATCAACATTGCAACATTCATACATATACACGTATCAGAATGAAGCAAGAACAACCATACATCACACAATCATAGAATCACAACCATCACCTACCTTGAATCCAAGCTTGAATCCTCTAAGACACTTGAATCTTCCCTTTTCGGATTCTTTCCCCTTGTTCTAGGTCTACAAACAATAATTTATATGCAAGGATCAACAATCAAAGGTCTAATATCTGGATTATAACAAACCCAATAACCTTACACCAAACCAAAGATCCTAATACCCAATTTAGGGCTTTTTTCAACCATAAATTCTAGATCAAAACCCACTCACATCGATAATGACCCACTAGATTACGTTCTACGGATCGAAAAATGGATTCGGGGAGTTAAAACATTACCTTTAGCCTCAAGAATAATGAAAAACGGTCAAGAAGTCGCCTCGGGTCGTCTCCTTAGCTCTAAAAATCAAAAGGTGCCAAATAAGGTCGTTTAGGGGTATATTAACGACTTTAAGTCACGTCTGGTCCGCCACGGCTGACCCATCCCGCTACTCAACCCCACTCTGGCGGCTCCAATCCCGCTCTAGCGGCCTACACAAAGACAAAATGTTACATGTTCATGCTAAGATCATTTTTGGGAGTTCTACTCACACAAATTTGATTTCGTAAAGTCATACGAGTTCCTTAACGTCTTAGCTATCTACTTATATGGTCCAAATCATAATTAGATCTCTCATTAATTTACCAGATTTTCCTACACCTTAATGACTCCGATTTTTTTCAAATCTGGACTAGGTTGGGAAATTCAAGTTAGTACAAAAAAGTTTTCTAACCCCAATTCTTTCTTCATTGGCTTTTTCCTAACGACGAAAATTAGGTCGTTACATACTGTGTGTTTATATATATATATATATATATATATATATATAACTTGAATGTTAAACTACTATAATATCCCTAACATAGGTTGTGACTTTTTCGATGAGTTGTGACTTTTTCGATAAGTTGTGACTTTTTTCAAAGGGTTGTGATTTTTCGATGAGTTGTGACATTTTTAGTAACTTGTGACTTTTCCAAAGGGTTGTGGCTTCTCGAAAAGGTCATGACTTTTTAGACCAGACACAAAAAACACTTGTTCATACTACCCTTTGTTGACTATAAGTATAACCACAATTTTTTTAATCTTCTACTCTTTTTATTTTTTTTGTGGTTTATTGTCTTGGAGTGAGTTAGAAGTTTAGCGGAATATGATATACCACTATGCTGATGAAGTAAATCGTTCTATCCTAAGAAGGTATATTCCATAGCCTCAAGTACTTGAGGAAAATAATTTTAATGATATAATAATTATTTTTTTGCTTAATATATACATGAGTATGTAATGTTCTAATATATAAAGTTAACATGATGTAGTCTAAATTCATTTGGTTTTGTTAACAATTTCTCTGGTGATGTAGATATATGCTTCTAAATATCTTTTCCCATAATTTAGAGAATCGTCAGGATTTTATTTTTCTATGCTCAAGCCAAAAGAATGATTTTATTTATCAACTAGTAAAATTATCCGCGCCTCGCGCGGTAATTTAATATCACGGAATTTAGAAAACAATACTTAAAACCTATCAGTGATTAAAACTAAAACACTATATTATCTTACATACAAGAATATGTAGTAACAAACATTAATAATGTAAAGGAAAATGAAAATTATAAAATCTTATCATTTATTCTTAATAACATAAGCATAAATTAGTGACTATAAAAAAACATACCAGGATCTATAACAATAGAATGAAAAATAAAGGAAAAAATCGAGCACACTGATTGCACAATGTCCCCCTTATGAAAATTATTCCCCTCTAGTACCTTGTGTTTAAAGGAATATATTCTCACAGGATAGAACGACTCTATTCACCAGCGTATTGATACAAAAACAATGGTGTCAGTGAGCCACTCAACAGGAGAAAAGTACACGAATATTTAATTGTGTAGAAGATGAAAAAGTAGTTCAGAATTTTCATTGTTTTAGAGTGTGAGGAAATCTCTCTATTTATAGAAAACAAAGGTGTAACACCCTAGAAAAATTTTGAACTAAGACTCGAACCATTCTTCGTTGTCAGTAGGATTTTACCAAAAAATTTAAAAATTCTTCATTATTATGGTCAAGTCACTAGATGTAGCACCTTGAGTCCAAAAAGAATTTAAGAGAATTCATTCAAGTCGTTCCTTAGCTGTTTTAAGTTTTGGGTCAACTTCAAACGACCATAACTTTCGGTAGAAGATGAGTTAGGAAACCCATAAGATATCAAATGAAAGATCTTTGAGTCCTCTTTCCAATACCACCGAGTTTTCTAATTTTCTAGCTCATATGAGGGAGATATTCCCTTTTTATGTCAAGTTGTCCATTTAAGGAAAGTTGCCCGAAAATAGGAAGGGTATTTTAGTCTTTTCCTTAACCCACTTATTATAAACGCAAATTACACCCAATTAAGGGTCTAAACTGATTAGAATCAGTTTCATTCATCATCAAAAGCATTTAGGGTCTAAGAGAGAAGATTCAAGAGGAGAAAAAGTTCCAAGTTTCAAGCGTTCGTTCAAAAAATTTAAGATTTCGCCCAAGAACCTAGTTCTTTGAGGTATGTGAGTTTCTCATAGTGTTGGGTTCATTCACCCACACGCCAATCATGTTTTTTTCAATGAAGTTTCATTCTTAAAGTTGAAGAATTTGAGTTCTTGATTTGTTTCTTGAAAGTATTGTTTCCGTTCTTGAATTAGGATGGGTTTGATGAGTTCTTGAGATAAAAGTTAGTGAATTGAAAGTGGTTTGGAGTAGATTATCATGTACATAAGTTCAGTATTCGAATATAAGTGATTGGGAAAGAAACCATTCGATTCTACGAGAATTAGGGTTGAAAAATTAGTAAGAAAAGATCGGGCAGAAAATAAGGTATCAGGTCCGCGTCACGGACCTGTTCCTCAGAAGTGAAATCTCCTTCTCCGCATCGCGGAGAGAACACGGACTCCATTATTTCAAAAATTATTTCACAACCAACATTATAATTCATCTCTATGTCGCGGACTTGCTCCCCAAATAGTATTTTTAACCATTTCTCATTATTAACTATATAAAACTCGTTTAATCATAATGATATCCTTCCTATCATAAATCATAACCTTGACATCATAATTCAAATTCAAGGTAGACTTAAGAGTCAAGTCTTGAGAGTTATTTCGAGTCTTTTGAGGAGTCTTCTACAATTTCTAATAACTTGTTTCAAGACTCAAGTAAGTGGATATGAGAATGAGGAAAATGTAGTCATGAGTCTACACTATCATCGAGATCCTTCATATCATGAATCATAACTCTTGAATTCATAATTCAAATTCAAGAAAGAGTTAACAGTAGAGTTCAAGAAAACCTTTGAGTTCAACTGTGAATCCTTTGAGATAAACCACCGATTTGAGTTAAGCTATGAGGAAGTAAGTATGAGAATGAGAAGAGTACTATACATGAGTTCCATATTGTTATGTAGACCCTTGAGTTGAGTCGTTCATGCCCATAATTCTTCATGAACTCCATAAATTGAGTATTTTGAGAGGAGTAGTATCTTCAAGTTCTAAGTCTTGAGTATTAAGTTCCTAATCATTTTGGGATTATATTCCTAATCATGGGGATACTACATGTTACCCATAAAGGTCCTTGAGTTGAGTAGATCATGCCCATAATTTCGCATGAACCCTATGAGTCGAGCAGTCTTGAGATGAGAAGTATCATTGTGTCCTTGAGTTCAGTAGTTCATGCCCATAATTCCACATGAACCCTCCGAGTCGAGCATACTTGAGATGGGTAGTATCACTGACTCCTTGAGTTCTGGTGTTGCTGAGTTCCAAGTATTGAGTTCTATGCATGGTTATTGAAAACCTTGAATTGAGTCATAAACGTCTATAATTCGGCATGAACCCTATTTTAAGAAGTCTTTTTACAATTTTTTAAAAACTTGTTTTAAAGACTTCAGTACTGAGTTGAGGAAGAGTAGAGTTGAGTTCATTTTCCTTATTCCCAAGAGTAAATGTTTTTACATTTAAGATGAGAGGAAACTGAGATTTCCAAAAGAGTTTTGAGCAGTTTGAGTACCATCACTTTTAAGAGAAAGATTTTGAGTAATAATCTCATAACACAAATAGAATTATGTTTTCAAACATATGAGCTAGTATATTGGGGGAGTAGTATTGAGCACTAATATGGGGGAGAGTTCATACAACTCACAACCCCCATAAACCATGTAGTCAACGTGGGTAGAAATGGTCATACTTTTTAGATGATTCCTTAATGCTTTTTAGCATAGACTAGTGGATCCACTTAGTAGTAGGTTCTATACCCCGTCAAAGTATAGGAAAGTTCTGGCAGCGCGTGCTAGACGTTATATCATCACATAACTCATAGTGATGGTTGTCGGTTAGAGAATCTCCCACAGAGTTATATTGTATTTTTATATATAAAAGCTGAGTTATTATTGTATTCTTCAATACATTGAGTTGTTTCCTGTTGTTTTAAAAGTTTTTCAAATATTGCATCTTTAAATGTTGCTTTATCTTGAGTTGAGCCCTATTTTCTCTAAGTTGAGTTGAACTATGTTTCATTAAGTTGGGTCGAGTTGAGTTGAGTTGAGTGAGTTGAGAAGAGGTAAGTATGTTTCTTTTCAATCAGTTCAAGCTTATGTTTGTGCTTTAGAATTCCCCTTACATGCTCGTACATTCTAAGTCTCAGAACAATAAAAATTAGCACATGCACATAATTTGTAGTAAAAAACAAGGGCGACAATGGCGACCCACAAAACCAAAAATATTCCTCAAGTGAAGAATACCCAATGCTTCCCCAAACACTCAAATGTATAGTCTCATCCTTCCTAATCACAGCAGACGTTGAATCACACAATTTTGAGCTATATTGAGAGAATAATCGCAATTTGAGAATTCCTAGGGAAGCCGATTGCGTAACAATATTTTAAGATGAATACAGGAGCCACAAAATCGACTACTAACATCCCTAAAGTGACACACCAATAAATGGTCGTCCTCGCTTTAGAAATCCCCGACCTCTAAAGCAAAAGTTGCTAAAGTAAAGCTAGGGATGCTTAATCGATAGAGCCCAAGGTGTCGAGATCTCTAAAGTGAAGCCCTAGCTGCAAAAGAGAATGCCTCTAAAGAGAAGCCAGGGCCGCTAAAGCAGATTCTGTCTCGCTGGCTAGCTTTACAAAGCGGAGTCCTTGCCTCTCAAGAGGAGGTTTCTTAAGCTAGCCCAGGATCACAAAACCGAGAGGCACCATTGTAAGATCCGTACTTTTTCTCTATTCTTGCATAATATATGTGGCGTAGTATGGCATGGTTATATGAGGTGTACATGAATTTGTATTGTACATTGGAGATTAGTATTGCAAATAGGTGGAAATATCAAGGAACTAAACTAAATTTTTAGGTCAAAGGGATCCCTCAAACAAAGTTCATGATTAAAGAAATGGCTCGGGTAGAACTTCACCCGTTTGAAAGGTTTAAATTGTCCCATACCTTGTGAATAAGCCTATGATTTTAAACCATGATAAGAATAGTGTTTTATGAGGTAATATACTATCACAAGGGTCGTATGTTAAGTTTTGAAGTCAAGAAAATTAGCGAAACTAAGGTCGGCAAAAGTTATCGAAGTTTTTCTAATAATATTTTCTTAACTTTGGGTCAAATGTCTTGGATGTTTTCTCCGAATATATAAGAACTTAGAAGGCCTATCACCCATTAAATCGAAGGCCTACGAGTCGAGTTTGCAACGCACAAAACCCCGTATCCAACCAACATTGGAGTAAACGCTATGACAGTTTTACTACGGACTGCAGGGGCAGAATCCGGGACGGATCCGGGTCGGGTCAAAAATGTATATATGTTAAGGCTAAGTTACATCCCTCATTTTAGGACCACTCCTTGAAAATTCCTAAAACGCCGAATGTGATATTTTTCTATTCTCTTGCTAGAAAGACCTTCAGTGAAAGGCATTGGGATCTCAGCTGGATTATTTTCATGATTCTGTTATTCGATATTCCACTCATTCGGATAAATAGAGTATTCAACATCTACATGTTATTTTATCGGTTTCCTTGATTATATTTCTGCATGTATGAATTCTTATTCTTTTTTTGAGTGATGTGACTTAAAATATCATAGGAGACGCTTATCACTTGTAACCAGCCCTCTTTCCCTACTAAAGTTATTATGAAAAAACTTTAAAGTAACTCATGATCTTCAAAACTCTCCAATATAACTTAAATGTTCAAACTATTAAAACACTTGGTAGTTGAAATACTTCTTTTATAAAATATGTAGGAACCAAGTTAGGAACTAAGTAAATCACCTTAAACTTGTTATCAATATTCTGTGCTTTCTTTTTTGTATGTTTCAACATCTAACCAATAGTCTTGGCATGTATATATATATGTGTGTGTGTGTGTGTGTGTAAGTAGGTATGTCTTCAATTTTGGCCTCGTCAGCTAGATAGTACATCTTTATTTTTTCGGCTTATCTACCATTGTTTGTATGGTTTATTCTCATTCAGGTCATGACCTTCAGGGTCCATGCTTCACTTTTTAGAGGTTGTGCTGCCCAATCATTTTGTCTCACAGTTTCGTTTAGCTAGTATATTTTAGTGGGTAATTCGATCTTATAGGGTATCGAGTGCCAGTTACTCCCCCTATTTCGGTCTTATCCCAGGGAGGGTCCACAAGTCGTGTCTAGTAGAGTCTTGTTTATGGGTGTGTTGTGCACCACACTTATAATCAAGAGGCTACATAGCATTTTGTAATGGTTACATTTCATTAAACTGATATATCTCGCTATAGTGCAAAAGTATAAGAACATTCGAAATCTAAATCGTACTTTATGTTTCTTATCTAACAGGCTACCCTTGCTCCGGATATGGAAAATCGAGAGATGGGTATGGATCCAAGGGAAGGTACTAGTCATTCCCCACCGGATCAAAGGGATAGATATCCCTTGGAGGCACATGGTGAATCTCCACTACCCATAGTACCAGCCTCCCCGACACTTGTTGAAGCCTGAGGAGATGTAGTACCCCCAGCCTCACCAGTTCCATTGGTACCTGAGGAAGCTAGGGACACAAGACCTCCAGTACCTATTGTGCCTCCACCAGAGACTGGGGAGTAGGGGATGAGAGAGGCAGTTCAGTTGTTGACTAGGATGGTTTCTATTCATGAGCGAGAACTGGAATCAGGAATAGATACTCAAAGAGACCGGTCAGAAAGTTTGAAAGTACGAGAGTTTCTTCATTTGGCCCATCCGTTATTTATAAGATCTAATCATGCTAAGGATCCCCAGGACTTTATAGACCATATATATAGAGTATTGAGGGTGATGCATGCCTCATTCACAGAAGTTGTGGAGTTGGCTTCTTTTGGCTACGTGATGTAGCCATCCTTTGGTATGAGGCATGGGAGAGATCTAGAGGACCTGATACTCCACCAGCAGAGTGGGAGGACTTCTTTGAGGCCTTCCTTGCCCACTATTTTCCACGGGAAGTTCGAGAGGCCTGTCTTGACCAGTTTATCAATTTGAAGCAAGGAACCATGAGTGTGAGGGATTATAGCCACAGGTTTAATTCTTTGACAAAATATGTACCAGATATTATACGTACCATGAGAGCCAGAGTTCATCGTTATGTTGATGGTTTGGAAGATCATTTCATAAGAGATTGTAGGGTAGCATCTCTATCAAGTGATGTAGATATTTCCCGCATACATGCTTTCGCTCAGACTACCGAGGAGCTTTCTCAACGGATTCATGATACCCGCAAGGATAGGAAGCAGAGGAAGAGGGCCCATACTATGGGGTCTTATAAGGAGCCACATAGTAATTTTAGGACCCCATTCTATCGATATCTACCTTGGCCAGCGGGAAGTGTCTCACCACAGGTGCAAGGACCGCGGTTTGATCATTTTAGTTAGTCAAGACCAGGTCAGAGCTCAGGCCAGCCTGAAGGTCGTCGACGGGATCGTTCTGTACAGATAAGACATCCCACTCCTCATTGTACACAGTGTGGTAAGCCGCACACTGGACAGTGTAGACAGGGTTCAGGTGCATGTTATCATTGTGGGCAGATAAGACATTTTATTAGTCGGTGCCCGAGGTTTAGCAGAGATGATCTTGCTCAGCCTTAGGGATGCACAGCAGCATCTTCACCCTCAATTTGTGCCCCATGTCAAAGACCACATTCTACTCAGGGTTGTGGTAGAGGGAGAGGTGAAAGAGATGCAGGTTCGAGCGATGGCCAGAACCACTTTTATACACTCATAGGATGACAGGATTCAGAAGCATCCCCTGATGTTGTTACAGGTATATTGACAATATCTTCTCAAGATGTTTACGCATTGATAGACCCTGGCTCTACATTTTCATATATTACTAGTAAGATTGACATGAAATTTGAGTTGTTGCCACAACCAGTTGAGGTGTCTACACCGGTTGGCGACTCTATTTTAGCTAGTCGTGTCTATCGAGGTTGCACGGTTTTAATTAATGATCGTCCAACCCCCGCTGATTTAGTTGAGTTGATTATGCTAGATTTTGATGTTATCATGGGTATAGATTGGTTGGCAGCTTGCTATGCTAATATTGATTGTTGTGCAAAGATAGTAAGATTTTACTTTCCAGGTGAGCCAGTCCTTGTGTGGAAGGGTAATGCAACCACACCTAAGGGTAAGTTTATTTCATACCTTAGGGCTCGAAAGTTGATTGCTAAAGGTTGTATATACCATATGGTTCATGTAAAGGATACTGATAAGGAGTCTATGACTCTTCAGTCAATTCCTATCGTGAATGAATTTCCAGTGGTATTCCCTAATGATCTTCCAAGAATTCCCCTAGAAAGGGTAATTGATTTTGCTATAGACTTGCTTCTTGATATGCAACCTATATCGATTTCTCCCTATAGAATGGCACCTGCAGAGCTAAGAGAATTGAAGGAACAACTGAAGGACTTGCTCGATAAAGGCTTTATCAGGCCAAGTACTTCCCCATGGGGTGCCCCAGTGCTCTTTGTTTGAAAAAAAGATGGATCCTTACGGATGTGTATTGACTATAGACAACTAAAGAAAGTCACTATAAAAAATAAATATCCTTTTCCACGGATTGATGACTTATTCGATCAGTTACAAGGTGTCAAATGCTTTTCCAAAATTGACTTGTGGTATGGTTACCATCAGTTGCGAGTCATGGAAGTTAATATCCCAAAAACAACATTTAGGACGAGGTTTGGCCATTTTGAATTCCTTGTCATGTCTTTCGGGCTTACAAATACCCCAACAGCCTTTATGGAACTTATGAATCGAGTCTTCAAACCATTCTTGGATGAATTTGTGATTGTGTTTATTGATGACATTCTTATATATTCACAATCGGAAGCTGAGCATGCAGACCACTTGCGAATTGTATTGCAGACTCTCCAAGATTGCAAGTTTTATGCTAAATTCTCTAAATGTGATGTTTGGCTTACTTCTGTCGCTTTTCTTGGTCATGTTATTACAAGTAAGAATATTAAGATTGATAGACAAAAGATTGAAGTAGTGATGACTTGGTCGAGGCCCTTGAATCCAATGGAGGTTCGCAACTTTTTAGGCTTGGTAGGGTATTACCGAAGGTTTGTGGAGGGATTCTCTTCTATCTCTGCACCACTGAAAAAATTTACACATAAGGCAACTAAGTTTCAATGAGCCGAGGCATGCGAACAGAGATTTTAGGAACTAAACAAAAGGCTTACCACTGCACCTATCCTAACTCTTCTAGATGGTAATGAGGTATGTCGGCTTACTCAACGTTTTAAGACATAAAAACATTTCTTTTCACTTCCAAACCAGAAAGAAAGTTTAAGAGAGGGTTCCTATGTAGTTCTTGCATGATGAAGGTTAGTTTTTGACGATTTCAACTATTAAAGGTTGCCCCGTGCCTAGAAACGTGATCTCTACACATGGCAATCGTTATCTTCTTCTATTAGTTGCATTTGGAGCAAGATTTTGAAGATATAAATTTGTAATTATTGGTGTTTCTTCAAGGTTTACACTTCATTAACTAAGGTAATCATCTTGGATCTCTTTATGATTGTTTTTATGAAGTTCTATGGATGTTTCGTAAGTTGAGGACATTTGGCAAATCTGTCGATTTAAGATCAATTATGAATTGTTTATTGGTGCGTACCAGCTGTGTATATATAGTGTTTGTGAAGCTAAGGACTTAAGGAACAACTTTCATGAAGAATCTATGGCAATTCGAGCGTTCATTGGAAAGGTATGTTAAGGCTAATCTACGTCCCTCATTTTAGCACCACTCCTCGGAAATTCCTAAAACGCCTAATGTGATATTTTGCTATTTTGTTGCTAGAATGACCTTCAGTGAAAGGCATTGGGATCTCAGCTGGATTATTTTCATGATTCTTTTATTTTGATATTCCACTCTTTCGGATAAATAGAGTATTCGACATCTACATGTCAATTTATCGATTTCCTTGATTATATGTCCGCATGTATGAATTCTTATTCTTTTTTTGAGTAATGTGACTTAAAATATCACGGGAGACCCTTATCACTTGTAACCAGCCCTCTTTCCCCACTAAAGTTATTATGAAAAAACTTTAAAGTAACTCACGATCTTCAAAACTCTCTAATATAACTTAAATGTTTAAAATATTAAAACACTTGGTTTTTGAAATACTGCTTTTATAAATTATCTAGGAACCAAGTTAGGAACTAAGTAAATCACCTTAAACTTGTTATGAATATCTGCAAGGTTAGGTTATCTTTTTAAAATTCGAGTTAACTTTTCAAGCTTATTTGGAAGAACATATGGGGTTCCACGGAATTGTTATATAATATACGAAAGTTATTATGGGGTTATGAGAACAAGACTACAAACAAGTCAAGATTGGAAACATGACAACATTAACATATAGGTGTTATAAATCCATGACATGACATTCTATGGATTCCACTTTTGAGCTATAATCGAGAGGTATGGGGCCTATTGCCTATATTTATACGTATCAGACACAGATGGCCACAAGTTGGCGAATATGATGCCGGTTCACTATCGAAAGGCAGTACCATTGCTAGCATTTGGTTGGGTATGTCATGCATTTGCATTAATATATATATGTATTCACGACATATAATTATACGGCCATACCATGCCTATTTCAATAGTAGGGGGCCAAATGTCAGACATGGAGATTATTTGACTTTGAGTTTGAGTTTCAGGTGGTATTCCTATTACCCTTTTATAGAAAATATTTATGATTCTACTTTTTGCTTTACATACCAGTACATTTTTATTCATACTGACGTCCATTTGCCTGGGAACGCTGCTTTTTGTTTCATGTGAGCAGGTACAGGCAGGGACTCTAATTGACCAACCCACATGGATTCAGGTTCAGTTGTGAGTTGGTAAGCTCCATCTTGTCCAAGGGCTTTCAGAGGATGTTTACTTTTGTTGTACATTTTGGGTATAGTCGGGGCCTTGTCCTGACAGTGCGTATGTTACTCATAGAGGCTATTGTGGACATAATATTCTGGGGTTTCTTTTTGTATGTTTCAACCTCCAGCCAATAGTCTTGGCATGTATATATATATGTGTGTGTAAGTAGGTATGTCTTCGGTTGTGGCCTCGTCGGCTAGATAGTACATCTTTATTTTTTTCGGCTTGTGTACCGTTGTTTGTACGACTTATTCTCATTCAGGCCATGACCTTCAGGGTCCAGGCTTCACTTTTTAGAGGTTGTGCTGCCCAAACTTTTTGTCTCACAGTTTTATTTAGCTAGTATGTTTTAGTGGGTAACTCGATCTTATAGGGTATCGAGTGCCAGTTACTCCCCCTATTTCGGGGTGTGACAACTATGATAACGCCAACTACACTTCATCCAATTCTAAGTGTAGGCGGTCGCTAATAAATATAAACCCAACTAAGACTTGGGGTCGATCCCACAGGGAATGATACTATAAATAATTCAATGAGGAAGTAAAAATGTTTTCTAATCGTTTGTAGTAGTAAAGGTTTTGTAACATAATAATAAATCATGAAGTTTCAACTATTAATATCAAATGGGGGGAATTTGTAACCAATTTATTACAAAGAATACTTAACAAGGGAAGTAAACAAATATAGATTGGACCTTAGGAATGTGATCAGTTGAATGATAATATCACGTAATGGGTAATTACTAGTTGCTTAAAGTTTTTAAATCTCCATGGGTAGGCAAGGTTTGGAATATAATAGTCATTACTAAAAAACTCAATTCCTTAATTAACCCAATCTTTCTAGCTGGGTTTGAAAAGACACAATCAAACCCACTCTCTCAAGCTAGATTTGAAAGACGCAATCAATACGATTATCAATCAATCATTCTACTCTATTACCTCTTTCTCAGGCAAGCATAGAGAGATAAGATAGAACTGAATTTGCAACTTTAATTCCTAAATTAAAATATAAACAAATAATTGAACCCAATTCAAAACAACATTAAAATCAACAATTAATAACAACTATTAGGTAATGAATGCATTTGACTACATGATCACACCCCTAAGGTAAGCGGTTTTAGCGAAGCATAGCGAAAAGAAAGAAATCATTAACAACAAAGTGTTCCCTCTGAATTTCTAATAATCTGCAATACCCAAATGTTCAAATCCAAGCTAAAATCTTAAAATCTCCAAATATAAATCCCAAAATTCCCATAAGAATGTTAAACAATGTGCAAAAATGTAAATAACTCTCAAAAATCCAGGAATACACACTATGGGAACTGCTTTCTTCCTTCAAAAATTGAATTTATACGTTGCCAAAAACTCAGCATGGACTCAACTCGATGAAGTTAGTTGGGATCACTGACCTATTTGGCGATCCATCGAGTTGCTCTTTTTCTCTCCTTTTGGCGCGTCACCAAATCATCTCTTCGCTCACCAAGTTGGTTTGGTCCATGGGCTACTTCACTGGGACTGTAGGCGAGCTGGAGGCTCACTCGGCGAGTCGCCGTGTGGCTTTTGCAAGCTTCAGCTTCTCTTTTCTTCAACTTTACCAACTTTTTTGCTCCTTTTCGCATCATTATGTCCTTGCCTCACTCTTAAGCCGTCATTGATGCATATCAACAGTTTAACATCAGTTATGACCATGAAATAGGCATTGAGGACACTAAATCATTGAATAATAAGCCCTAAATGAGTCGAAATTCCCAACTCATCAATACCCCCAACTTAAATTTTTGCTTGTCCTCAAGTAAAATACAAGATCAATCAGGCCAAGAGGGATGTCTACAAAAAGTGCTACTTGAGACTCAACATGAATGCACACAAGGTTCAATCTACACATGCAATGTTCAATTGTGCACTAAAAGTTTCAAACTATGACTAGCCATCGTCAAATAGAATCTAAGCTCACAATGCTCATTTCAAAATCGAATCCATGCTCAACAAGAGTATTTGAATGCCCTCATATCAAGAATGATTCCATCCTCTCACAAAGCTAATAAAATATTACAATTTATGGAACCAAAATCAACTCTCACACTCTTCAATGAGAAAAATATGCACGATTTTACCCTTAGGTTTGCCCGTATTTTTCGATCAACACATCATTCGGCTCATGCAAGATCAAAAAGGTCTTTCAAGGCTTGAAACTGGGTTGAGGGTAAAGGTATGATAATTTTGGATTAGTGCCTTCTACCTTTATGAAACATGGCTCAAATTTCACTTCTTCTCCTTCTCTTTCATTTTTTCCTCTTCACAACTCATCCTTGGCATATTCAAAGCACATAAAAAATTTTGGTATAGCTCATTGGACACCTCTTTTATTTCCACAATGCACAATTAATACAAATTTTTCATTTCTTTTATTTTTGTTGTTTTCTTACATGGAGGGTATCCATCTTTTTTTCTTCAATACAAGTTTTAAAGGATGGATTTCACAAACTTGTTGCTCGATTTCATTCCTCATTCTTAAAACACACTCTTCAAACAAACTAATGCTTCACGACAGTTTTAGATGGAGAGGACAAGTCCATTTGTGTACAAGAGAACTATTCAAATCATCGATATTGATCACAACTAGGGGTGTTCACGGTTTGGATAAAAACCGATCCAAACCGAAAAACCGAATCAAACCGATAAAATAAAACCAATTATATTTGGGCTTTGTTTGGTTTGGTTTTAGATTTTTGAAAACCGATAGTATTTGGTTTGGTTATGATTTTATTCGAAATAACCGACCTGAACCTATGAATTATATACATATATTTTAATAATATACAGACTTAATATATTGTGTTTATAAACAATTTTAAAGATCTTCTACATATTTTCATTAAAATATCTTTATAATTTACTTATTGAAAGCAAAAATGTCCAAGATGAAACATTTATCTTATTGATTTCATGTATATGAGTGTCTATGACAATTCTTTGTGGGACTGAAAATGTTATTGTCTCTTCCTTCTAGGCCAATATAGTGAATTTTAAAGCTTTATTGATAGTAAATTTAGTGATCGAAAGTTCAGTAATTTAAGTCATTCTAACTATTTTACGTTTTGAATGGATTGTTGTCACTTTTTTCACATTTTGAATGAATTGTTTCTTTTATTTTTGTGTATGGTTAATAACCGAACCAAACCAAACCGAAACCGATAACCACCAAACCGATAAGTGTATATTATATTTGGTTTGGTTTGGTTTTGATAATTTTAAAATCGATTAAGTTGGTTTGGTTTTGGTTTTGACCAATAACCGATCCAAACCGACCCGTGAACACCCCTAATCACAACCGACACTCAAATGTATAAGAGAACAAAAATCACAGACAATCGCAACTAAGATGGAAACCAAGGAGATAAAACCATTATTCAAAATTAAAGAAATCACAAGAGATCTTCATCCCACCAAAAAGACTAAGTAGTGTCCTCAATTCACATAAAAATAGAATAGACTAATAAAAAGGGAAAGTAAGAGTCACTGAGTGAGATGATGAAGGTTTTTGGCTTAAAGAATTTGGGGAAAAATGACTCTGCAAATTAGGCGTTAATCAGCGGTCAGTACCACCCCGCTGATCCACATCCTTGCTCATGAAATTTTACAGAATGTCAGCATTCGAGTTGGGGAAAAAGGGCGAGATCAATCGATCTCCCCTAGGCAGATCGGCGAGTCACTGAAGTGATGGATATCTCACCAAATATTCCATAATTGTCCCCAATCATGGCTGTCAGAAAGCGATGCACTTTTGGGATCCTTGTGACCATTATGTGCTTGCCCATTGAGCCAACCTCTCGCTTAATTGTCATTCTTCCAAAAAACTCCAACCTACACATTGAACAACCGTTATTCAAAGTGACAAAAAGGTAAAACTTGGGTTACATTCCAAGAAGAGCCTTAGTTAACATTGTGGCACGACGTGGAAATACGTTCACACATCTTTCAAATATACCACTTCAATTACTGACAAGTCTAGGCACTCTCCAAAGTAGAGTTTCAAGTGTTTCCCATTAACCTTGAAAATTGACCCTTCTTTCTTTTCAACTTCTATTACCCCATTAGTGACCACTTGATTCACTTTGAATAGACCTTACAATTTGGACTTGAGTTTACGCGGTAAAAATCTCAGACGGGCATTATAGAGCAACACAAGATCATCGGTCTTAAGCTAACGTTGAAGGACATTGGAATCATGTCACTTCTTCATCTTCTGCTTATAAATATCAGAGTTTTCATAAGCCGGCAGCTGAAATTCTTCCATCATATGCAGTTGGTTAACTCTAAGCTTTGATGCGTCCCCCTAATTCAAGTTTAATGCTTTCAATGCCCACAACGCCTTATGTTCAAGCTCAATTGGTAGGTGACAAGACTTTCCAAACACCGATTGATATGGTGACATACCAATCGGCGTCTTGAATGCAGTGTGGTATGCACAAATAGCATCATCCCACTTTTGAGACCAATCAGTCTGATTTCCATTGATTATTTTTGCAAAAATTCCCTTAATTACCCGATTTGACACCTCAACCTTCCCATATCTATATGGATGACAAGGGGTTGCAACTTTATTCTTAACTCCATATTTTCTCAACAAATATGCAAACAAGCAATTACAAAAATGAGATCCCCCATCGCAAATAATTGCACGTAGAGTGCCAAACCTTGTGAAAATGTATCGCTTGAGGAATTGCACAACACTTCTCCCTTCATTGTTAGGAAAAGATACAACATCTACCCATTTGGAAACATAGTCAACAACCACCAAAATATACTTGTTCCCATATGAACTCACAAAAGGTCCTGTAAAGTCGATTTCCTAGACATCGAACAATTCTACCTTTAGAATAGGATTAAGAGGTACTTCATGCCTTCTTGACACTCCTCCTTGATTTTGGCACTGAACAAATTTTTTAACAAGAGAATTCACATCTTGGTATAACATCGGCCAATAATAACCACTTTGAAGCACTTTAGCGGCTGTACGGACTCCACTATGATGCCCACCAACCGGTGATGCGTGCGAAGCACCAAGAATTGCATTCACTTCCGCTTCCGGCACACACCTTCTAATTATGTGGTCCGCACACTCCTGAAATAGGTAAGGTTCATCAAAAAAATACTTCACATCAATCAAGAACCTCTTCCATTAGTAGAAATTCAGCCCATCGAGAACAATTCCACACACCACATAGTTTGGAAAAGCTTGAGTGCTATTTGACACAACCATCAATGACTCATTGGGAAAAGCTTCTTCAATATATTTCTCACCGAACACAACAACATTTGGTTCAAGTCTCGACAAATTATCCGCCAGTTGGTTCTCACACCCTTTTTGGTCTTTGACCTCAAACTCCAACTCTTGTAGAAATAGCACCCATCAATTCAACCTTGACTTTGCATATCCTTTTGCCATTAAATAATAGATTACCGCATTATCGGTGTGTACCACCACTTTTGTACCCAACAAATAAGCTCTAAATTTTTCTAAGGCATACACCACGGCCTATAATTCTTGCACGGTTACATTATAGTTCTTTTGAGCTACATTCAAAGTCTTACTCGCATCTTAAAGCAATACCACTTGAACCACACATTAGCTGGAATGGAATACTCTAATCCAGAGCAACAATGATCGGAGCTGAGATGAGTTTTTCTTTTAGACCCAAAAATGTTTTGATACAAGCTTCATCAAACATGAAGCCACATTTCTTTTCAAGTAGCTTACAAAGAGGATAAGCTACCTTAGAAAAATCCGTTATGAATCTCCATTAAAACCCTGCATGACCTAGGAAGCTCCGAACATTTTTTACCTAGATGGTGGGAGGTAGTTTGACAAGAACTTCAACTTTTGCTTGATCAACTTGTATACCACTTCTCGAGATTTTGTGCCCCAATATAATACCTTTTTTGACCATGAAGTGACATTTCTCCCAATTTAGCACAAGTTTTGTTTCAACACACCTCTGCAAAACTTTACCAAGGTGTACAAGACATGTTTCAAATGTGTCCCCTACAACTGAAAAATCATCCATGAATACCTCAATCGACTCCTCTACCATATCGGTGAAATTTAAGAGCTTACATCATTGAAATGTCGGCGGCACATTGCATTATCCGAAAGGCATTCTTTTGAAGGCAAACATTCCATAAGGGCATGTGAAAGTCGTCTTTTCTTGATCTTTCGGTGCAATGGATATTTGGTTGTACCCAGAGTAACCATCCAAGAAGTAATACCATCAATGCCCCGTAAGTCTATTAACCATTTGATCCATAAAAGGCATTGGGAAATGATATTTCTCTGTCAATGCATTCAATTTTCTATTATCCATCCATACACGTCAATTGGTGACTGGTCGCATTGGCGCAAGTTCACCTTTATCATTTGGGACCACGTTATACCTCTTTTCTTTGGAACACATTGGACGGGGCTCACCCATTTGGTATCCGCAATTGGGTAAACAACTCCCATATCGAGCCACTTGATAATCTCTCTCTTCAGCACTTCTTGCATTGGGGGATTTAACCTCCTTTGGTGCTCAATGCTTGTCTTGCATTTACTATCCATTTGGATTTTATGGGTACAAATTCCCTCAGTATCGGCAATCGTCCAACCAATAGCCTTACTATATCTTTTCAACACATTCATAAGTGATTGCACTTACCATTCCAGCAAATCTGCAATGATAATTACGGGCAAGGTGTTGTTTGCTCCCAAGAATATATACCTAAGGTGAGGTGGGAGTACCTTCAACTCAAGCTTTTTAAATTCTTCAATAGATAGTTAGGCAGGAGGACTCTCCCGATTTTTCAAATCAATATCAAGCTTCATAGGGTTCTTAGAATAGGAACCAAAACCTGATAGATCAACCACGACCTCATCATAATCTTGAATCTCTTCACCATCGTAATTCAAAAGGATGAATGCTAAAGAATCACTCGTACAAGAAAATTCACTCATACTAGCAAGAACTTCATCAATCACATCAATAACCAGAACCACTTTGATTTCACTCGGTTGTTTCATCGATTTGAATACATTGAAAGTAACTTCCTCATCATTTACCAAAAAAATTAGCTCACCACTTTCCACATCAACAAGAGTTCTTCTTGTAGCCAAGAATGGCCTACCTAGACTTATAGGAACCTCGACATTAATCTCGCAATCAAGAATAACAAAATTGGCCAAAAATATAAACCAATCCACCATCACCAAACTATCATAAAATTGCCCATGGGTCGCTTGATAGATCTGTCCGCCATGAGATGACACATCGTTGTTGACTTGGGCTCACCTAGTCCAAGTTGTTTGAAATTGCATAGGGCATCAAATTGATAATTGCCCCCAAATCACACAATGTTTTGGAAAACTAAAAGATTCCTATAGTGCATGGAATAGTAAAATCCCTAGGATAATTTTTCTTGACAACTATATTTCTTCTCATGATGGCACTACAACTGTGAGATACTTCAATTGTTTCAAAATCCATACTCCTCTTTTTGGTAACCAACTCTTTCATAAATTTTGCCTACCACGACATATCTAATAATGCTTCCACCAAAGGTAGGTTGATATTTAGAGTTTTTAAAACAAAGAGAAATTTTTGAAACTTTGCGTCTTCATCAATCTTCTTCAACCATTGAGGAAATGGTTGATTGATTTTAGGTAATGCCTTTGTAAGTGCCGAGGTAGGTTCAACCCCTAAATTTGACTTTATATCATCAACGCAGATAACATCTTTCAGTGCATCCTCAACCTCCTTGAGCATTTTGCTGCTCAATTCTTCGGTAAGCTCATCACCATTAATTACAAACTATTTCCCTTCAATTGAACTTGGTTTAGCATAATTCAACCCATCACTACCCAAAACCTTACCTCTTCGAGTTAAAATAGCCATGTATTGGTTGTTGTCGTTCCCCGGAATGACTAGGGCATCACTAGAAAATCTTTCTTCTCGTCTTAGATTTAATTGGGCTGAAATCTGACTCAGTTGAGTTTGATGTTGCTTTATGGAAGCTGAGTAAGAGGTCATTTTTAAATTTAAGATGAGAAATTTGCCTTCATTTCTTTGAGCACGTTGTCCGCTCCTTCCACTTTGTTTAGAAAGTGGATGAGCATGTCCTCAGTCCGAAATTCCTTTGGTTTTGGGTACTCATAAGGATGCATATAACGATCATGTTCATCGTCTCTATCTCTATTTTTACCCCAATTACCCTAGTATTGATTGTGATCTTTCTAACCTTGATTCCCGCCTGACCTTGGATAGCTCAGATGAGAACCCCCACATGGCTCGACAAGACTTTCACCTCTTCATTTTTCTTGTATTCGAATCTTGCATTACCCGGGCTCACTCTCATATTGGTATCAACCGCATGCAAAAATTTATGACCACTTCCCATGACATGTTTTATTAATAAGTTCATCTAAGAGATCATCTTGGCCATATTTTCATCTTGCTCTCGATTCTTTTGCATTTTTTCTTTAGTCAACCCATAATTTGGAGGTGACACTTGATCTTCCCTTGTATACCATGCACGTTTTATTTTGGTCATCTTATCAAGTAATAACGAAACTACTCCAAACGGTTGTCTCATAATTCCACCCTGAATGAGCTGGTCAGCAACACCTTTGTTGACCGTGTTGAGACTCCGATAAAAATATTGCAATAACACATTTTTTGGCAACCCGTGAGTTTGAAATTGGAACATCAACCATGTTTCATGGATAGGATCGCCATCAACTCACTTGAAGCTTTGAATATTATCCCTCAACTTAACCATCTTCAAAGGAGGGAAAAACCTTTCATAAAACATTTATGTGAGCTCCTCCCAAGAAGTAATCCATTCCCTTGGTAGTTCGGTCAACCACTTTGTTGCTTCCCCATTAGAGAAAAGGGAAATAAATGAAGTCGGGTAGACTCTTGGGTGATGTTCTTTAAGGAGAATGGTTCACACACATCCACAAAATTTCGGATGTGGTCATAAGGGTCTTCATGAGCAAGCCCTCCAAAGAGACCCTTCATTTGCAACAGCTGCAACATCGTGCTGGTCACATGAAACAACGCATTCCTACATTTAGAGGCTCGAATAGCACCTGCACTTCCCAGGTGATCCTCATTGACATCGTGCAAGTTTCCAATGTCATCATTGTTCCCGAGTAGACTTGCATTGCTCCCGTTCACACACATTTCTTCACATTCTTTGGAGAAATCATAAAGAACAAAAATAAGATAATTCAACTACAATAAAATTAGTTCACAAAAATACTTCAATAAAAGAATTCTAAACACCACTCCCCGGAAGCGGCGCCATTTTTTTTAACGCTCCACTACACTTCATTCAATTCTAAGTGTAGTCGGTCGCTAACACGTAAAAACCAAACAAGAGTTGGGGTCGATCCCACAGGGAGTGATACGATAAAGAATTCAATTAGGAAGTAAAAACTTGTTCTAATCATTTGTAGAAGTGAAGGTTTTGTAACATGAATATAAATCACGATGTTTCAACGATAAATATCAAATGGGGATTATTTGTAACTGATTTAAGACAAAGAATACTTAACACGGGACATAAACATTTAGACATCAAACCTTCGGAATGTGATCAGTCGAATATTAATTTCATGTAATGGGTAATTACTAGTTGCTTAAAGTTGTTGAATCTCAATGGGTAGGCTAGGTTTTGAATACAATAGCCATCTCTCGATCAACTCTTATGTTTCAAGCGAGTTCTCTCGAACCTCGACAAGCTTATAATTACTAAACAACCCAATTCCTTAATTAACCCAATCTTTCAAGTTAGGTTTGCAAAGACGCAATCAAACCCACTTTCTCAATCTAGATTTTAAAGACACTATGAATCAATAATTCTACTATATTACCTATTTCTCAAGCAAGCATAAAGAGGTAAGATAGAACTAAATATGAAACTTCAATTCCTTAATTAAAACATGAACAAATAATTGAACCCACTTCAAAATAATATTAAAATCAATAATTAATAACACCCATTAGATAATTATTGCATTCAACTACATGATCACACCCCTAAGGTAAGGGGTTTTAGCTAAGCATACCGAAAAGTAAGAAATTGTTACCAACAAAGTTGCCATCTGAATTACTAATGATCTGCAATAACCAAATGTTGAAATCCGAGCTAAAATCTTACAATCTCCAAATCTAAATCCCAAAATTTCCCTAAGAATGTTCAATGAAGTGCGAAAATGTCAAAAAATCTCAGAAAACACAAGAATACACACTATGGGAACTCTTTTTCTTCCTTCAATAATTGAATTCATACATTCCCAAAAACTCAGCACAGAGTCAACATGGTGAAGTTAGTTAGGATCGCCGACATATTCGGCGATCCTCTGAGTTGCTCTTCTTCTCACCTTTTGGCTTGACTCCTCCATCAAATTGTTCTAGAACTTTTGACGAGTTTGGTCATTGTCGTCGATCCATTCACCGCATAGCCGAATCATTTGTTTGCTCGCCAAGTTTTTTTGGTCCATGGGCTACTTCGCTGGAACTTTAGGCAAGTTGGAGGCTTACTCGATGAGTCACCGAGTGTCTTTTGCAAGCTCCAGCTTTTCTTTTCTTCAGCTTTTTCACTCTTTTTTACTAGGCTCGAGACAGGTTCAAAACCCCTTGCACACAAATGAGATATCAAACTTGATCAAATTGGACATTCCTAACTCAATAGATCAGAAAACATTTCCATCTAAGATCGTCTCAGTAGAAAGTGGGTCCCATACCCAAACTCCATTTCAATTAAAATTACACAAGGAGCTCAAAATTTGCCCAGATGCCTTATGATTCGCATGAAGGGTAGTTCTATACAAACTCAACATTATGAAGCTAGCCACACTGATGTAATTCTTATCTGGACATGTTTTCTACAAATGTTTACTACGGTCAAACTTAGGCAAAAACATAAAAGCTAAAATGCCTAGCCACACAAACTAGCACTGAGAGACTCAAAAATTGTGCCAACAATGCCACTAGGCTAAAATTACCTTTTCAGAGCTGATGGATCCATTTGAATTGGATTATGAGGTTATCTTCCTAAACTTTTGATCGACATCAACCGTTCACAATTCAATTGCTCCAAAACAAAGAAATTCACATAAAAATAAAATGAACGACCAGGTGACCAAACTATTAGTCTGAGCAAGCCATAAATTATTCACGGTCGCTATATGATTGCTCTAAACGATGACCAGAAGGCATTAATACGGAAATGACCCGAGGAGTCATTACAATAGCAACTACTTAAAGGACTTTCATGTGCAAAAATAAGAGTCAAGAAGTATCTAACGGCTCAAACAAGTTAGGAAACTACTCTCTCATCTCATGCTTGGTCATCCAGGTAGCCTCCTCAGCCGGACTGTGCCTCAAAACAAACATTTACCTCTAGAATTGCTCTCAAATACAACCACTGTATCTTTGGTAGTAATAACAACTAGCTCATCCACAAATTGTAAAATGGCCACCCAACTAAACCATATCATACAATAGCACATAAGACTCATCAGGAACATACCGATACATAATCCAAAACATGGGAAACCAGGTGAATAAATGAAAATGTTGGAAGTAGGGCCAAGTCATAAGCAACCACACCAACTATCTAAATTATCTTAAAAGAGCAAATATACCGGGGACTAATCTTGCCATTCCTCCAAAATTAAAAGGGGATAGATAGGAAATAGAAAGCTCCCTTACCCCAATAAAAGTAAAAACAATGTGCTAAATGCGGAAAACATAAATTTTGAAATGTAAAGATAGTATGGGAATCGCCCTGTAAGGCTAGGTTGAAAAGAATCTGGATTAGTGGTCCATGGACTCATTTTTGTTAGATACAACTAGAATCACCGACCAGTTCATAAAATCGCAGAAGGAGAAAAATCTCTCTAATCATTCCTTCACATATTGTCACTCGTGGACTGCAACTTTGGTCAGCATGATGGTTCTCTAATATGTCAAAACTTACACTTCACTTAAGAAGTAATAATGGTCAAAGTCAATTGCAGAACTGAACAAGAGTGCGGGTCGATCCCACAGGGAACACAAAAGAAAAAAGTCTACTAGTTTTTATGTTCAACTATGGTTGATATTTAAAGAAATACAACTAAATGCGTTAAGTAAATTGGGTTTGGATTTAGTGTTCAAGTGACTAATATTAACTAGAATCTAGTTAAAACAGTAATAGGTGATAGTTCCAAGGTTTGATTATCCATTAGAATAGACCAGGATTGTGTTTTCCATGACATTTGGACTACAATTAAGATTTCACACAAATAAAAGTCTCATGATACAATGCATGGATTATTAGATAGTTAAGTACACCTAAATGCTTGTCAACCCTATTAGGTGAATATCACTCATCTCCTCTAGGTCATAGGCTGTTTGCAATATTAACTCTAACTTTCTCATTTAGAAAACTATTCTTTCTCTGGCTAAAATCATCAAAACAACTTATTCAAATGTTAGCTCATTTATTTCTAGATTTTCCTAATCATCCTAATCATATATTTCTCTCTCAAACGAGTGATGAATAGAGGCAGGTTCTAACATGTGCACTCATTCAAAAGCAATCAATACAAAAATAGAAACGAAGAAAACAAAACAACAATAGACAGTCATTCATGGTTGATTTTAACATTTCCCCTAGTCATGAACCTTAGTTGTGGTATTTAGTTGCTCATGTTCTCAACAAACCAATTGTGATATATTGATGAAAGTTTAGAACTGATAAACATACAATAATAAAAACCAAACAATATTTATTAAGAACTGTAAACCAAGATCAAATGTTGCTCAATTATCCAAAAGATAAGACAAAAATAAGAAAGCTATTGTCTAAACGGTAACATGTCTAAAAAATCGATGACAATAAAAATAAAACCCCAAGTAAATAATTATTATCTTAAAGATGAGTTGTAGATGAAGTAGGAAAGTGCTTCTATCAGCAACATTCATGTCGCGCCCCATTTTTCGTAAAATGAGTTTTCGTCCACGACCTAACAACTCTTTTGGGTTTGGGTGATTTGAAGAGTCGCCACCTAATGAA
This sequence comes from Solanum verrucosum, assembly GCF_900185275.1. Lineage (NCBI taxonomy): Eukaryota > Viridiplantae > Streptophyta > Magnoliopsida > Solanales > Solanaceae > Solanum > Solanum verrucosum. Next base: position 1,448,887 of record NW_026020752.1, read on the forward strand.
TTAAGGTGTGTTAGGGCACCTATCAAACCTAACTAATTCTAGCTAAGGTCAACAAACCAGAGATCGGGTAACGGTTCAAATTACCTCGAGAGAAAGGTGCTAGGCATCCCTCAAGGTCCACAAATGTGGGTCCCAGCCGTATCTCATGCAATTTATGTGTGGGTTACAAGTAGCAATTAAGGTCACTTCATTTTTATTTATTATTTAATTAAACATGCGAGCTAAGTGATAACTATGATTAAACAATTAAGGTCAATTAAGTTATTTTAATTAATTAGTTAAGCATGCAAAACTAGGTGGTAACATTATATTAAAGATATATATATATATATATATATATATATATATAGATATATATATATTAAACATGAAACAATTATAGAAGATGAGCGAGAAGACAAAATATACACAATCAGATAGGCGAATCAATTTTTTTTATTAAACTACCCCATATAATTATAAGTATAAAACAAATAAAGGGAGAAAGGAATGGGAGACTCTAACAGACTTTACGGATCAGCACTCGGCTTTTTATTTCGGGACAGATAAAACAAATGTTTGTCATTCACAGCTCGAGGCAATGTCATCATCATCATCATAAGGCTTAACTACCCCTACCCCCAACTTCCACATGCATTTCGTCCTAAGAGGTGCCTATCGTCCCCACTTAAGGTCCAAGAGGCATTGAACTACTACTAGGGAAGTTTTAGACTAAAATAAAATATAGGTTCCTATATAAGCCCCTTAGACACCAAGCGAAACAATTTGGACGAGCATTTAGCACATAGAGTCTCATATTGTCCTCTAGATTTATTAAACATGCTAGCAAACACAAGTAATTGTGAAAAGGTCGCATGCAAAGTGTGTGGCATACAAACACATAAACAGGCTTTATAATAATGTGATAAATAATTTAACAAGGACAGAGGGTTATGACACAATGCAGAATTTATTTATTATATTAATAAAGCATTCAGGAAAAAATTATTTATTAGTTGATTAAAAGTGGCAAGACAATTATTCATAATGCAGAAACTAAAATATTTCGGGCAAAATTTTATTAGGACAGAAAATTTAAAGTGACAGAGTATGCAAGAAATAGCATATTAATGCAGTAACAAATTAGACTGTTACGTGAAATTTATATTAAGTAGCAGTCAGTTTAATAGATACAGAAAATTAATCAGTAGCTGCTTTTAAGTGGCAAAAAAGTTAATTACGATGCAGAAGATTAATTATTTCATACAGATTTAAACTGAGAAGATTAGTTATTAATTTAAAACGGTGCAGATTTTATTTAAGATAGCTAAGATTTTAATATGCTGGAAATTAATAACCTATAGACAGGATATCTATGTGAAAACATGCAAAATTTATTTAAAACTAATTAATTAGCAAGAAGTCACTAGGATTAAATAATTGAAGCAATATTACAACTATTAACGTCAAAATAATTAAGCCAGATGGTGACATGCAAAAGTTAGCAATTATCAATTAACAAAAATCTGAACATATTATCTAATCATTTTATCAACATGATTTCCAGACCTATAGGCATGGCGTCTAGAATAATAATTATTTAAACCTATATGCAAATACTACACACAATAATGTCAAAGTTATTTAAATCCTATAGACATGATTTCTAATCAAATAGTAAGCTTATTTTTATTTTATTTTATTTTATTTTATTTTTTATCACTTTTCAAATGTTTGTAAGAGAGAGAAATGATTTTATTAAACACGACACTAGATAGCCATGTAGAAGTCAAACACATTCCGATTATTAATATTATGCTAAAGGTAATATAAAGATTTCAAATTATTTTTAGTACAAAATTAATTACTATTAAGAAAAGCAACCAACATAGAACATGCTTACAATTTAGACAACGTTTAAAGGCCATAAAATATCGGCAAGATCATTTTATTTTTTTAATTAGGTTTAGAGCAAGGAATGATCACCAATTAAATCAGAATCCTATAGGCATGCTTTCTAACAACAAATAAGTTGCGATAATATAACAATTAGCACGTAAATCCCCATCCCCTTAGATGGTTCACCAAATATTTCACATATATACTAGAGAGTTAGTGAGTTACTGCAAGATTATTACAAAACCGAACAATGAATACATAATATAAACTTAAAGCAAATTAATCCCATCCGGAAATATGTTCCCGGACTGCTCTTCAAACCAGTACTCAAGGTTCCAATGTCCTGCTAATTAAAAAGAACAATACACTACAAGTGATACAGAACAATACATAATAGCAACTATTTACACTTAGACAGGATAGGACAACAAATCACACATATATAATCACACATAGAGAATAGAGAAGAAAACTGACCCGGATGCTTCCTTTTATTTATCAATGTCCATTTTGGACTTATGCAAAACAGTAAGTAACTAATGATGCAAAAATTAAATACGTGTGAAAGACACCAACCGGTTAAGCAGTAAAATAACAATCAGCAATGAAGACAAGCTGATTCCACATTATTCGACCCGAACACAGCAAAATACTTCTTAAGAGTTCACCAGAAATTCTTTTCAAGCTGAGAGTAAAGAGACTTTTTCTTTTGAAGTATTATAGTATGTGAGCAAATGTTAGGATGGATAAATAATGAAGGGAATGGTCCTTTATATACTAGGGAAAGGGCGCACATCAAAGGAAAGGATAATTTAAGGGAGACAAATAAATTATTATTTTTCTTATTCATAGGGAGTAAAATCAGTCCAATATTTTATTTTACTTTACTTATTTATTTAGTTTATTCCCAATATTAAAACATGTAAGAAATCCTCTTACTATAATTTAAAAGTTAATAGCAGACTATAAAGGAATATTATACACAATCAGACACAATGAAATAATTATTTTAAGGAAAGGGAAATCAATTAAGGGCAGCCAATTAAATTCATCAAATGAGCAAAATCAATCAATAATATTCCCGAACCAAATTGTAGCAACTTACTATAACAAGAAACATGTCAGCATCCGTCCAAATTTTAAAAGGAGGTCAATTATGGAGCCAATACTATATCTAATTTTGTATTATATGGAAACAAATATGAGGATAATTATGGCTTTCAAAGAGCAATTCTTAGCATATTTACCACAACAGAACAAACAATAATCACGGGCATCCATTGATACAAAAAATCAGCTACCATAAATAAGAATTTTAACCAATGCTTACGGCAAGACCTAATTAACATAACCAATAAATATGAATTATTAAAGCATAATCAATTCAAGAGCTATCCTAACTAAGGAATCGATTGTCAAACCATAGTACCAATTCAGTTAGCATTACAATATCAATTAAGAGAGATTAGCAAAATTAAGGGATGAATTAATTTAAGCAAAAGGGAATTAAATATCCCCACTACACTAGTATATCAAACTCACAACATACTATCATCAATTCAAGGGACTAATTCATATAAACAAAACAAAAACAGAGAATCCTAAATAGTAGCATATGCTTAGTATGAAATGATTTCACATAAGATATTGATCAGAAAGTAATAAGCAATAATAAAAATAAAAAAATTAAGTTCAGTAATAAATCATCAAGAGAACAAACTCGGACGGATCTGTAAAGATTCATCTTTGGCAAACCGGAAACTTGAAGATCTTGGTTCGAACGACGCTTGTCATAGCTCATGACCAGTTTTCATCTGGTTACTGCCTTCGCCGATCGTCCTCGTGGTGAGGAGAAGTGGCATCTGTTGTTTGTTGACGCAGGTCGGAGCTAGTGGTTGTCGAATTCCACTTGCTTGTCTAGTCGGAGGTCTCCTGGAGTTGTTGTTGTCTGAAGTTGTCGTTCGTCCATGCCGGCGGTTATTGTCTCCGTGCAGCTGCTATTATTTGTTGTATGTGGCGTCATTCTCACCGGCTGGAGCTGCTGGTAGTACTGCGAAGAAAGTAAACCCAAAAGAAGAAGAAGGGCAGAGGCGATGGGGCGACAAGAAAAGGGGAAGCCAGCGAGGAAAGGAAAAGAGAGAGGGTAACACCGGAGCTCATTGATCAGAGCTGCTCACTGTTGTGTGGAGCTTGCTTCGAACTTTGCTGGATCCTGCTGCTGGCCGGCATCTTTAGCCAGAGTTGTTGTTGCTGGTGGCTCGCGACTGCTGGCCGGAGTCGCTGGTTTCTGCTTGTTGTCGCCTGTTGGAGCTGACTGCTCACCGGTGGCCTCGTGTTGTTGCTGTTGGAGGATAAAATTGGAGGAGAGAGAGAAAGAGGGGCAGCGGCTACAGAGAGAGGAGAGGAAGAGAATGAGAATTATTTTAGGGCTTGGGTTCTTTTGGTAGCTTAGAAAGGAAAGAGAATGCTGATTCGATCTTGACCATTGATTTAAATAAGATGTAAGGCTGAGGTTTAATCTTGTGAAGACTAAGAGGAATGAATGGCTCAGATTAGAAGTTAATTAATGATCTGAAATTGGAAAGAGATAGGCTAAAATTGAAATGAAAAGGCTAGAATTGAAATGAATTGGATGAGAATAAGGGTTATAATTGAAATAGATTGAATAGAGTGGGCTACAATTTAAATGATTTAAGGGAAACGTTTGAGTAAAATAATTATTTCGACTTTAACTATCAATAAAAATAATTTAAAAAATAATTTAATGATATTTACAATAATTTTTATAAAGCATGTATACTAAAATATGTAATTTTTAGACAAAATCAATTATGATATTAAACTCGAAATATATTTTTAAAAATACGTATTTAATAGAGTAGCACTTCCGAAAGGTTTAAAGGTAGGTCAAAATTGGGTGTCAACAGCTGCCCCTTGGTTGCTTGAGAATGAAGAATGAATTGTCGAGCAACCAACATTGACTTAGTAGCCAATTTTGTTCGACCGATGAGAGATGTCGGTGGGATCAGTTGAAATGATATAGAGTTGGAGAGGAGAACGACCGAGACTTTGGTATTAAGCTGCCTACATATCTCTGGTTATATGAGAATCAGGCCATCTGTAGTTCTAGATTCAGGAGCAAACGAAACTCCTAAATATTGAAAGGGTTGTACGATATTCGAACGGGAACGATAGTGGCTTGGGTTGATAGGATTAGAGTAGCGTGAAAGGCATGACAGAGAGATTTTTGGCTTAAAGGCAAAGGATCCGATGAGAAAGAGTAATACAATAGAAAGAATTGAGAGGGCCTTCATTGCGATAGATGTAAGCACGATAATTATAGCCGAGAGGTGAAAAATGTCTTGTCTGCAAAATGGTAGTCTATGCAAATCTGTAGCTTGTAATATGATTAGAGCAAATATTTCAAACAAACGGAAAAAGTAAACTTGATGCAATTTCTCATATCAACCATGATGTTTGCCTTAAGACTATGAAAATGATGTCTTAGGCTATGATGTCTAGGTCCATGGTACGCAAAAATTATATTCTAAGGTCATGAAAATGTTGTCTGCGGGCCATTAAAAAATGATGCCTTTAGACTATGACACCTTTGGATCATGATAAACATAATTTAAATCCTTAGGCCATGATATGATGTCCGCAGGCCATGAAAAATGATGCCTTTAGACCATGACGCCTTAAGAACATAAGTAATGAGTAAAGAAGGTGTATTTGTAATTCGGGCATCTGTTGGTACTTGTGCCTTGATTTGAATTTATTCGGGCACGAACAATTCTCGGTCACAATTCAATCTCAAGCACAATGCAATCTTCAGGCACATGCAATTCGGGCACAATACAATCTCTGGTACATGTAATCCTTGGGCACATGCAATTCTTTGGCACAATGCAGTCTCGGGGACAATACAATTCTGGTAAATACAATATCGAGCACATGCAATCTTAGGGCACAATGTAATTCGGTCACATGTAATCTTCGGGCACAATGCAATATCGGGCACATGCAGTCTTTAGGCACAATGCAATCTCGGGCACATGCAATAATGCAATCCTCTGGCACATGCAATCTTCGGGCATAATGCAATTCGAGCATAATGCAATTTGGGCACATGCAATCTTCGGGTACAATGCAATTTTGGGCACATCCAATCTTTGGGCACAATACAATTGCGGGAACAACGCAATTTCGGGCACAATGCAATTCGGGCACATGCAATCTTCGGGCACATGTAATCTTCGAACATATGCAATTTTGGGCACATGCAGTCTTCAAGCACAATGCAATCTCGGGCACATGCAGTCTTCAAGCACAATGCAATCTCGGGCACATGCAATAATGCAATCCTCGGGCACATGCAAACTTCGGGCACAAATGCAATTCGGGCACATGCAATCTTTGGGCACAAATGCAATCTCGATCACATGCAATAATGCAATCCTCGGGCACATGCAATCTTTGAGTACAATGCAATCTCGGGCATAATGCAATCTTGGGCAGATGCAATAATACAATTCTTGAGAACATGCAATATCGGGCACAATGCGGGTACAATGCAAATCTTCGGGCACAATGCAATCTTCGGGTACAATGCAAATCTTCGGGCACAATGCAATCTCGAGCACAATGCAATATCGGACATATGCAGTCTCTGGGCATATGTAGTATTCGGGCACAAATATAATTCAGGCACATGCAATCTTCAGGCACAAATGCAATTTGGGCATATGCAATCTTCGGGCACAAAAGCAATTCGGACACATGCAATCTTCGGGTACAATGTAATATCGGGCACATGCAGTCATCAAGCATAATATAGTTTCCGAGCTCATGTTATAATTGTTTGAAGGCATAGACCTTCACCTTTTGGAAAGATTGAGTGTCATTTGTTGACAAATTTTAAGTTCTGAATATTGTAGCTTTGACCCTTCGTCCTATTGTAAGGAGTGGGTGCAGTTGAATGTTGATTTGTCGGGCTTGATATGGAGTAGTTTGACCTTTTTGTCTAATTGGAAGGATAGGGAACCATTGATTGGCGATTATCAGGCTCAAAATAACTTGGTCCTTCATCATGTCAGAAGGATAGTACGCCATTTGACTAGCGATTTGGGCTCGATAGTTTGGTCTTTTGCCTTGTGGAAGGATGGAATGTTATTGATTAGTGATTTATAGTAGCTTGATCCCTTTCCTATTGGAAGAACATGGTGGCGCTAACCGACGATTGTCAGGCTCAATATAAAGCTTGGTCCTTCCGTATGATGGGAAGGATAGGGTGCCATTTACTGGCATTTCGTCGAGCTTAATAGTGGTCAGGTGATGTTAAAGTTATCTTTAGTATCTGTACCTGTTTTTCCTCTATTCAAAGAAAAATTGTTAGTTTAAAAATGGGGGCGGTTGATCTGCTAATGCATGTGCTCCCTTTGGCTTGCCATCCAGACCTTTCCTGGGATTTGCTTTGAAGAAAAAATGTAAAATAGAAGGAGAGAGTTTTTTATTTTTATTTTTTTAAAAGCTTTTGAAAATATTAATTTGTAAAAAGTAATGTTGAATCTTTGACCATGACACAGTTTGAGACTTTACAACATCTCACTCAGTAGCAATTTTGTTATTATGATCTTTGTTGAAGATTGTAGCTTGATTGCTGTGAATTTTTAAGACCCTCTCAAAAATTCTGCCCCAGTCTTGATTTGTGCAGAAAATGCTCGTTTGAAGGAATTTTTGAGACCCTCTCAAAAATTCTTCCCCAGTTACTGATTTGTGAGAAGAAATGCTTTTGAAGGAATTTTTGAGCTCCTCTCAGAAATTTTGCCCCAGTATCGAGCTTTGCAAAAAAATGTCCCTCTGATGAAATTTTTGAGACCCTCTCAAAAAAAAATTCCCCAGTTACATAGTCAAAGGGGAAAATAAATTTTTTTATTATGATAAGACCGAACTCCCTAGGAGCGTCTACGTATCCCCTCTTAAATGGGAATCAGGTCTGACGTAGTTCAAAATTACAAAGAGCATAATTGAAGACATTAAACGGAGCATCTTAAGCAACAACCAAAAGATAGATTTTGACCAACTTTATTACCCATATGCTAACATGGGTACCTGAACGTAGAAAAATTTAAACTTAAATGGCGCAAGCCTTTTATTGGGAACTGCTTCAAATGAACTTTGAACTGTTCACTATTGGGATTTTGTTGGCTTGAAGTCCTCTAAGCATATGATCTTGGTATCAATCAATTGTTGAATCTTGTCTTTCAGATCACGACATTCTTCTATGGTATGTCCTTTCATCCCTGAGTGATAAACGCGAACCTTAGAGGGTTCAATCTATCTTGCACGTGTATTCATCTTTATTTCACTGATAGGAGCGATGTGACCAGCAATGCTCAACTTTTCATAGAATTGATCTATAGGCTCAGTGAAAGAGTTTAAATTTTGATGGACCTCTTCTTAACATTGAATAGATTTTTGCAAATATGTTTTTGAGTGAGGGTTTTGACATTGTGATTAGGATAAATAGGTTATTAATATGAAGGCATTTGATATGGTATGAGTGGTGCACAATACCAAAGGACTTGGTGCGGCGATGTTTGATATTGAGTAGCTTATATGGCAGGACTCTGTAGGCACGGAGTGAGATATGGAGGTCTAGCAGCATAAGCATGATGTTGGGGAGGATATTGGTAATTTGGAAATTTGGTATACTCTGGAGGCATATGAATGAAGCTTGGTTGATTTTGAGAAGTGGGGTAAGTTGGTAGAGGATGAGAAGTAGGGTGAGTGGGTGGAGGATTATCTTGGAGAATGGCTTGACTTGTGACAGCTGGCTTATCTATGTTTGTCTCCAGAGTGTAACAACTTGGCCCATCCGCGCATATCATACACTTCTTCTTCTAATTCCCTTATTTTCTTTTCCAAACGTGAGATCAACTTGCTTGGAGGATACTCCTTTTCAATGGTTTTACCCGAAACCTTATCATTAGTCATCTTCCTCTTTCCCTTACGATTCTCACTTGGAAGAGAAAGAAAAGCACCCTTTGATCATGTGTGGTGAGCCATGGTCTACCGATCAACCATTAGGGGAAGGGTAAAATAAGAGTAAAAGCAAAACAAAACCCAAGTTAGAGCATTGCATAAATTCAGATAACAAATAATTGTTTTAAGATAAACGCCCTAAATGCAAGGAGCCTCGTTGAGCCAGAGGTAGGCCTAAGACGACATATAAGTGATGCACAATAACTAATTCAAGCCTTATTTGTCAATTTGGAGTTTAGATTAAAGGAAATAAACAAACTTATTTATTATAAAATTCGAACCATACATCATAATTGAAAAAACAAAAACTAAAATAAACTAAGGTAAAGGGGGTAATAATGGGAAAGTCATCCTAAATTCTGAAGTCTTGAAGATATCGGTTCCAAGAGCATAGCGCTAATTGACTTCTTGTATAGGGAATGACTTCATACTCGATCTTCAACATGTTGTCTGCCCATATGTTTTCCCTTTCATCAGTGAGCCCATAGTATCCTTCCCCACTCAATTCTCTGTCTTTAACCTCTTTTAGGATCCATATGTAATATTCACGTGTGCATAAGGCCTGCCGTGCACCCATAGGAATGGTCAACACCCGCTCCCATCTTCGAAGTATGTTGTGGACTTGTGGTTTATCTAATCCAAAATCATACTTAAACTGCTCCATGTCAGACCGGAGTGGTATTACTTGAGTTCGCCCAAATTGGTAGAGTACTAGAAGAGGAGCGTATGGTTGAACGCCCTTTCAACCAATAAGCTAAATGAAGTATCGGTCATCGCCTCTTACTATTGCATGAGGGGTGGACAACCAATGGAGCTTCCATTGGATGCGGTAGCTCTTGAGCTATATAAAAAATATCTGTGAGACAACGAATCCTACAGGGGCAGTGAAAGCTACCATTCTTCTTGGATGATTATCAATCTTGTTGCCATAACCAAGAAAAATGTCTATCGCGTCAGACCATAGGTAGAAGTGTTCAATAGACCATAATTGCAGAAAAAGGTTGCATAACTCAAAAAACATTCTAACCTTGACGCATGCTGACAGACTCCTCATTATTTCCACCAGGATCATGGGCATTATGGTTTTCCTAGGTTTGCCCTCTCTTTGAACTAAATCTTGAACTACATAACCCAATCATGTGTCGATCCTTCCCCTTATTTTAGGATAAACCAGGGATCCTAATAGGGAAATGGCAAAAGCATTTAGATGAGATGTTTCCCATTTCTCGACGGAGCACTCAAACTCATCACTAAAATAGTAATAACTATCCTCTCGGCCAAAGCGTGAATATAGAAAGTCGAAATGAATCCACCCAAGGTCTAAAGAAGGCGAGGTTGGATTTGATTTCATTCCCAGACTTTTTAAAAACTCCCTCAATGATGGATTATAGGGTACCATTATTTCACACTCATAGTATAGCAGGTCAATGAAACCACTTATCTCCTCAATCGTTGAAATCCACAAATTTGAAGACCATCCTCACAGGGTCCCAAAATTCTAGCAAAGCCCTAATCAGGTGAGGGTTTGGTATGACAAAGATGAGGTAAGTAAGACCCCCCAACAATTGACGAATCTCTCTTTCGCGATCTCTCTTAATATCAATTCACCAGTTCCTTAACTTGTAGTTTACCTCTACGACCATTTGCGGGTTTGGAAATGGCATGACTCTGCAAACAAAACAACAGACAAATTCTAAACTCCATTTTGGCAATGTTTTGATTAATTTAATTATTGTGATCACATTGACACATAAATATACAATTTGTCTAAAGGGTGTTAGGGACCTTTAGATGATAGGGTGGCTACTAATTAGTGGATTGACACCAAGGGTCAAACCACCTAGGGTTTATGCAGCATGTATGACCTAAGTAAGATTTTTAAGAGTTGTCTTGATACGGACTTGAAAGAGATTCTATGTGAGAAGGCACATGGTTCCACGGTAGTAAAATTATCCGCATCTGTCATGCCTCAACCATCTCTCTAATATAGGGTATTTGAAGAGAATTGTAGTATTTGTGAGATGTGCATAGTCACACACCATCACGAGAACAAAATGAAAAAAAAAAGTCCCAATTGGAGGAAGTATGAGCGGAATGCCCTTTATCAAAGCGGTAACATTTAGCACTTAGGTGGAAAGCAGTAGCATATAAACAATTTATGAAAAGCGGTAAATAAATAAACAAGTAAATAAATACATGCATAAATAAAAGGAAATAAATATACAAACATATTGGAGAATCAAGCAAATAAGGAAGGAGGCTATGGGATTAAACATGCGGGCAAACAAATAAGGATAAAGTGAGGGGATTAAACATGGAAATATACAAATAAGGAAGAGGAAAAGGGGTGGAACATGAAAAATACGCAATAAACAAGGAAATCAAATAGTATCTAAACAAGGAGATAACCAACAAATAAAATGACCAAATAAGTAAACCCCACACAAATCATTGAGACACGTAAATGGTTAGAACCTAATATCTCCAGCAGAATCGTCATTCTGTCACTGCCCATTTTTCACAAAACGGGCTTTCGTACATGACCTAACAACTCTTTTGGGTTTGGGTGATTTCAAGAGTCGCCACCTAACGAATTAAGACGCGTTAGGGCACCTATCTAACCTAACTAATTCTAGCTAAGGTCAACGAACCAGAGATCGGGTAAGGGTTCAAATTACCTCGAGGGGAAGGTGTCAGACATCCCTCGAAGTCCATAAATGTGGGTCCCGGTCGTATCTCATGAAATTTATGTGTGGGTTACAAGTAGCTATTAAGGTCACTTCATTTTTACTTATTATTTAATTAAACATGCGAACTAAGTGATAACTATGATTAACCAATTAAGGTCAATTACGTTATTTTAATTAATTAGTTAAGCATGCAAAATTAGGTGGTAACATTATATTAAAGATATATATATATATATATATATATATATATATATGTGTGTGTGTGTGTATATTAAACATGAAACAATTATAGAATATTATCGAGAAGACAGAATATACACAATCAGATAGACGAATAAATTTTTGTTTTATTAAACTACCCCATATAATTATAAGTATAAAACAAATAAAGGGAGAAAGGAAAGGGAGCCTCTAACAGACTTTACGGATCAGCGCTCGGCTTTTTATTTCGGGACAGACAAAATAAATGTTTGTCGTTTACAGCTCGAGGCAATGTCATCATCTCAGTAGGGCCTAACTACCCCTACCCCACCTTCCACATGCATTTCGTCCTAAGAGGTGCCCATCATCCCCGCTTAAGGTCCAAGAGACATTGGACTACTAGGGAAGTTTTAGACTAAAATAAAATATAGGTTCCTATAGAGGCCCCTTAGACACCAAGCGAAATAATTTGGACGAGCATTTAGCACATAGAGTCTCATATTGGCCTCTAGATTTATTAAACATGCTAGCAAGCACAAGTAATTGTGAAAAGGTCGCATGCAAAGTGTGTGGCATACAAACACATAAATAGGCTTCATAATAATGTGATAAATAATTTAACAAGGACAGAGGGTTATGACATAATGCAGAATTTATTTATTTTATTAATAAAGCATGCAGGAAAAAATAAATTATTAGTTGATTAAAAGTGGCAAGACAATTATTCATAATGCAGAAACTAAAATATTTCAGGACAGTAAATTTAAAGTGATAGATTATGCAGGAAATAGCATATTAATGCAGTAGCAGATTAAACTATTACGTGAAATTTATTTCAAGTAGCAGTCAGTTTAATAGATACAGAAAATTAATCAGTAGCTGCTTTTAAGTGGCAGAAGAGTTAATTACGATGCAGAAGATTAATTATTTCATACAGATTTAAACTGGGCAGATTAGTTAATAATTTAAAACGGTGTAGATTTTATTTAAGATAGTTAAGATTTTAATATGTTGGAAATTAATAACCTATAGACAGGATGTGAGAACATGCAAAATTTATTTAAAACTAATTAATTAGCAAGCAGTCACTAGGATTAAATAATTGAAGCAATATTAACGTCTAATTAATTAAGCTAGATGGTGACATGCAAAATTTTGCAATTATCCATTAACAAAAATCTGAACATATTATCTAATCATTTTACCAACATGATTCTCAGACCTATAGGCATGGCGTCCAGAATAATAATTATTTTAACCTATATATAAATACTATACACAATAATATCAAGGTTATTTAAATCATATAGACATGATTTCTAATCAAATATCAAGCCTAATTTTATTTTATTTTATTTTATTTTTTATCACTTTTTAAATGTTTATAAGAGAGAGAAATGATTTTATTAAACACGACACTAGATAATCATGTAGAAGTCAAACACATTCCAATTATTAATATTATGCTACGGTGTTATAGAGATTTCAAATTATTTTTAGTACATAATTAATTAATATTAAGAACAAGCAACCAACATAGAACATGCTTACAATTTAGACAATGTTTAAAGGACATAAAATATCGGCAAGGTCATTTTTTTTAATTAGGTTTAGAGCAAGGAATGATCAACAATTAGATCACACTCCTATAGGCATGCTTTCTAACAACAAATAAGTTGCGATAATATAACAAGTAGCACGTAAATCCCCCTTCCCTTAGACGGTTCCCCAAATATTTCACATATATACTAGAGAGTTAGTGAGTTACTGCAAGATTATTACAAAATCGAATAAAAAATTAATGAATACATAATATAAACTTAAAGCAAATTAGTCCCATCTGAAAATCTGTCCCTCGGCGACTCTTCAAACTAGTACTCAAGGTTCCCATGTCCTGTTAATTAAAAAGAACAATACACTACAAGTGATACAGAACAATACATAATAGCAACTATTTACACTTAGACAGGATACGACAACAAATCACACTTATATAATCATAGAAGAGAGGAGAAAACTGACCCATATGCTTCCTTTTATTTATCAATGTCCATTTTGGACTTACGCATAACAGGAAGTAACTAATAATGCAAAAATTAAATACATTTGTGAAAGACACCAACCGGTTAAGCAGTAAAATAACAATCAGCAACGAACACAAGTTGATTCCACACTATTCGACCCGAACAAAGCAAAATACTTCTTAAGAGTTCACCGGAATTTCTTTTCAAGCCGAGAGTAAAGAGACTTTTTCTTTAGAAGTATTCTAGTATGTGAGCAAATGTTACGATGGCTAAATAATGAAGGGAAGGGTCCTTTATATACTAGGGAGAGGGCGCACATCAAAGGAAAGGATTATTAAGGGAGACAAATAAATTATTATTTTCCTTATTCATAGGGAATAAAATCAGTCCAATATTTTATTTTACTTTACTTATTTATTTATTTTATACCCAATATTAAAACATGTAAGAGATCCGCTTACTATAATTAAAAAGTTAATAGCAGACTACAAAGGAATATTATACACAATCAGACACAATGAAATAATTATTTTAAGGAAAGGGAAATCAATTACGGGCAGCCATTTAAATTCATCAAATGAGCAAAATCAGTCAGTAATATTCCCGAACCAAATTGTAGCAACTTACTATAACAAGAAACATGTCAGCATCCGTCCAAATTTTAAAATGAGGTCAATTCAGGAGCCAACACTATATCTAATTTTATTTTATATGGAAACAAATAGGAGGATAATTATGGCTCTCAAAGACCAATTCTTAGCAGATTTACCACAACAGAACAAACAATCATCACGGGCATCCATTGACACAAAAAATCAGCTACCATAAACAAGAATTTTAACCAATGTTTACAGCAAGACCTAATTAACATAACCAATAAATATGAATTATTGAAGCATAATCAATTCAAGAGCTATCCTAATTAAGGAATTGAATGTCAAACCATAGTACCAATTCAGTTAGCATTACAATGTCAATTAAGAGAGATTAGCAAAATTAAGGAATGAGTTAATTTAAGCTAAAGGGAATCAAATATCCCCACTACACTAGTATATCAAACTCACAACATACTATCATCAATTCAAGGGACTAAATCATATAACACAATGTTATATTACGAGGATTAACAAAACAAAAATAGAGAATCCCAAATAGTAGCATATGCTTAGTATGAAATGATTTCACATATGATATTGATCTGAAAGTCATAAGCATTAATCAAACTAAAAAAACTAAGTTAAGTAATAAATCAACAATAGAACAAACCCGGACGGATCTATAAAGATCCGTCTTTGGCAAATCGGAAACTCAAAGATCTTGGTTCGAATGGCACTCGTCATAGCTCATGACCAGTTTTCGTCTGGTTGCTGCCTTTGCTGGTTGATGAGTCCACAAATTTGACTCATTTAGGGCCATATTTTAATAGAATTAGTGTCCTCAAATGTTTCTTAGATCCCAATATCTGATAAAAACTCTTAAGTTTCAGGTATTTGAAGTTTGAGTGGAGGCATGGACACTTAGGCACAACAAGGAACAAAAAGGCTGAAAAGAATGAAGAAACAGAAGCCTGAGCATCGCCAAGCACACTTGGTGAATCGCCGAAGGGACGTACTTTGCCCTTTGTTCCAGTACGCGGAGCCTTGAAGGAAGAGGATCAAATCGGCGGTAAAAAGTAGTCGATGCGTCGCCGAATAGTTTCGCGAAGCAGTACAATATCGCCCAATGGTCCAGGACGTAGAGATGTTGTAAGAAAGCACAGAAGGCGATGAACCAGATGATGGGTGAATCGCTGAGTCGATCGGCGATTCCCACTTACCTCGCCGAACAATCTACCGCAACACTATTTTCTGAAACTACAAACACTATCTCTCTATTTGTTTTAAAGCAGATCTGAACATTATTATAATTTTTCACTTTAGCTTTCATATTTTCTCTCAAGTTTGAGAGGGTTTCGAAGACTTGAAGAAGAAAGGGTTTCATCTTCCCAAAATTGGAAGTGGGCCTCCTTGATTCTCCTTTCTTTGCCTAAATCAAGACTTATTTCTCTATACCCATTTGATTTCAACATCATTGATGGTATAATTTTCTATTTCTTGATGTGTGGCTAAAAACCCCCATTCTTGGGGTGTGATTTAGCAAATATGTGTTGATATTATTGTTGGGTGTTGCTTGCTGATAGGTTAGATGTAGTTTAATGGTTATTTCACCTAGTAGTTGTGGTTTAATCTAAAGGGTTTGTAGTTGCAAATACAAAGTCACCCATGTGTTTTCAGCTTGCCCGAGAGGGAGGTCGTGAAACTAAGACCACTAGACTGATGGCCTAAGGAGTGGGTCAACATGAGGTTCATCCCGAGAGGGTGAGCCCTAGTCACATATCCTAAGACTCAGCTCAACAGAGTGAGTGGGGTAAGGCGTAGGCTGGCCTTCATGCGGCAAATGGGTGTCCGAGAGGAACCCATTTGAAACGGGGTAAGTTGCCTGAGAGGGAACTTATTTCCATCTAAAGCTTATCCTAGTCACTATTATCTTGAAAATTTCCTATCGAAAGTGTGTACCCAACGATTTATATCTATATATATTGCAGTCACACCCCAAGAACTTCTCCCTATACTTGAATTTTCTCTTTATTTTTGTTGTTTTAGCTGTACTTGTGACAAACCCCCATTGATATTTGACACTTTGGTGTCACCCACTTGAATTTACTTTGTTTTTATTTGATAATTTCTCAAACTACAGCTAACTAGAACGAAATTCTAGCCTAACTACTATTTTCACTACCACTCCCTTGGGACACGACCCCAACCCTTGGTTGGGTTACTCTATTATCGATGATCGTAGTCACTCATACCGTAGGATAGTGTCATTGGTCACGATAAGCATCACCGATCGTCCTCGTGGAGAGGAGAAGCGGCATCTGTTGTTTGTTGACGCCGGTCGGAGCTAGTGGTTGTCGAAGTCGACTTGCTTGTCTGGTCGGAGGTCGCCTACAGTTGCTGCTATCCGGAGCTGTCATTTGTCCACGCTGGTGGCTACTATCTCCGTGCAGCTGCTACTATTTTCTCGTCGGTGGCGTCGTTCTCGCCCGCTGAAGTTGTTGGTGGTCCTGCGAAGAGATGAAAGCAAAGGGAAGAGGAAGGGAGGAGACGACAAGGCGACAGGAAAAGGGGCAGCCAGTGAGGAAAGGGAGAGAGAGGGTAACGCTGGAGCTGGTAGATTGGAGCTGCTCGCTACTGTGTGGAGCTTGCTTCAAACTTTGCCGGATCTTGTTGTTGGCCGGTGTCGTTCGTCGAAGCTGCTGTTGCTGGTGGCTCGCAACTGTTGGCCGGAGTCGCCAATTTCTTATGCTTGTCGCTGGTTAGAGATGACTGCTCACCGATGGCCTCGTGTTGTTGCTGCTAGAGGAGAAAATCGGAGAAGAGAGAGAGAGATGAGCAGTGGCGAGAGAGAGAGTAAAGGAAGAGAATGAGAATTATTTTAGGGCTTGGGTTCTTTTGATAGCTTAGAAAGGAAAGAGAATGTTGATTCGATCTTGACCATTGATTTAAATAAGATGTAAGGCTGAGATTTAATCTTGTCAAGACTATGAGGAACGAATGGCTCAGATTAGAAGTCAATTAATGATCTGAAATTGAAAAGAGATAGGCTAAAATTGAAATGAAAATACTAGAATTGAAATGAATTGGATGAGAATAAGGGCTATAATTGAAATAAATTGAATAGAGTGGGATACGATTTAAATGGTTTAAGGGAAACTTTTGAGTAAAATAATTATTTTGAGTTTAACTATCGATAAAAATAATTTAAAAAATAATTTAATGATATAATAAATAAAACATTAAGCAATTAAGGTCACTTCAGTTATTTAGGTTATTTAACTTAAACATGTTAATTAGTTAAGCATGCAAAACTAGGTGATGTAACAAATAACAAACAAATACAAAAACAATTAATAAAGAGATAAGCAAGGAGACAGAAATTACACAATTAGATAGTCAAAAGCATTCTTTATTTATTTATTTATTAAACTACCCTACATAAATATAATTATAACAAATAAAAAGGGAAAAAGGGAGGGGAGACCATGAAAACTTACTTTACGAATCAGCACTCGGCTTCTATATAGGGATAGAAAAAATAAATGTTTATCGTTTACGGCTCGAGGCAATGTCATCATCTCCGTACGGCCTAACTACCCCTACCCCACCTTCCGCATGCATAACGTCCTATAAAGTGCCTAGCGTCCCCGCTTAATGTCCAAGAGGCATTGGACCACTATTAGGGTGGATTTAGACTAAAATAAAATATATGTTTCTAATTAAGCCCCCTAGACACCAAGTCAAACACGTTGGACGAGCACTTAGCACATACAATCTCGTATTGGCCTCTCGATTTTAATTATCATGCTTGCAAACAACACATAATTAGTGAAGGTCTCATGCTAAGTGTGTGCATACAAGCATAACCGTACTGTAATAGTTTATTGATTAATTTCAAAGGTGCAGAAATTATTACAAGGACAGAAAAAGGCATTAACTGATTTTA
Source organism: Solanum verrucosum (assembly GCF_900185275.1). Taxonomy (NCBI): domain Eukaryota; kingdom Viridiplantae; phylum Streptophyta; class Magnoliopsida; order Solanales; family Solanaceae; genus Solanum; species Solanum verrucosum. The sequence continues at coordinate 1,467,266 of NW_026020752.1, forward strand.
AAATACGGCAGGAGCGGTTATAAATGCATAAATTTATTTTAGAAAACAATAGTAGACTTATTATTAATGTAAAGCATTATTTTAAATGACAATCAATTTATTAGATGCAGGAATCCAGTAGCTGATTTTTAAGTGGCAAAATTATGATGCCGAGGTTAATATTTAAAGCAGAATTATGCAGTAAATTATTAGCTGAGTATAAATGGCAGAACAGTTGTTTAAATGCAAAAATTAAATAATTCATGCAAATTTCATTTTAAACATGCTGAAGATTATTAGAAGCCTATGGACATGTTATCTAAGTGATTAACAAGATGGTTGGTTAATTACACGCAACAGTACAGTCAGGGCAGATTTTAAAACATGCTAGCAATTAATCTTTGAGTGAGGGAATACCTATTGTAGAAAATAAATGAGCGAGCAGATAAATATTTAGAGCATTTTGATCAATTTTCTTATGCAAGTTCATAGAGGAATTAGTTATTAAGCATGCTGATCATATCAAACATATTAGCTTTAGTTTTACTATCATGATAAATCCTATGGGCAAGATTAGCATGCTGATGATAAATAACATACTTCTTATTAAAATAATTAACTTAGCTCTTAGCATTTATTTTATCAAATGAACATGTTGATTTAACTAAGCAGCACAATATCCAGATAATTGACATGCCGAAATTATTTAACAAAAAACCTAAGGTCGTGATATCTAATTAATTACATGTTGAAGTTATTATTAATCCCATAGACATGCATTGAAGATAAACGGGAATAGATAATTTAAGCCTATATGCATGCATACTACACCTAGATAACAAATAAAAATTAATTAAATCATGTAGGCATGCTTTCTAACTTTTCACTTATTACAAAAATAATAATTTATTCGAATGTTATATATAATGGGTACGACTAGAAACAAGCAAGACAAGCAGACGTAAAAGCAATTATTATTTTACTATACTATTATATGCTAGTATGTGATTACACAGATGGAAAATCTATTTCATATGTAGTTAAGGAACATTGAGAATGGGCGGCCAAGCATTGAACATGCTTATAACTTAAACGACATTAAATATCGGTAAGATCATTTATTTTAAATAGATTTACAGCAAGGAATGATCAAACAATTAAATCACACTCCTACAGGCATGCTTTCTACCAACAAGTAAGTTGCGGTAATATAACAAGTACCACATAAATCCCCCTCCCCTTAGACGGTTCCCCAAATATTTCACATATATATTAGAGAGTTAGTGAGTTACTACAAGATTATTACAAAACCGAATAAAAGAACAATGAAATACATAATATAAACATAAAGAAAATTAGTCTCATTCGGAAATCTGTCCCCCGGTGATTCTTCAAACTAGTACTCAAGGTTCCAATGTCCTGCTAATTAAAAAGAACAATACACTACAAGCGATACAGAACAATACATAATAGCAACTATTACACTTAGACAGAATAGGACAACAAATCACACATATATAATCACACATAGAGAAGAGAGGAGAAAACTGACCCAGATGCTTCCTTTTATTTATCAATGTCCATTTTGGACTTATGCATAACATTAAGTAACTAAAGATACAAAAATTAAATACATGTGTGAAAGACACCAACTGGTTAAGCAGTAAAATAACAATCAACAATGAAGACAAGTTGATTCCACACTATTCGACCCGAACAGAGCAAAATACTTCTTAAGAGTTCACCGAAATTTCTCTCCAAGCCGAGAGTAAAGAGATTTTTTCTTTAGAAGTATTCTAGTATGTGAGAAAATGTTACGATGGCTAAATAATGAAGGGAAGGGTCCTTTATATACTAGGGAGAGGGCGCACATCAAAGGAAAGGATAATTTAAGGGAGACAAATAAATTATTATTTTCCTTATTCATAGGGAATAAAATCAGTCCAATATTTTATTTTACCTTACTTATTTATTTATTTTATACCCAATATTAAAACATGTATGAGATCCGCTTACTATAATTAAAAAGTTAATAGCAGACTATAAAGGAATATTATACACAATCAGACACAATGCAATAATTATTTTAAGGAAAGGGAAATCAATAACGGGCAGCCATTTAAATTCATCAAATGAGTAAAATCAGTTAGTAATATTACCGAACCAAATTGTAGCAACTTACTATAACAAGAAACATGTCAGCATCCGTCCAAATTTTAAAAGGAGGCCAATTAAGGAGCAAACACTATATCTAAATTTATTTTATATGGAAACAAATAGGAGGATAATTATGGCTCTCAAATACCAATTCTTAATAGATTTACCACAACAAAACAAACAATCTTCACGGGCATCCATCGATACAACAAATCAGGTACCATAAACAAGAATGTTAACCAATGTTTACAGCAAGACCTAATTAACATAACCAATAAATACGAATTATTAAAGCATAATCAATTCAAGAGCTATCCTAATTAAGGAATCGATTGTCAAACCATAGTACCAATTCAGTTAGCATTACTATATCAATTAAGAGAGATTAGCAAAATTCAGGGAGGAATTAATTTAAGCAAAAGGGAATCAAATATCCTCACTGCACTATTATATCAAACTCACAACATACTATCGTCAATTCAAGGGACTAAATCATATAACACACTGTTATATTACGAGGATTCACAAAACAAAAACAGAGAATCCCAAATAGTAGCATATGTTTCGTATGAAATGATTTCACATACGATATTGATCAGAAAGTCATAAGAAATAATCAAACTAAAAAAAATAAGTTAAGTAATAAATCAACAAAAGAACAAACACAGAGTCTTTGGCAAACCGAAAACTCGAAGATCTTGGTTTGAACGACGCTCGTCATAGCTTATGACCGGTTTTCGTCTGGTTTCTGCCTTCGCCGGTCGTCCTCGGTGAGAGGAGAAGCGGCATCTGTTGTTTGTTGACATCGGCTGGAGCTAGTGGTTGTTGAAGTCCACTTGCTTTTCTGGTTGGAGGTCGCCTGGAGTTGTTGTTGTCCAGAGATGTCGTTCGTCCACGCTTGCGGCTACTATCTTCGTGCAGCTGTTGTTGTTTTCTCGCCGGTGGCGTCGTTCTCGCCGACTGGAGCTTCGGGTGGTCCTGCGAAGAGAGAAAAGCAAAGAGAAGAAGAAGGGCGGAGGTGACGGGGCGACAAGAAAAGGGGGAGCTGGTGAGGAAAGGGAGAGAGAGAGGGTAACGCCGGAGCTCGTTGATCCGAGCTGGTCGCTGCTGAGTGGAGCTTGCTTCGAACTTCGCCGAATCCTGCTGCTGGCCGGTGTCGTTCGTCAGAGCTGTTGTTGGTAGTGGCTCGCGACTGATGGCTGGAGTAGCCGGTTTCTCCTGGTTGTCGCTGGTTGGAGCTGACTGCTCATTGGTGGCCTCTTGTTGTTGCTGTTGGAGGAGAAAATTGGAGAAGAGAGAGAGAGAGGGGGACGGCGGCTAGAGAGAGAGGAGAGGAAGAGAATGAGAAAGGGCTTGGGTTCTTTTGGTAGCTTAGAAAGGAAAGAGAATGTTGATTTGATCTTTACCGTTGATTTAAATAAGATGTAAGGCTAAGATTTAATCTTGTCAAGATTATGAGGAACGAACGGCTCATATTAGAAGTCAATTAATGATCTGAAATTGGAAAGAGATAGGCTAAAATTGAAATGAAAAGGCCAGAATTGAAATGAATTGGATTAGAATAAGGGCTATAATTGAAATAAATTGAATAGAATGGCTACGATTGAAATGACTTAAGGGAAACTTTTGAGTAAAATAATTTCGAGTTTAACTATCGATAAATATAATGTAAAAGATAATTTAATGATATTTACAATAATTTTTATAAAGCATGTATACTAAAATATGTAATTTTTAGACAAAATCAATTAAGATTTTAAACTCAAAAAATATTTTTAAAAATACGTATTTAATAGAGTAGCACTTCCGAATATTGGGTGTCAACAATTCACGGATAGGTAAACCACTTGTGAAGCTTTTCATGGTCTGTTTAAGCCTATTGTGATCTAATAATTAAAAACATTTGTTCAGCTTTAGCCTCATCTTTCCACGAGCCACTTGATGGTCCCTATAACTCCCACAACTCGTACGGAGTCTCGTGCAACTATCTTCACACTTGGACTTAATCTTGACTTGGCCTTGAAGCTTCACGGACTCGTAGACTTATCTTAGATTATTTACAAGCCACCATCTTCACAGTTTGTTTCATGGGCCATCCATGGGTTCACAGCTCGTATGGCCTTTTGTCAACACTCATTTACTGTCATTTCAACTTCTCTCTTTCAATTATTTTCAAAACTTCTTTCTTGCACATTAAACTAAAAGAACACCATATCGACAAAAACATGGTTGGTTCCCTGCAATAATACTTTGTTTTGGGTGTCAAATGTGCTATAAGTCCTTGAAATATCAACGCCCTAAACGTAGAACCATTTCTTGTCCTCCAGCTATGAAAAAGACCAATACTTGACCCTCAAGTACATAAGAGAATTTATCAAAGCTATGCAACCATTACTTCCAAAAATATTTACACCCAAAATCATCTAGCTAACATGCAAGGATCTATGGACAACATTTAAGTATACACAGTCGATCATTCTTGTGCAAGTAACAATCTTTCAGTAAACTAAACGTCTAGAAAATGCAAATATAATGCCCTCACCTCAAAGAAGTCCCTCACACTGGATTTGGGACTAACAGTTATGTTCACTCTTCAAAAGAACTTCTGACAATGCAAGTACATAGACCATAGGTTTACCCTTACTTTCTATACCTTAATTATCAAACAACTGGGATAGGATCATTATAGGATTTTATTGGCTTGTAATGTTGGCTCGGGTTAGGGAATGGAGAATTTTTTAATGTGAGTGACTAGATTACCTTGATTCCTGAATGATACTCGTTTTTGCACACAAATCTTTCTTAGGTATATCAGACCTTTCTTTATTTCCTGCGATTCCCTTTTTTGCTTTGTCGCATCCCGACATCCATATCATTTTCATTTCTTCTTTTCTTTTTATTTTCTATTTTTTTATGTATATATTCACCAACTATTTCAACCAGTTTCTTCTGTGTTTTGGTTTTGTGCCTTTAGAATAACCAAGGATACGACACTACTAAGCTATTTCTTTTTTATTTTGCTCATACCCACCCTCAACTTAAGCTTTTGGCCTGAGTGCATCGTGTCTTCTGAGAACCAAGGATAAGACATCTAATAAGGGTGACAAACAAAAAATAAATTCCAAGGCTCAAACAGGGTTCATGATTTTACACTATAAGAAAAATGTGAATTACATGAAGACTTTTCTAGGGATTGCATACGAAAATTCACAAGAAACTAAATTTCCTGCGGATTTTCCTACCAAAGGAAATCTGATGGTAAAACCTTCGTAGGTAATTATTTTCTGCGAATTTTAAAATCCCCAAGTAATTTACCTAGGGATTTATATTTCGCAGGTAAATTACTTGGAAATTTTCTTGCAAAAACTACACCAATTTTTTTGTAAAAATTAACAAAAAATATAACTGTAGACAATATTAATTAGTATCTCCTAATTAAAGATTTTGTTCTTGAACCTCATACACATAGGACACCCCCATACACATAGACACCTACTTAATTGCACTAACTAATCCTAGTCCAGTCTACTTAATTGCAACTAACTTAATCCTAGCTCACTATCCAATGCCAAACCTATAAGTAATTACTCTATTCTACCAATGCTCTAACTAATAGCATTATAAATGCTAAAGATTATGTGTCTTCCACTGATGTGGTAAAAGGTAACACTAGCATTACACCAAATTTTGGTGTTTTACTTTAATTTAATTAATTTTTAAAGCTAAATTAAATTAAATTAATTGAGTATTAAAAATACAATTTTGATATTCATTACACAAAAAGTACTATAAAGTCATCTCATATTAATATGAGAACAAAATATATCTTAAACTGTTGAGTAAAGTTCATGTGATTTAACTCTTCAAAAATAAAGCATGACAACTACTTATATATTAAAATAAATCACTACCACCCAACATATCATGAAAATTTTATGCTTACACTTTTTATAAGATAATATCTATAACGAAGCATATTAAATATAGATAAAATTTAAATTATGCATACAAAGTTCTTAAATAATTGAAAATATAAATATACTTATAAATTTAATGTGCAAGGAAGTTATAAATCAATAATTGATAGTATATCTTATTAGGTTATTTAGTATTTATAGTTTTATTTTATCTTTTAATAATTATATTTTAATATACTTAATTTTATATTTGAAAATAAATATCATTTAATAACTTACTATAGAGAAAGTATATATTTTTAATGCTAGTAAAAATATAATATACCAATTGGATATACAAGTAAAAAATATTTATTTTTCTTTCCATATAATTCTATCAACAAGGGGTAATTAAAATTTTATGGTAGTTATTTTTCTGTTGGACAAATGACTAGCCATATAATTTTAATTCTTTCTATCTTTCAAATAAAATAACAAAATAAAAAAAATGGTATCATTGGTTCTTAGTGAGATGAAATATTAATTATATATATGTTGAAAATATTTATCCTATAATTTATGGTAATGTTCCAACACCGTATTAGTTTGATAAATATTTATGATAGTTGCTTTTCTGTTGGATAAACAACTGGCCATATAATTTTAATTCTTTGTATCTTCCAAATAAAAAAATAAAATAAAAAATGGTATCATTGATTTTTAGTGAGATAAAATATCAATTATATAAAAATATTCATCCTAAAATTTATGCTAATGTTCCAACACCATATTAGATTAATAAAATATTTCTGATAATTATTTTTTTATTGGATAAATAACTAGCCATATAATTTTAATTCTTTGTTTCTTTCAAATTAAAAAAAAATGATAACATTGATTTTTAGTGAGATTAAATATTAATTATATATACATTAAAAATATTCATCCTAAAATTTATGATAATGTTCTAACACCTTATTAAATTGTTATTATTGCATAATAATTTATTAAACCTAAAAATAGAGTAATTATTTAACAATATATTTCATTCTAGTGATCATTTGTCCTTTTTATATTATTATATATTTTTTCATTTTAGTGAATATATTTTTAAGAAAATATTCCCCGAGGACTCCTAATTTTAAAAAATCCTCAGATTTCAATAAAGTTAAATTCCAATTAAATTATATAAAAAAATATTCAAGTTTGCATATTTTCAAGTACATCCCTCAAAAAATCTCAAATCAAATTCACAACAATAAAATCCCCCAAAAATTCTTCAAGTAAGAAAATTCCTAAGTAAATTCCCAACAAAATTTATAGAACATGAATCCCCAGGTGATACCACATAAAAAATATTTCTAGATAAATTTCCAAATAATTATTTGCAAATAAAATTATCTATGAATTTTCTTGCTAGAAGATAAAAAAATATTATTTTTTTCATTACTTGCGAATTTACCTATGAAAATGATACTTACAAATTATTTGCCGCATATAATTCCCCAGGTAATAATTTTGCGAAAATGGCGCCAAATTTACCCACCAGTTTTTCTGGGGAAGTATTTTTAGTAGGTAAAAAAGACTATAATTTAGAAATTTCATATTTCCGCATGAAAATTCGTAGGAAATTTCAGTAGAAATAATCCCCAAGTAAAATTCGCAAGTAATTTACAGTTTTCTAGAAGTGTTATTTGATAGATCATTTTGGCTAATGTGGACTATATAAAAAATGGTCTATGACCCTTTCCTATCAAGCTATCTAGCAATCTTGGCAAGATTACTTTGGAAAGTTCTAGCATATACATAAAGAGTAATACTTCAAACAAACACTCACACACTCTTGGCACATGCTTCCACTCTCTAGCATTCAGTCGGCAAATTCACGTCTAGTTAGTAATGATCAACACATAGAGACAAGAAATTTCACACAAATAGGCTAGACAGCCAACTAACAAAATCAAAAGTTGTTTTCAACATACTAGATTAAAAATCTCTTTCCCAATTGGATATACTTCAATGATTTCATAGTAATTATACAAGCAAAACAACACCACGACCAACTAAACCAACACTCTACAACTATTAATGGCAGGTTGCCCCTTCAACCCCCCCCCCCCCCCACAAAATATGATTACCCTCAAAGTAAAAGATAAAAGGGATGAGGGGTCATTCTTGCAATGCTATAGGTGTTAGTAGTCGGAGTGATGGTAGCACCCACATAAGCTATTGCCTTTTCTTTTGGAGGCTCTCTCGCCTGGTCTTGTATCTTGGTAGTGATAGGAAGATCAGTCGGAGTCCCACTTGTTGTGGTCATCGAGAAATCGCTACCAGAGGCACCAGACCTCAATGCATCAATGAGTTGCTGCTCTTGTGCCTCTTGTTCACGTGCAGCTCTCCTAGAAGCCTTTGCAGCTCCGCGACTTCATTTGTCCTCTTCTTGGGAGGTGTCATTGGGTGGCGTGGTTTCATGCTCTATTTTCTTTCCCTTTCCGATTTATTTTTTAGCCTCGAGAGATCACCCTAAATGTCACCCAATGTCCCTATTTCAGGGTCATGCTAAATAAATCCACCAGTGAATCTGTTGCCAATGTAAGAGGCACTTCAATTGGCTTGTCTGCCAATTTAGTAATGTCGGCTTTCAAAGTAACAAACTGAGCTTGTAGGGATTCTGCATAAATAGAACTTGGCTATTGTTGTAGGCCTAACTCCCAAGATTTCTTGGGTTGTACCATCTATGGTATCTCTATCTCCTCCCTCATTTGGTGCTGACTCAGCTGGTAGATTTGGCACAATAGCCAATGGTGCTTTTGGACCCGCGCTTACCCTATATATTGGATTCAACATCATTAATCAAGGCTGCAAATTTATATTTAATGGAATCATTTGGATGATGGACTATCTTGTTACTTGCCACATAAGTATTATCATACAATCTCCTTTTCAAACAAGGGAAGGGAATAAGACCTATTTTTTCATTCAAGGCAAGATCCCCTATTTTGGTAGCAATCAGGCAACCCACATTTAATGCATATCAGACCATGATACAGGCTACTGAAGATGTCTGTGAGGGAGAGATGGTGTTGTCATTAGTTGTCAACATCTAGTGCGCACGGAACATAGCACACCAAAATTTCACCGAAAAAGTGAATGAGGCCTTTGTGATGTGTAGCCTGAGTTGGTTGCCAATGGTGTTGCTTCACCCTCAATAACAAAAAGTCCAACAATCCATTTCATTATGCCCTCTCGCAGCCCATGATCATTCATCTCATATTCACTTTTCACCAAATGGTTCTGATGCTCTTAAAACCCCACCTTAGTAGGTGTAGTCAAGTCTGGAATGCGTAGAAACCTATTTATCGTGGCCTCAAAGATATCTACATTCACTCCACAGACTTGCACCTAATCTAGTGGTGACAACTGCAACGCTCCCTCTTTCTTCCTCTTTTTGGATATTTTTGAGGTCACGAAGTTCAGTAAGGATGTATCATATGATGAGTAGAAATCCCGTGTTAAATGCCTCCTATAGTGTTCCGCCTGTCTTGTCGTCCATTAAAATTTATGCCTCTTGAACAGGCTATGGATCTCTAGGATACCAGACAGGTTACTATCAATGACTCTACTTCCAGGAACAATTGGTCACTTGCTTTTATCACTCGACTTCTTACATATGCCAGAGTAGAAGATTTCCTCAAAGCCACAGAATGCCCATATAACTTTAATAACTTGAAGAAGGTGATGCTGGTTATTTGGGTATGCCTCTCTTTCTTGAAAAAACCTCTCAATAGTGTCCCCAATGTCCTCATTGACACTGATTGTGTTGTCATCCTCATAACCCCTAATCTCAATTGCATTATCTCCAAAGGCATTCGATTCATCTTCAGACACATTTTAACTCCCTGAGCTATCTCCCTCCTTTTAAGACTGGAAGGAGTAGCTTCGTGCTGTTCAACTACTTTGGTTTTTCGAGATCTTGTCATAACCCAAAGTACCCCTAAGCGTGACATGGCGCATAGGACCCTGAAAGGCCCTACACAAGCCACTTAGCATACTTTATACAAGACAATAGAGTTTAAGAGTTTAAAAGACAGTTTATATCCTAAAGAGTTTGTCAAAATCATAGATGAAGTCTAACATAGTATCAAAGCTATCTAATACATCAAGAGTGAGTGGGAAGTAACCTATACATCACTTACAATCGCGAAAAGTAAAGACAATAATCAATAAAGGGTTCAGTCCTTGGAACAGGAGGACTCACCACTCTTCAAATGCTACTAAGGTGACATCTAGCCACGAGGATGTGGAATTAGAGTGTCGGACCCTACATTTGTGAAACAATGTAGGCTAGAGTATGCGTTAGTACAAAGAATGTACTAAGTATGATAGCAATGCATAAGAGTCATAAAATCATGCTTAAAGGACTTTTCATGATATGCAAAGACCAAGTTAAAACATCAGATAAAGAGGTTAGAAGCATAATCATGATCATGGTCAATGCAAGTAACAATCTTCTTTAAACACATGTGAGATACTTCTAGAAGTAACCTTAGTTCATTATTGTGGGAAGTATCCACTAACAGACGTATAGATCATGTGAGCTATAACATGGAATCCGGTGTCTATCCCACACCGAAAAGGGATGTCCTTACTTGCCAAGGTAAGAACCATAACTTCTAACTTATGTGGATCCATTAGCTAATGTCTATCTAAGACAACCAATGGTGGCACATAGTTATGGGACATGGGTAATCGTCTCTTCTCCACTCGGTTCTAAGCATAAATCCCATGGAAAAGTCATTAGTCTTTACTTATCTTATCATTGCATTGGTAATCGCCGCTTGCCTTATCATCCATGGAAGGCACATTGATACGTCCAAACATACATTTAATTAATAAGTATAAATGATCGATGTCAATTTATAGAACTGAGTTGAAGTCAATCCCACAAAGAATTTGCTTGCAGAAACAACTTTACTGACGCTCTTACTCAATTGCGGTTATTATTTCCAAAAGAAAGTAATTACAGAAAGTAAATGTGGGGTTGTTTGTTCTTTTAGTAACCAATGTATACTTAAATATCCAAGTAACATGAGTAACAATTGCTTTAACTTCAAGATTGTAGTAATTGACAAATGAGACTAGGTTTTTGTTCCCCATGTTTTTAAATTTAGTATCGAATCGTATACAAGCAATGATTAGTTGTTAGCATTACATGTTCCTAGAAAGTAGATGTATCTAAACTCTTCTCAACCCTATTAGATGACTTTCACTCTTTTCCTCTCAGTCTTAGAGTGTTTCCATGTTTACCCTTGCAATTTTGTTACGAAATTCTCTTCTCTCGAACTCAAATGTTCACAAAAATTTGTAGAATGTGATTTTACTTTTTCCTAATTAAGGCTCTTCTCTCGAAAAAGTAGTAAACGACAGGTTCTAATGTGTGCACTCATTAGAAAGAACTTATGATAAAAGTAAGAATCACATGCGCAACTAATAATCATTAATTACTCGTATGTCGAATTCGTTACTAGATTTTCATCATAGTTCCCACAACCCAAGTTGTGGTTCTTAGCCACTCATATTTTCAAGAAAAAAAAGTAGTAATCATCATTGAAAGCATAAGTAAATAAATTACAATAATTGCAAACCAACAAGAAATCCCGATTATCCAAAAACATGATCACAATCCCGAAGTTTGATTTCACAATAGTAAAAAAAACCAAGGTTCGGAATATCGAATTATAGCCTTTTCAAAATGATAAAAACTAGTCTAAAAAATAATAACATAAAAAAATAAAATAGTTTATAAAAACAAGTCCTACTTGAAGTAGGACTGACTTGTTGTGACACTTCAAGCCCATCATGACGGCTTGTCACAAGCTAGATGGTTCGTGAACCTTCTCGTCATCCTACACTTAGAGAGTGTGGGCTTCCTCAGCTAGAATGTGTGTCTTGGGCACCACGACACATCTAGTGCTCCGTGAAGTTGAGCCTTCACTTGGGTCTCCACTAGAATTCTTGCTTCTATTCCACGAGCATCTATACACCTCGTCTGCTTCACCACGACCTGTCTAGGGTCCCATAGTCTTCAGTCACACTTAGTCTCCAAGTCCTTTTCAATACTTCTCACTCATGAGCCCTCAAACGGCTCATCAAGTGGACAACGACCCGTTTGGGGTTGTGTTGCCTTCACTTGGCACTTGGTCAATTTTCTTAGCCTTTACTACCTCATCTTCACGAGCCCTGAGATGGGTCGTCATCAGGACAACGGCCCATCTAGGGCTCCGTGGTGTTACTTCAGCTCATTTCCTTCCCATTTTTCTATCTTTCGCATCCAAGTATTTTACCTGTTCAAAAATCAACAAACACATCATATCCATAAAAACACGCTCAAGTTTTCACATTAATCCTTAGTTTTGAGCGTTAAATGTGTCATGATTCCAGGGTACACCAACACCCTCAACTTAGAACCATCAAAAAAACACATCCCTACTATGTAGTAGCTATCTCAACCAACATTTTTTACAAAATAATCTATCTGTTATGCAATAATCAATGGACGACATCCTATTGGGCACAGTCAATCACGGTTATGCAGTACCAACCATTAGCTAACACAATCAACTATCAAATGCAAACATAGTGCCCTCACATATGATAATTTGGGACTGACAAGTACTCTCACGCTCCCAAAGAACTTCTAACACTTATAATATATAGAACATAGTCTTGCCCTCGTTTTCTATGCTTCATCTATCAAACAACTGGAATAGGATCACTATGGAGACGAAACTATGTATGATTATTTAGCAGATCTTGAGGGAGCCATGGTTGAGACAGATGTGCAGGCCTCGTTAAGAGAGACGTTGATGGTGGGCTCCAGTGGAGCCAAGGATGCTGATGAGTCGAGCACTGATGCCCAGACAGATGGAGTCACCGATATGTAGAGCTCACCCCAAGCTTAGCTTGGCAGGATGACCCTTTTTACTCCATTTTGTGATTTCTAGACTATTTTGTTATTTCTTTTCATTTGAGGACAACTACTTGATTTGTTTGGCGGGGGGAGGTATTTCCATACCTATCTCATTTGGGCTGTTTTGTGGATATTTGCTATTTTTGTGTTTTGTGAATGTTGGATCGTATCTTGTGTTTTATATATATGGTGTTGATCTATTATGTTTGTCCTTTGTTTTAAGTTACATACGATTTTGAACCGATTTTAAAAATTTCCACCTCTTGATGTGTTTGGTTGTGGTTGTTCTCTTGCAATTTTGAGCGTCGATTATGATCAATATCGATGACTTGAATAGTGCTCTCGATTGAATGATATGAGTGTGCGGCTACGATGAGGCAAATTGAGTTACATAGGTCATATGTGAACTCCTAGCATCTCGTTATGACTAGCCGATTGTTGAGTCAATCTCTTGTGATGATCATTGTATGCTAGCTGAGAATTGTAGAGTCTTGTTTGATGATTGTGTGAATGTCTTGAGTGGTAAGGTTGTCTTGAATTATGTGCTTGATGACACCTAGAACTTGCCCCGTTATTACAATTGATTGATTGAAGCAAGCGATTGAAATGATCTTAGGCACAATTTGTGAAGAATGAACCGAAAATTGATATTATACCTCTTTGTGGCCACCTTGTGAGAGTGTGAACCTAGCTTGGCACCTTTTGAGCCATCCTTTTTCTTTGGAAGAAACCTGAACAACTTTGGCCTCTTTATCCCATCACCTATAACCTTCATGAAGTATTGGTTCATTTGAATAGCCAACTTAGGCCAAAAGTCTAAGTTGGGGGTGTGGTGAAAAAGAAGGAAAATCAAGGAATATGAAAAATCTGCCTTTGAAGGATTATGATGAAAAAGATGGAACCCCTCCATATAAAAAAAGAGAGAATAAAAAGAAATGAAGAAGACTGAAAAAAGAAGAGTTTGTGAAATAAAGCTTGTGAAAGGAGCAAAAGAAATGGGGTATCCAATGAGTCATGCTTAAATAACTAATAGGGTGAATTGTGAACATTCTTGAAGGGTGAAAGAGAAGGAGAAAAAGCGAATTGCAAGCCACACTTCATGAAGGTAGAAGTCACTAAACCAAAATAATCATACATTTACACTCAACCCCATCACAAGCCTTGAAAGACCTTTGTGATCTTGAGTGAGCTGAAAATAATGTTGATTGGAAAATAAGGGCAAGCTTATGGGTAGAGTCATGCATGTGTTCATCTTTTGGAGTGTGAGAGTTGTGTTTGATTCCGAAATTATAAATTATTGATGAATCTTTGTGTGATCTTGGAATCATTCTTGGGGTGATGAAATTTGATTGCTTTTCTTGAGCTTGAACTTTCATTTGAAGCAAGCATTGTGAACTTGAGTCCAGTTGATAATGGTTAGTCACAATTTGAAACTTAGAGTGCACAATTGAACATGCATGCGAAATTTGAATGTCTTGTGTGCATTTGGGTTGAGTCTTGAGTAGCACTGTTTGTAGACATCCTTGTTGAACGGATTGATCTTTAGTTTAACGTAAGGACAAGCAAAAGTTTAAGTTGGGGGTGTTGATGAGTTTGAGATTTCGACTCATTTAGGGCTTTGTTTTCATAGTTTTATTGTCCTCAATGCTTAATTTATGCTCTAAACTGATGTTAAAGTGTTAATTTGCAAAAATGAAGGTGAAGGAGCAAGGCAAGGATATTATCAGGCAAAAAGGAGCGAAAAAGCTGAAGAAGTTGAAAGAAAGGCATTACTGGTGATCAAGACCACTCGGCGAACCGCCAAATGGCTCTTCAGCTCGCCAAAAGTTCCAGCGTGCCAACCCTGTGTAAAAACCAACTTGGCGATGGACATGGACAGTTGGCGAACCGCTGAATGGATCAGTGACCTCGATCCTGATCTCCTAAAGTCACGAAACCCTGACCGGCGATGAAATGGAGCCATTAGCGCATTGCCGACTTGGTCGGCGATGCTCGACTAACCTCGCCTAGTGGTCCTAAAGGTCAAAATTTGAGAAAGTATAAATTGAATTTCAAAAAGGCAAAAAAGATATCCAGTCATTTCCTAAGTAATTTTCCCATTGTTGAACTTGGAACTTTGGTCTGGAACATTGTTTTACTTAGTTTTAGGAGTTTTCTAATAGATTTTGAGTTAGGTTTTTGACATTGAGAATTTTGAATCATTATAAAGATGTGGATTGCAATACCCAGATTATGGAGAACGTAATTGGTATTGATTTCTTCCTTTTTATGATGTGTGGCTAAAACCCTCATTCTTGGGGGTGTGATCATGTGAATATTTATTCTAATTAGTTTATGGTTATTATTGTTTACTGATTTAAATGTTGAATTGAAGTGGGTTTGATTGATAGTTGTGTACTAACCCATGAATTGTAGTTGCAAATATAGTTCTAATTTATTTTTTTGGGATTGCTTGAGAAAGAGATTTTAGAACTATGGTTATCGATTGATAATTATAGTGATTGGGTTGTTTTAAGTTCAGCTCCAGAGAGTGAATCTTAACTCGATCCTACCTATCTAGCTCGAGAGAGTAGATAAATTAAGGTATTTGGTTGTTTATAGTGTTATGCTTGTCGAGGTTCGAGCGAACTCGCTTGAATCGTAATAGTTGTTTGAGAGAAAGCTATTGCATCTATGGTCTAGCCTATTCACTAAGATTCAGCAATTGTTAGTAAATTACAATTATCCATATAGAGAAATTAGCCTTTAATTGATCACATTCCCAAGTATATCTTATCTATTTGACTACTCCCCTATTTTTCTTAGTTGTTAATTGACAATTTTTAACCCTCCATCTGACACTTGTTGTCAACCCTTAGATTTAATTGAATGATTTTGATAATTTCTATTCCTACAATCGTTTAGAACACATTTACAACTGCGTAACTGAATTTTGACTTGTACCACTCCCTTTGGGATCGACCCCAACTCTTCGTTAGGTTTATACTAGAGTACGATCGCCTACACCTAGTATTGGATGAGGTGTAGTTGAGTGTTTATCACTAAGGAAGGTAAACAACAAGTTCGGCTTAGACTTTATCTAATTCATTACTTGTTATCTGACTGGTTGAAGTTCGTATCCTCTTCTAAAAAAATATTTTGTAGATTCTTCAAAGGCTTTCTGAAAAGAGAGAAAGAATTTCTTAGAATATTTTATCTTGTTCAATGCAATAAAAAATCATCAATAATAACACGGATCCTAAGGTGAAAAAATATATGATAATCATTAGTGTTGGCAATAGGGTACTATGAATTTGTACCTATGGTTTTCTAAAAATTCATTTCCTTCTCTTTGATATTAATTAAGAGGCACTGCTATAAGAAGTGATGGGCTAGTATTTGAAAAATTACAAAATACAATATAATTTCTTCAAGAAGATATAATTAAAACTATTAATTGATAGTTGACAAAAAAATAATAATGTGCACTTAAATAAAGAGCAGAGTACCCCTTTTTGACCTGGTTGCAACTCCACTAATTAGGCGGGGACACAATTTGAACCTGCAATCTACATGTCATGAGCCTGGTGAGGACCTGGGGGCCTTCTCCAACAAAATCCACTATTTTTCAATCCTTTGGCAAAAGACATTTTCCGATGCAATGATCTTGGAATTTGTGTCAAATTTCAAGAAGTGGTGATCATATGGAGAACAGTTGGTATGCCAAATTTCTGGATCTTGTTAAACCGCTGCTCGATATCCTTTATAATCTCTTATATTTCCTCATTCTTGGAATGTGTCATATTTCAAGAGATGGTGATCATACAAAGAACTATTGGTATGTCAAATTTCTTGATCTTCTTAAGCCTCTGCTAGATATCGTCTATAATATCTTTTATTTCCCCACAACTCTTGTTTTCTCATCTATTTGTTGGTGTTGCTTATTATGAAGCTTAGTTGAAAGCAACCAAGCAATCCATTGTTTTCTTGTATATTATGTTCACTACAAAAGACAAAAATATTTAAGAGACAAACTATCCATATTCCCAATCCCAACTACTGGTAAGGAGTCTGATCCAGACTACTCAAAGAGTACCTCAATTGAAAGAGAAAGAAGCAGAATCAGGAAGACAGGTAGAAAACAGAGAAACAAAACAGCCTCTTCTCAAAGAAGGGAAACAAAATCGGACAATACCCCAAATATCCAATGATTAAAGCAATTTTCTGGAATATTAAGGGAGTGCGATCCAAGAAAGCCATCCATAGGCTCAAAAATCTTATTAGCATTAATCGTGTTCAATTTATGGCTATCTTTGAACCATTCACCAGTAATGGTAAGATAGAGGGTTACAAAAGATTCATGGGATTCCATTTTTTTCACTCCAACAGCAATGGACAAATTTGATGTTTCTGGAAAAATAACTACACTGCTACAATTATTGCCAATGCAGATCAACAAGTTGCTATCAAGTTCAAAGATGATAGTAGTAATGAGAGTTTGTTTTTTACATCAGTCTATGCTAAGTGTTCTCTTACTGACAGGAAGGAGCTATTCAGGATCTATGGAATAGCCTGGAACAAGTTAACTCTATTATTTCTGAACCTTGGTGTATTGGTGGTGACTTTAATGCCATCATGGATCCAGACGAAAAGATCGGTGGTAAGCCCCATAGGATGTACAAAAGTTTGGACTTTATTAACTGTTTGGATAACTGTGGGGCTAGAGATGTTGGTTTCACTGGCCCGAAATTTACTTGGTGTAACAATAGAAGGCCAAAGGAAAGAATTTGGAAAAGACTTGATAGAGTTTTTATTAACGACCTTTGGGCTCAAAGATTTCAGGACAACTCTGTTAGACATCTTGTGAGAACAGGTTCGGATCACAGACCATTTTTGATGAAATGCTCTAAGTTATCTCAAGATCGTCCCAACTATTTTAGATTTCTCAACTGTTGGGTGAAGATACTTGATTTCTATGAGGTGGTTAAAGAAGCTTGGGACATCCCTGTGCATGGCAACGACATGTGGAGGCTTCAATTTAAGCTTAAAACGTTAAGCAGGAAACTTACACATTGGTCTAGACATGATATTGGTGACATCCATAAGCAGGTGACTATTTGGGAGGAAAAGGTTCAAAATTTAGAAGAATTTGACATTAATCACAACACTGCGGCAGGAAGGGAGGAGGTGAACAAGGTTCATGCAAAATACACAAAATGGATGGGGTTACATGATTCTATTCTCAGACAGAAGGCTCATATCAAATGTTTCAAAGAAGGGGATAAAAACTCAAAGTATTTCCATTGCCTCCTTAGAAATAATAGAAGCAAGCTTCAGATAAAAAGGATCAAGAATAATAAAGGAAAATGGGTTCAAAATAAGGAGAAAATTGCTAAAGTTACCGTCAAACACTTTGAGGCACTTTTTAATCTCCCTGAGCCAGTCCTAGACCACAACATCCTGGAGTGCATTCCCAAAGTTATAACTGATTTGGATAACACAAAGTTATCTAAATTGCCCTTGCAGGAAGAGATCAAGGAAGCTGTCTTTAGCCTTAGTGCGAATAGTACAGCAGGACCAGATGGTTTCAATGGCTTCTTTTTTCAAAGTTGTTGGGATATCGTAAAAAAGGATATTACTGACTTTGTCATTGAATTTTTTCAAGGAAAAACACTAACCAAATTCTTTTCTCATACTTGCCTAGCTCTAATTCTAAAGACTAACACTCCTGATTGTTTTGCTCAATTCAGACCCATTAGTTTATCTAACTTTTCTAATAAGATTATTTCAAAAAATTTGACTTTAAGACTCAACCCTCTCCTACCTAACCTTATTTTCTGAAAATCAATCAGGTTTTGTAAAAGACATGTTAATCACTGAAAATGTCCTCTGGGCTCAAGAAATCATCCAATCTATTTCTTATTCTAACAAGGGTGGTAACATAGTCATAAAATTGGATATGGCCAAAGCTAATGATAGAATGTCTTGGAACTTTGTTACATCAGTTCTTAGGAAATTTGGCTTTTCTGAAAATTGGATCAACTAGATTTTGAACCTTGTTTCAAGTGTTTGGTATTCAATCATTATAAATGGCTCAAGGACAGGTTTCTTCACTTCATCTCAGGGACTTAAATAGGGAGACCCTTTATCTCCATCTTTATTTATTCTAGCTGCTGAAGTACTTACTAGATCTCTGAATAATGTGCTTCAAAATGATAATTTCACCCCTTTTTCTATGTCTAAAAGAGGGCCGATGATTAACCATTTGGCTTATGCAGATGATATAGAAATATTCAGCAGTAGAGGAACTAAATCTATCAAACTTGTGATGAAGCAAATAAAGAAGTATGAACTTAGCTCAGGACAAAAGGTGAATAATGAGGAAAGCTTCTTTCTTACAGCTCCTAAAGCCTCTGCCACCAGGATTAACAAGATGAGGAACAGTTCAGGATTTATGGATAAGAAATTTTCATTTACTTATCTTGGATGTCCTATATATGTTGGAAGGAAAAAAATCAAGTACATTGACATTATGGTAAGCAAGGTAATCATAAGATTAGGAGGTTGGCAAGGGAAAATATTGTCTTATGGAGGGAAGAAAGTTCTAATCAAGCATGTGCTCCAAGCACTCCCAACATACACTCTCGCAGCTCTTAATCCTCCTAAAACAATTTTCAAACTTTTGGAAAGACACTTTGCAAATTTCTTTTGGGGAGTGCATCAACGTCAAAAGAAGTATCTCTGGAGCTCATGGAGAAACCTATGTTATCCCGAAGCAGAGGGCGGAATTGGCATCAGGAGTATGGAGGAACAAAGCATGATTTTAGCTACAAAAAGATGGTGGAGATTCAGATATATTCCTTCTCTTTGGGCTGCCTTCCTGAAAAGTAAATATTGTATCAGTACTACTAAAAAATGGGCCTCAGGTAACTCTCATCAATGGAAAATGATGACTCAAGTAAGAAGTTAGGCAGAAGAACATATGATTTGGCAGATCAACTCGGGATCAAGTAGCTTCTGGTGGGATAATTGGAGTGGTAAAGGTTCTCTTGCTATGTTTTACCCTGATAGTAGAAAAAGCATAAATATCTTAGTCAATCACTTCTTACTTGATGGTTCTTGGAATATCCATAAGCTAAGAGATATTTTATCTGAACCTATGGTGCAACACATTATTACCATTGGAATTGGTAACAAAAATAAAAAGGATCAAGTTTTTTGGGACTTGAATACTGATGGTAAATACTCAAACAAGTCTTCCTGGGAAATGCTTAGAACCAAGAGACCTCTGAATCAGTTTTTAGCAAAAATGCGGAGTTATAACATTCCCTTTAAAATCTCCTTTCTCACTTGGAGACTATGGCAAGGTAAACTTCCTTTTGATGATTTTTTTGCAAGATTTAGAGCTAACACGGACACCAATTGTAGTTGTTGCTTGGTCCCAATAGTAGAAAATATGTTTCATACTTTTGTTACAGGTGAAGTTGCTCAACTTATTTGGAAACATTTTGGAAGGCCACTAGGCATTCGTGCTCACCGAGGAACTATTAGACACTTGATTGATATTTGGTGGAATCAAAAGACCACAAATGAAATTCACAAGATGATTATCAGGATTGTCCCATTGTTTATATGTTGGGAAATTTGGAAACAAAATTGCGAGTGCAAATACGGAGAAAGAAAGAAGTTCAGTGTGCATATCATGATCAAGCAAACAGAAAGGAACATTTTGAGTGCCATGTCTTAAGCCTTTCCTTCTAATAATTTGACATTACCTTGGATCTCCTTTTGTGACACTCTCTTAAGATTAAGACCTTGTCCCAAAAGCACCATTGTTTGCTGGAAATTCCCTACTGCTGGAACACTAAAATTGAATACAGATGGTAGCTTTATCTCTACCAATGAAAGTGCTGGTATGGGCGGAGTATTAAGAAATGAAAAAGGTGATTTTGTCTTGGCATTTTCCTGTCCCATTCGATGCGCAAGTAACCTAGAGGCAGAAGCAATGGCTGCTAAACACGGGATGAACATCTGTTGTCAGAAAAATCACTCTAACTTCATACTAGAGTTGGACTCGCTAGCTATTGTGGAGATGATAAATTAAAGCAAATACTGCAATTTCAGACTGATCCTGATCATAGAGGAGTTACAGTAATTGAAGAAACACGCTAATGTCAAGGTGGAGCATTGTTCTAGAGAGGCTAACGAGGTAGCAAATTTTTTAGCCAAACTTGCTGGTAACAGTCAGAATGGATCCTTATATGACTCCTATCATCAACTTCCAGTGGAGGCTAAAAGGTTCATTCCAACTGGACAAGAGCCAAATGCCTTCAATAAGAACCAAATACGATAAGACAATTCTTTTTGTTAGCTAGTCATATAGGTAGTTAGTTTTTGCGAGGGTTGGAATGTCTATTTTTCTAGCTTCACCTCCCTCTTTTTAAAGGATAAAGTAGTGCTTATCCTTGTGTTGTAATCGGAGGCTAAGGCCAAGTCCTCTTGTAACTTTCTTCCTGATTTATAACACCTAGACGACCTGAAAAATTTATTAAAAAGAAAATCAGGGAAAAAAGAACAATCAACATTTGGGTACTTTCTCCTTCGAACTTGTCAAATAGCACTTGCTTAGAACTATAATATCTCTGTTGTGTTGTGCAGCAGCTATGGTTCCCGTTCTCATAAAAAAAATAAAGAGCTTTCACGGAGGAAGTTTATAGTTGAGCAAGTTGTTTGCCTATTCACTATAGTACTTTTTACCATGCTAAAAAGTAATAACAAATAATTGTATTTGTCCATGGTAATAGAACATTGAGTATCATACACTCGTCACCTCAAGTGAGGAAGTGCAATTCCGCTATTTAGAATAATCATTCAAATTTAGAATTCAACTTTTAAGATCATTTGAAGCAAGTGCAATTTCCATGATGAGTACCATGTGTATTTAAAAATACAACTTTTTTTCTTATTTAGATTAAAAATAGAACTTCCCTCTTAAGTTTGTTAAAGAGAAGAAAATTTATGAGAAATCAAAATAAAATAAACATAAGAATTAGTCAAATAAATTCATAAATAAAAATTATATTTATATAGTGTAATTTTTTAATAGAAAAATATGTATAATTATCATAAAAATAAGGAGTAGTAAATATTATTATACATGGTATTATAAATAATGTAAATATACATAAATGTGAAAAATGATGTATAAAAAGAATTTAAAGGGATATATTTATCGTTTACCTATTGTATCCCGGAATAAGTTATCCCGGAATTACTATACCACCCAATGTAAGGGATAACTTATTCCAATACTAATTCATAATCCTGAGATAAATTATCCCAAGCTTTATCACCAAATAAGAAAAATAAAGGGTACTTAAAATTTATCCTGGGATTAACTCCCTTAATCCATCACACCAAACGATTTCTTAGAATATTAATGAGAAAATATTGAAAGCTCAAATAGAGCGGTAAAAAAATACCTTATGCGAACTACTGGTTCAAGTTGTAACATCACCCCATATCCATCTCTATATCTTCCAAACATCCAAAATATTAGCTTTCTTTTAAGTCACCTGCAATTAAAATTATACACAAATTATACACCGACATGTAGCTAAGTAAAGAGATCAAAAGCCTGAAAGGAATCATCAAAAGTAAAAGTTAACGGATATCGTTGATTGACTGAGAGAAATGAGGCCTCATTCCACCATTTATAGCGGCGGCAAATAAGGACTGAGTAGTCGATGACATCGCCGTACCAATGGATTCAAGATGTACTGGTGGAATGGATACCTCTTAGGCCTTTAACCTCTGGATTTTGCAATTGTTATTAGAAGAGAAGGGTTTAGAAATAGGGGTGGTGAGTATCGGATAGGTGGCGGAAATGGGAAAAGGTGAAAACATCAAAGTGAAGTGATTAAATGATTCGTGTCTTTTCAATTCCAAGGTAAAGCCACGTTGCATCCATTTGTCAAGTGTCCAAAATACCCTCAAATGCAATTTTAAAGACAAAACACTGCCATGTTAATACCTCACTTTTTACTCACATTTCTACTATAGTAGACTAAAATAAATTCATCTCTATCAAATTAAAATAACTTGTATAATTTCTTCCTAAAATTGAAAAAATATTTGTCATCCTTAATTAATATTCCAAAAGACTAAGGTCACCTCAATGCTACGCGTAACTGTAGAGAGTTTCGATAGAAAATGTTCTACAATTCATGAAAGTAATAAAACAATACATAATTTAGGTATTAAACAAGCAAATATGAATAGTTTAAATTTGTTTGAGGAATTAAATAAAAATCAGAAAGTTTATGTACATTAAGCGTTTTAATTTTGTATGCTACAGTGCTAATAAATAAAGAAGCACAAAAATTGTTTTGGTAGAATAAATTTAACAATGATAAATAAATAAAGAAGCACATAAAATTTGACAAGGAGATATAAATAAATATATTTGGTTGAGTTTGCGAAATATTTTTTGACACACATTTTGAGAAACCCTTATTTTTGGCCTATTTTTTAGGGTTTAAATATTTTTGTGGTAATTAGACAATTTTTGGACATAACAGTTGTATGGAGAGGCAGAGCTATTAATGGATAGCCTGTAATAGGAATCGTCGTTTTAGGGTCTTCAAAGTATATATAAGAAAAGTTTACATAAGCGCATACAGTGAGGGAACTGAATGCTTCTTCATTCCTAGGGTTAAAATCGAGGACTCTAACATATTCAAAAATTGAGTCCTTCTTTGTTCCCTATTCATCTCTAACTTGTAACTCTAATTGGTTCCCTCCACAAAATTGAAAAAGAAAAATAAATCTTTTTTTTTTTGCTGTATAAAATAAAATTTTTAAAAAAATGGCTCACGATAATGAAAAAGAGATAGATACGAGAACCGAGGAGGACAAAGCTATAGATGCATGGCTTCCTATCACATCCGATCGAAATGCGAAATGGTGGTACTCTACTTTTCATAATGTCACTGCCATGGTTGGTGCTGGTGTTCTCAGTCTTCCATATGCCATGTCTGAGATGGGATGGTATGCTTTTTTACTTTTCCACGTCATATTTATTTGTTTGATTGTAAATTACGATATTTTAATATGAAATTATTATTCTACTTAATATAAAAAGAGAAAAATTAGGGTCAATAGATTATATATTATTTTACTCGGGATTTGTTTTTTCTTCTCAAAACTTTAGTTGACAGGAAGTATCATAATTTGTGCATTTTTTTAGAATTTTGCAAAGAGAATATCACTTTTTATATTTATTAATTTTTTAATGCCACCAATCACATTTATCCTTCTTAATAGAATGATATGACTTATTTCAAAATTAAAGGATATTTTAAGAATATTTAGTTAATATAATAACTACAAATTCAATGTCTTTCTATATAATCTTACTTTAATTTCAAATTCAATCAAACTAAAACATATAATAAACAATGGGAATAATATATGAAATTTCTGAAAAACAAATTTCATTAGCAAATTCTCGGTCAAACTTAAATTGTTTGACTCTCGAAAAGAAAAATGTGTCACATAAATTGGAATAGAGAGTAATAAAACAATGGTAATAATATATGAAATTTCTGGATAGATGAGATACCCCTAAAATTAAACAAGGCGCCTCTCACTTTTGGACCTGGATCGAAGAAATTTGCATTTACGATGTTAATATGGAGAAGAGAAATAAGAAATAAAAAAGCTTCTATTTGTACCTTTGGATATATATATATATAGGAAAAGTTGGAGATTGGTCAAATAATAATAGTCAATGGGTTAATTTTTAAACTGCTCGAATAAAGCTTTAATTAATGTATGTAAATTATGGGGTATAGCTAATACATGTATTAGTGGGTGAATAACTAATATACCTTCTATTATTGTTGAATTTGTTGCAGGGGCCCTGGAGTAATAGTAATGTTGATGTCGTGGGCTATAACATTTTACACAATATGGCAAATGGTAGAGATGCATGAAATGGTACCAGGAAAAAGATTTGATAGATACCACGAGCTAGGTCAACATGCATTTGGTGAGAAACTTGGTCTTTGGGTAGTTGTACCCCAACAAATAGTGGTGGACGTAAGTTCTTGCATAATATACATGGTTACAGGTGGCAAGTCATTGAAGAAATTTCATGAAACAGTTTGTCCTGATTGTCAACCAATAAAACTTACCTACTTCATCATCATTTTTTCCTCAGTCCACTTTGTTCTTTCTCACTTGCCAAATTTCAATTCCATATCATTTGTGTCCTTGGCTGCTGCAGTGATGTCGTTGACTTATTCGACAGTTGCTTGGGCAACATCTCTAGGTAGAGGGATTGAAGGTAGGGTAGTGAGCTATGAACTTAGGGGTGAAAAGACAAGTGACAATGTATTCATGTTCTTGAGTGCACTTGGAGATGTTGCTTTTGCCTACGCTGGCCATAATGTGGTTCTTGAGATTCAAGCTACTATTCCTTCAACGCCAGAAAAACCTTCCAAAGGTCCTATGTGGAAGGGTGTATGGGTGGCTTATATCATCGTTGCTATTTGTTACCTCCCTGTCGCTTTTCTTGGCTATTGGGCCTTTGGTAATCAAGTTGAGGATAACATCTTGCTTTCACTCGAAAAACCTATGTGGCTTGTTGCTGCTGCTAACATGTTTGTTGTCGTCCATGTTATTGGAAGTTATCAGGTATGTACATGCATAAAACATCCATGTTATTGGATGTTATGATCAGCGAAAATGCCTAAAACATTCATAAACTTACCAATAATTTACGCAGGTTTTCGCAATGCCTATGTTTGACATGATAGAAACATATGCCGTCAAATCTATCAAACTAAAACCTTCCACTTTTCTTCGCTTCACAGTTCGTACAACATATGTTGGTAAGTGCAATTACATTTTCCATAATTACTTAAACACATGATGGATTTGCAATATTAACTGTACTTTCTTTTTTATTTATTATATAGCATTGACGTTATTCGTCGGTATGACCATACCATTCTTTGGTGGTCTAATGGGGTTCTTTGGTGGATTTGCTCTAGCTCCAACATCATATTACGTAAGTATACTCTATAAGGATTTCACTAATTTTGTTTTTGTGTATTGCTTCACGTCAATCACTCTCTTTTTTTAACTTCTCCAGCTTCCTTGCATCATTTGGCTTATCATTGTAAAACCCAAAAGGTTTGGTTTTTCTTGGTGGATGAATTGGGTGAGTAAAATATTAGTATTTAATTCCATCAATTTAATGTTATCTAATTTTTGTTACTTACTATGTGTTTTCCAAATAAATTTCAGTTCTGCATCATAGTTGGAGTATTGCTCACTGTTTTATCGCCTATTGGAGGAATGTGGACTCTTATCAAACAAGCCAAGAATTACCGATTTTACCAGTGATTTGTAGTTTCTTTTTCTGGAAACTTGCGACTGTAAATAGTTATCTTTTTTTTTTTCTTTTGCTATTTTGTTTGTTACATTTATGTTTTAGAATAATTATTTAGAACAACAAAAATGTATGTTGTTATAGATGCTTACAACCTTTGTGAATAATACTTGGAAATAAAATATCTTCGTTTAGGAGTACTACTGTCTAATGCTTTCAGTTTACTTTTTCCTCTGCCAAATGTAATGCCTCTAATTAAATCTTCAAGATGTTAACTAATACTACTAGTTTTAGGGGTTTCTCGTTTACACACAAGTCTTTCAAAAATTGGTTAAATACACACTTTTTATGATATCATCATTTTAAGGTCAAAAGCTATCATCTCCCATCACAAAAATGTCAAATAATATCCTCTTTATATTAATTGAATTTGTGAGGCATCGCACACATATTAAGCAAAATATTTAAGAACATAGTCTAAACCATAATTTTCACTATTGCCCTTTGTGAAATCATAAATATAACTTTGTAAATAGTGTAAGTATCTCCTATAAAATATAAAACTTCAATAAAGGAAAGGTCAAATAATATGAAAAAAGTTTCAAACATACATCTTGAACCTTGAACAATTTAATTATTTTGAAGAATAAAAAAAGGCTAAAAAATTCACTTTATATAGAATAGAGGGAGTACAAAATACTCTCTTCCCCATCTCAATCCTTAAGTTTTGAAAAGGCCAAAGTCATACACAATCCCTTAAAGTTGTCCGCATATTTCACTTAAACACCTCAACTAAGTCTTGTACATATTGAACACCTCTAGTACTTTGAATTGATACCAATTGAGCATTTTTTACTTAGGTGGCATTTTAGGTGTGATTCACGAATGATAAGCGCGTGAAAAAATTAAATTAGACATTTTTAAACTTAAAAATCTCATTCTTCTTCATTGGACTTGTTGCCATCACTTCTCCACCTTACCACTCACATCCGCCATTGTTGCCATAAACACCCTTCTTCTTCTTCCTTTACCATCATTATCATTTTATTTTTTCAGATTTATTATTATCGCAGCCAATACATCCATTTCTTCCTCTTGTTTTAAGCAACAACTACCATCACCTCTACCATTAACATTGACACTTGGTCGTGTTTGGTCTTTCAATGTAAAATAGGTATCAATTCGAAGTACTAGATATGTTCAATAGGTACAAGACTTAGTAGAGGTGTTCAAGTCAAATATACAAACAACTTTAAGGGGTTGTATATAACTTAAGCCTTTTGAAAATATAAAATAGTCTCATGGATAGGGTCAACAATTGTCACGCGAGGCCTTGGAGAATGATGGATGATGTTAATGAAATTATTAGACTTAAGGAGCTTGCGGGTTTTAATTATATGGTGCACTGCTTTAGGGAAACAAACAAGGTCGTGGACAAGCTCACTAATCTAAGTAATGGCTTCTCGCAAAATCATATGTTTCAGTTTTATGAAGAACTGCAATTGAAAGTGAAAGGGCTCTTGAGAAAGGACAAATTGGGGCTTCCCAATCTTCGTACACTCAACAGAAGGCAACTAGTAAAAAATCCATTAAAAGAAAAATAACTTTTATTAAAGAAAATTTTTATCGCTAGAAGTCCTAATCAAGTCGTAATTGGTCAATAACGATTAAAAAAATTCGGGCACCACTGATCATTAAAAGCTTTGTCCTAAAAAGTTCACGACCGGATTTAGATTTGGTCGTTAAAAAGTCATTAATGATGACATAAAATTTGATCGTTATACCATAGTTTAACAATCAAATTTCCCTTTGTTGATCGTTATTCCCTTCGTTAAAAACCTTTAGTTACTACTACGAATCTCATCGTTATAAATATCCTTAACAATCAAATTTTATTTTGTTCATTCTCTGTTACCTTAAAACAACCACTAAAACACATAAAATAAATGAAATACTAATCAAAATAATCAATATTTATATAAAATTGCATTGTTAATTACAAAGACCCAAAATATCAAATTCATAAAAAATTATCTATCCAATTGTATGATATTATATCTACCAGTTCCAAACAACAAAGAAAGTTAGTGGCATCTACAATTAGAAACATGTCTAAAGCACTTCTAGTAATATTTATTAAAGAAAATGTCGCTGCACTTTCTTCCTTTACAGGTTCTATGTACCTTAACTCTTGATATGTACTTTCTTTCTAGACGGGTTCTACTTGTACATCATACATCACAAGGCTTGTAAATCACTAGTAGATAGTGTAGACACACAATTTTTATTGGATTTAATTCATACAAAATTTGAATTAAATCCATGTTTATTTGGGTTAGATGATTAATTTGGGTTTTACAAATAAATAAGTTCATTATATTAAATTCAAGTTCAAGGTCCATTTCACCTTAAAGCCCAAATCTATGCAAGGTGTCACGATGACTAGGCATCCAAGACCAATAAGGCGGTGCCACGTGTCCAAATGAGGTGGTAGTCCCAATCAAGTGCAAGAACCAATCACAATCTGCCAAGTGTCAAAATGACATTCTTTGGCCAATCATAAGCATTATTGTCCAGCCCCACAACTATAAATAAGAGATATACGTGACATTCTAAAGGCATCAAGAAAACACGTCAACAAGCATTCTGCAATTGGAGGAAGAAACCTCTTCAAAAAGCATTCTGCAATTGGAGAAAGCTACAACATCAACTACATAGCTCTTCGAAGGAGTGATCAACGAAGTTCTTTCCGGAGATAGACTTGAAACAACGAAGTGCTTCCCGATGTTCCCAGAGATCAAATACATTTCAAGGATGTCTACATCATCTTACATTCAAGAAATACGCTACTGAAGGCCCTCGAATCACGGAGAAGTTTAGGAGAGAAGAATCAAGAGAACAACAAAATTATACTCACAAGATTCATCAATAAATATTACATTTTTCTTTTATTTATTTTTCTTGCAGTTAATTTTCAGTGCTTATGAAAATTTGTTGCGAACAAATTTGGCATGCCCAGTGGGACCAATTCTGCTCTTCATCTCTTCCTCCTACAATTCAAAAAACAACAAGTTCAACTTTGCAATCGCCTTCAAGAAGATCAATGATGTTTCATGCAAGGACTCTATTGTTGACATATTTGTTGATTTTAGTGATGTTGATCCAATCAATGGATGCGAGTTCAAGACAAGTGCCTTGAATGGATCTGAATATTTCACCTCCTTGGAGATGGCAAGAAAGAGCAAGTGTCAAATGGCATTCAAAACTAAAATCCCTAGCGGCATTATTACATCTAAGTTGTTTGATGAACTTTCTTACTGTGGCTTCAACTTTGGTGAATCTAAGAATTCAGTGGATTCTTTAATTTCAAAAAAGGTTAACTCCTTGATGGTTGACGCAACTGACATGGACAAGAAGTTCGCAATGATGAAGCAAACCATTGAAGAAGTTTATTGATGACAAAAATCTCCAAATCGCTCAACTTATGAGCAAGTTAGATCTCTACAACTCTAGCGAGTAACATCACAATCTAACAACGCAAGAAAAAGTTGTTATTGATTCTCCCACCAAGACAGTTGACTCTCATAGTGCAAAATGATCTGCTTCAGTGGCCACTCTATTAGTTCAACAACTACAAGAAATGATCGCAAACACAATTAAAGCTCAATATGGTGTCCTGCCATAACGTTCCTTAGGATATTCAAAGTCGTACTTTAAGGGAATAGAGGGTCTATTGATGCAATTGCATATCAACCACCAAAATTGCAACAATCTAATGGAAGGGGAAATCCAAGGGAACATATTGCCCATTTCGTCGAGACTTGTAGCAGTGCCGGTACACATGGTGATCTTCTTGTCAAGCAGTTTGTTCATTCTTTAAAAGAAAACGTCTTTGATTGGTATACAGACTTGGATCCTGAATCAATTGATTATTGGGAGCAACTAGAAAATTAATTTCTAAATCGTTCATATTGTACCCGTTGTATAGTGAGCATGATGGAATTGACAAACACTAAACAAAGTAAGGATGAACCCGTAGTGGACTACATCAATTGTTGGCGAATGTTGAGCTTAGATTGCAAAGACCAACTTTCTGAAATCTCTGCAGTTGAAATTTGTATACAAGAAATGCATTTGGGCCTTGTATATATCCTTCAAGGAATTAAGCCTCGAATTTTTGATGAACAAGCTACACACATTCATGACATGAAGTTAAGCATTGCAAGCCATGGTAAGACATCACCTTTCTTTGATCCAAGAAAAGATGATACAAATTGAAGGAGCCATTAGGATACACAACTAATGAGTCCATGACAGTAACCACGACTTCTACAAAGACCTTCATAAGACAAAAGTTGAAAGAGTTCGCGGCGCATCAACAAACACGATAAGTGAAAAATCAATCTACCTTGAAGAAGTTACGAGCAAAAGATTATCCCTTTACGAACTTTGACGTTTATGCGATTCTTGATGAGCTGCTAATCAAGAAAGTCATTGCACTCCCAGAGTCAAAGCGACCCAAATAATCCAATAAAGTCGATGATCCTATGTATTGTAAATTACACCGAATCATCGATCATCACACCACAAAATGCTTCATTTTGAAGGAAAAGATCATGACATTGTTATGGGGGGGGGGGGAAAGATCGGCATTGACGATGATGAAACAACTGAGATAAACCACAGAATTGTCAAACTTAATCATAAAAAGGATTCGATTTCAGAAGCTCTTCCCCCTATGGCATCTCCAAAAATTGAAGAAGCTGTAATCATACTACAGTTTAGGAGCTTTGAACCAGTTGAAGTTTCTGCCTTGAAGAAAACAACAATCACATCCAACGTATGTGACTTCTCCAATGAAAAGAATGACGATGCTTGGATTTTGGTCGCTCGCAAAAGAAAATGCATCAATGGACTTCTAAACTCCGACTTTCAAAATTCAGCACAAAATCAAGTATAGATCAGCTTCAACAATGTGGAAGCATAAAATCCAACACCAAATTGAAGTACATTAATGCTTCATCACAAAAGGTTAGAAGGATAGTTTCATTAATGAAACTCTTCCCTGAAATTCTCCTTGATGTACGAGCCTAAAATACAAGTTAATATGCTCCTTAATGTACGAGCCTAAACTACAAGCTGAAACGCTCTTCGATGTACGAGCCTAAACTGCAAGTTCAAATGCTCCTCAGCGTACGAGCCTAAACTACAAGTTGAAATGATCCTCGACTACAAGCCTAAATTGTAAGTTGAAATGCTCCTTGATGAACGAGCCTAAACTGCAAGTTAAATGCCCCTCGATGCACGAGCCTAAACTACAAGTTGAAATGCTCATCGACGTACGAGCCTAAACTGCAAGTTGAAACGCTTCTCAACGCACGAGCCTAAATTGTAAGTTGCAATGCTCATTGACGCATAAGCCTAAACTATAAGTTGAAATGCTCATCAATGTACGAGCGTAAACTGCAAGTTACAACGCTCCTTCAGGTACGAGCATAAATTGTATGTTACTCCTCGCCTGCAAGAGTATAAATTGTGTACGACCTAAAAAAAACTAATCATCTTGAACTGCGACATGAATTTATCCTCTTCACCGTGGTACGTAGGCGCTAGGAGTAATCACTCTAAGCTCAGTCACATGAGTTAAAAAAAAGAGGTTTGGTGGCATTGAGTGATCATCACATTAGCTCTTTAAATTATATAGCTAGCACGTGAGTTCAAATGTGTCACAAATGAGCAAAGGAGAAGATTCTTGGAGTCTACTTTGCAACGTAAGAAATGACTCATGATTCAGAGGCTTCTACGCTATGTTATGAATTTTCTACCACTCCCACTCAAAGCTGGAAAAAAAAGATCATCGTATTTGGAGTTGATTTGAGCAAACTTCAAAGGCCTATTTGTGAAAATTCATAAATAATTTTATCATGATTTTTACACATTTTTGCAGCTTTTGGAGTCCACTTTGCAATGAAATAAGCAGCTCGTGATTTAGAGGCTTCTATATCAAGTTATGAATGTTCTATCATGGCCGCTCAAAGTTATGGAATAGACCATCATATTTTGGAATCAATCGGAGCAGACTTCAACAACATATTTGTGAAAATCCATGAAGATTTTGATCATCATTTTTACACACATTGAAGTTCTTGAAGCCCTCTCTGCAACAAAATAAGAAGCTCGTGGATCAAGAACTCCTACTTCGAGTTATGATTTTCCTGGCTATAGACGCGCAACACTGAAGAACTGAGCAAGGTAGAATTGTGGGCTGACTTCGAAGCAACATCTGTACCAATCTACAAAGTCTTTGGCCTTAATTTTTTTACATGCGTTGTATTTCTTTGAGTCGTCTTTCCCATGGAATATGAATCTCATGATTTCGGTACTCCTACTCCGACTTATCAATTTTCTATGATAGACGCGCAAAGCTACGAAATAGACATATTAGATCTAAAATCAACTTCATAAATTAATTTTGATCAAATTGGAGGGGTTTTGGTTTGAAATCTTAATATATTACAGAAAGTTGAGTTCTGTTTCTTAAGGATTCAGCGGATTGCAATTCTATTTCTCATAAATCTGAGAAAAGATAAGTGCCAAGTACTTACTCACCGAAGTTGGAAAGGGATTATCGTGATGTCAATCTCTCCAAGCCAGATGGAACGTGGTTACTCTTAGCCTCTTTATCACCAAAACTCAAGGATAAGATGTGTCACGTGCTCGCTCACCAAAAATGGGATGTTTACACTCGAAACTTTTTTTTTCACAAGGCAACAATGATTGCCACCAACTACTTGCTTGTTGAAGTTTGAAAGACTACCTCTACTGTTGCCAAAGAAGGGGTCTGACCGCTCCAAGCTCCTTTATTTCCAAGAAGTAAGGAAGCGATACATCAAATGGTTCAGTGTTGATCTACAATCTACATTGAGTTCTATTTCTGCTGGATCAAGTGTCTTGCAATCTCATTGCTCCTACATTTGAAATTAAATATACACGCAAAGGTGTGCAAAGTTGGAATCACAAGTTGCGAGGAATGAGAGATCCATATATGGCTGAACAATTCATAAGAATGGTCCAAGATCTTCTACAAATTGAAAGGAAGATGTCAATCCACACTGAAGCTTGAAGCATAAGATTATCCGTAATCTACTTCGTTGTTATTTGAGGGCCTATACCATGTGTTTTTTTTTTGCCATGCTCACGCCATGTGCTTTCTCGCCAGATATGAAATGAAACTACTCCAAATGTTTCTCTCGTGGAGACGCAAAGGGGGATGAAAATGGAGGTGGCAAGTTGTCTCTACCAAGGCTGCAAGAAAGGTGAATGCCTTGTAAGTTTTCTTGCCAAAATTGCAAGGATGAGATGAGTGATTTCACGCTGATCATGTGAATAACTCGTGCATCTTCTAGGTGGTTAGAATCCTTTGGAAACGTGAAAAAGAAAAAAATATTGGAACCATCAGTGCCAACTGAACGAAGTTATAAATTTTTCTTGGTTGATCTACTTCCGATAATACACGTAGTAAGTACATGACCCTTCAATTTGGCATGAAAAACATGAGCAGCACCACAACAATCTTGTTTGACATGGCGGTGCCAATAACATGAAGCTTTGAATTGTGGACAAATTGGATCTTGAACGTTAATCTTCCATGTTTAATAAACATGTCAATGCATAAATAAAGATGCAACCACAACCATTACCCGCAAGAAAGAGAAACAAGAAAATCTTAAAGACACAAATCTATGAGGAATATGGCAAATTTTGTAGTACTAAGAGTCTAGTTTCTCCAGAATCAAGCCGCTCGTCATTTGAATGCTCCTACACCAAGAAAAGGGCGTTTTAGCGAGATTGCGCATAACTGTGAGGAGAACTTACTTCCAGATTTGGAGACCAACTTCAAAAATCAATTCCTGTCAATGAAAAGGTTTTTTATGTTGATTTTCGGATATGTCGTAGTACTAGAAGTCTAGTTTCTCCAGAATCAAGTCGATCATCATTTGAATGCTCCTACACTGAGAAAGTGAAGTTTTAGAGAGATTGCGCATAACTGTGAGGAGAACTTCCAGATTTGATAACAAACTTAAAAAATCAATTTCCATCAATACGAAAGGTTTTTGATATTGATTTTTGGATATGTCATAGTAATAAAAGTCTAGTTTCTCTAGAATCAAGTTGCTCATCGTTTGAATGCTCCTACACCGAGAAAGGGACGATTTGGAGAGATTGCACATAACTGTGAGGAGAACATCCAGATTTGGAGACCAACTTCAAAAATCAATTCCCGTCAATACAAATAGTTTTTGATGTTGATTTTTGGATATGTCGTAGTACTATAAGTCTAGTTTCTTCAGAATGAAGCCGCTCGTCAGTTGAATATTTTTACACAAAGAAAAGAACATTTTGGCGGGACTGCACAAAATATAGAAATAATACACCAAATTTGGAGTTCTACTTCAAAAAATATTTTACTATCAATTCAAAAGGATTATTCCAATGATTCTTTTATGAATCCTTTGTACATGAAATGTGTTTATATAGAGTTTTCTATGAACAATTCTCATTCTTTGTACAAGGAAAGTTATGGTAAGATAGAAAGAAATAAATCAAATCAATTCTTCCTCATCTAAATGGAAAATGCTAGCACTCAAAAGGAAAGAAATAATGCTTAAGATTGGAAAAATGATTCTTACAAAATCAAGAAAATGAAAGAAAGTTTGTGTAATTGTTAAATTACCAATTGTTTCCAAGTTGAAGGTTTGCAAAAAGGTGCAAAAAGAAATAAATCAAATCAATTCTTCCTCATCTAAATGGAAAATGCTAGCACTCAAAAGGAAAGAAATAATGCTTAAGATTGGAAAAATGATTCTTACAAAATCAAGAAAATGAAAGAAAGTTTGTGTAATTGTTAAATTACCAATTGTTTCCAAGTTGAAGGTTTGCAAAAAGGTGCAAATCAAGCTATGTTCTTATTTTATTTAAAATTCAACTTTAGGGACTCTAAGTGTTGATGTCCAAATTTGTATCCAAGTTTATGCACTACTAAAAAACTACCAAAATACGACGGTCAAAAGCGACGGACTGCGTCGCTTTTTTAGTCAAAATCTACGGAAAAGCGACGCATCATGTTCGTCACTTTTTGGCTCGACGCTGTCCGTCGCTTTTTGATAATTTTTTTCAGGAATGTTTTTTTAACAAAAGCGACGGAGTCCGTTACTTTTTTTATATTTTCATTTATTTTTTATCTCCAATAAGAGACGCAGTCCGTCGCTTTTATGGAAATTAATATTTTAAAAATCCCAGAAAAGCGATGGACTAAAGGACACTGTCCGTCACTTTTCTGGAAATTTATATTTTAAAAATCTCAAAAAAGTGACAGACTAAAAGAACACTGTCTGTCGCTTTTTTGTAAATTAATTTTTTAAAATATCCAGAAAAGCGACAGACTAAAGAACCCTGTCCGTCGCATTTCTGGGTTTATTTTAAAAAAATAATGCAAAAAAGTGACGAACAAAACCACCCTGTCTGTCGCTTTTTTCTGCAATTTTTTGATAGCAGAAACTGGGAGGTTCTGCTGCCCACCTGCAAATGCATATCAATTCAATTCATATTCAACCAGCTCAATCAAACAATATAATCTAAACATCACACACAACATGTAAAACATCAAACTTAAATCAATCTTCAAAAATATCTAAATCACAATACAAAAACTTATAAAGTTATTCAAAATTAGTTTCAAAATGTTCATAAAATAGACCTAAACTAGGGAGTGCGATCTACAAAATCACCATCCTCGTCACTGTCGTCGTCGGTGTCCTCGACAGGAGAAGATGTAGTAGGTCGACGAGCGAGGTTCAACACTTGTTCTTTGATTTCCTGAACAGTCGCACTCATGCTTTGTTTTTCAGTTACTCTTCTCCGCTCTGACTCTGCCAATGACGATGTAAGCTGTGCTATTTGAGCCGACAAAGCAGCAATCTGAACACCGTCAAGTGCCTCGGCTTGACGTGATGATCCAATACCTTCTAAGTCTGACTGGAGTCTTCTTACATCGTTTCGAGAGCCTAGACCATAGACTCTACCCTTGTGTGTCCCCCTACCACTTTCTCTGTCCAAATTTTGGTGGATAGTTCATGTGTCATTTGGACCGAACTATCTAGATTCTCAGTGACGTACTGATGAAACTCATTCTTCATATTAAATATAAAAATTGACATCAATATATATATATATCATAAATATATTCACTACTAATATATATTATTCATATTAAATAACTTACAAAAGTTCATTCGGCCCTTTCCTCGACCCACATATCCAGATCTGACTCATTTTCTTTCTTCTTCACACGAGTCTTCTTGAAAACCTCCGGTCCAATGTGAGTGCACCCCATATCTTTTTCCTATAAATAAAACTGAAATTTATAACGATATATATGAATCAACTAATTATTAATTTTAAAGTTTGAATTAGAACAACTAATTTATAACGTTTGGTTTCCTCTTATAACGAGCCTTAATTGGGACCATCTTTCCCGCCAGAGTCCTCTTATAACGAGCATGTCCACAAAACTAAAAATTTTCTAATTCACTATCAGTCTTGTAAAACAACATGCAACCTTTAACAAAATAATGAATTCTATCATACGTCAATCCTAACTTGGAAACCAAACGCTTTGCCTGATAGAAGTTCTTAGGTATGTTAAACTTTGGATTAACTAGTTCAACCAAAATATCAACCATTGAGTCTATAGCTGCATTAGGAATATTCCAATCTGATTTAATAATGATTAATCTAACTGCAACTGACAAGGCAGAATGCGGACTCCCTTAACATAGTGGTCGACTAGACTCTTCTAATTGATCATAGAAGCGTCTTTCTTCTTCATTAGGAGCTTCATCAAAATATTGTTCGAGTTCCATCCCACCTTTAACTCCGATCCAAAAGCATCATTGATCATTTCATGAACCCTATCATGTTCAACCCTATCATCATATTCAACCCTAATTTGGCCATGTGGTACAAACATATTATATTCACAAACGATGATCCATCTACAAAAATATAGATATTCAATTAGATTATAAATTAAATTTAATAATAATTTAACTACATTAAACTAATTTATATTGTTAATATATATTTATAATTACTTAATAAGTAAATTTATTATTACTTATATATCTAATTAATTAGTTAATAAATACTACATTTATTTTCAAGATCTACAAAGTTCAAGCTTAATTAATTCATAAATTTTAATTAGGTTAAAGATTTCAAAGTATTATAAATTAAGTCCAAGTTATTAATTTTGTTAATTTTAATTAAGTCCAAGTTATTATA
Organism: Solanum verrucosum; assembly: GCF_900185275.1. Lineage (NCBI taxonomy): Eukaryota > Viridiplantae > Streptophyta > Magnoliopsida > Solanales > Solanaceae > Solanum > Solanum verrucosum. The sequence goes on from NW_026020752.1 coordinate 1,504,989, forward strand.
AATTTAGTCCAATGTATTAATTAAGTTTAATTATTAAGTTCTAATTAATTAAGATCAATAATGACTCCACAATTTGGACTCATTTAGGGCTTTATTTTAATAGATTTAGTGTTCTTAAATGCTTATTTTGTGCCAATAACTTATGTAAATCCTTGATTTTAAGGTATTTGGATTGAGGAACAAAGCATGGACACTACTGAGTAAAAAGGAACAAGGCAGCTGAAAGAACGAAGAAAAGAAGGTCTGATGATCGCCTAACCTATTGGGTGAGTCGCCGAATGGCCATGATCTCGCCTAAAGTTCTAGTGTGCCAAGCCCTGAAGGAAAAAATCAAGTCGGCGATAGAAATGAGCAGTCGGCGTGTCGCCGAACAGTTATGCGATGCAATGCTATATCGCCCAAAGTTACAGAACTTGAAGATGATGAAGGCTAAGGCAAAAAAGAGAGGGAATTGACCAAAGGGCGGATCGCCGAGTGGATCAGTGATCCCGACTTACTGTGCCGAATGGTACTTCGTAGCACATTTTTGGCGACTATAAATATATTTTTGAATATTTAGTTTAGTATCTATCTTAGTATCTATTTATCATTAGAATCAGTTTTCAAGTTTTGAGAGCTTAGAACTGAGAGTATTGAGACAATATTTTCCTTGCCTTGAAGAATTGAAGATTTTCATTTTTGAGAAATTAGAAGTGGGTCTTTGAGATTCTTCAACCTTGACCTTTGTAAAGATGAAATTAATCTTACCAGTTGATGGAAACACAATTTGGTAGCAAATTCTATCTTTTTATGATGTCTAGCTAAAACCCCAATTCTTGGGGGTATGATTATGGGCTGATTTAGCTGCTGGGTATTGTTAATGAATAGTTTAAATGTTGTTTAAAAGTGATTTCAATCAATAATTGTGGTCTAATTTAAAGGGTTATAGTTGCAAATGCAACTCTACCTTCGTGTTTTTGGCTTGCTCGAGAGAGAGGTTTTAAAATCAAGATTACTGAATTGATGGTCTGTGGGTATTGAGTTATCATGGGTACAACTCGAGAGAGTGAATCCTAAACCCTTTTCCACACATTCAGCTCGAGAGAGTGAATGGACTAAAGCGTATGCGGTTCTATATTGCTGCTTATTGGTGTTCGAGAGAAACTAATTTGATTCAGGGTAAATTGTTCGAGAGAAAGTTTATCCCCACTAAAGTCTAGCTTATTCACTTATTTACAACTATTTACTATTAATTGCAATCACCCATTTATCTATCTTAGCCCATAATCCAATCACATCCCAAGAACCCGTCTCATTACTTGTTAATTCGTGTTATTTGTTGTTGTGTAGCTGATAGTTGAAACCAAACCCCCCATGTTATTTGACACTTGTGTCACCCTAAATTTGAAATATGCTTTTATTCGTAAATGTCTTTACCTATGATTGGCTTGAACAAATTCATGCCTTTCTATTGATTCTCAAATACGTACCACTTCTTGTGGGATTCGACCCCAACCCACTTAGTTGGGTTATATTACTGACTAATGATCGTTGACACTTAGAATTGGAAGAAATGTCCTGATACGTGAAATCAAAATGGCACTGTTGCCGGGGAGTGCTGTTATTTGAAAATCTTTAATTAAGTTAGATTTTGTTTTTGTTAGTTATAGTGAACTTACTTAATTTTTTGTTTTTGTTTTAGTGTTGCTGTTTTGAGCAGAATAAAGGAGCATATCTGGTAGCAACAGTGACCCAATGGATCACCCTCCTTTGAGATTGATGATTTTTAGGGATAACATCCTAAATTTCAAGCAATTGGAGGGTGAGGGCATTTATAAGTTGTGGCAAAGGTTTAAGACCTTATTGTAGCAGTGTCCAACTCATGAGATTCCAGATAAAATGATTCTAGAATGTTTCTACTGGGGTCTTGGCCCCAAAACTAGAATAATTGCTGACCAACTCTCTTCGGGGTGCTTGATGCGACATTCCTATAAGACTGCAGCCCAACTCCTTGATTGTGTGGCCAAGACCAACAAGGAGACAGAAAAAGACCAAGAATTGGCCACATTGTTGACTCAGCTAGATGTCTTGGCCAAGAAAGTCATGGAATTGGAGGTCATGTCCAAAAGGAAGGACAAGTACATTCCCTCTCATGAGCGTCGAAAGATGAAGAAACTAGAGGGTGGGCAAATTGAAGAAGTCCTCTTACTCATTCTACACAAAATCGAAAAGCACGACAGAGTGTTGGAGGAGTTAAGAGAGAATGTCTTGATGCTGAGCCGGATGACATCCTCTCATTCCATGCTCATCTAGCTACTCGGGTCCCAAATGGACCAAGTTCTGGCTCACCTCTATACAGTGCCAGAAAAGGGGTTGCCTTACGAAAATGAGGCGAACCCCACTAATGGAACATAAGTGGGGACTTGCGTCGTGCCACGACGTTAACTAAGGCACTTATTGGGAGGCAACCCAAGTGTTTATTGCTTTATTTTTGTTTTAGAAATAATGGTGTGAAATTGTGCATGTCAAAATGGGGAATGTGTTTGAAAAACGAAGATTGGCAAACTAAAGGTCTAGTCGGCACATCGCCGACGTGGTCGGCAAGCCCGACCTAGACCGCCATTGGACTCAAGACATTTTCAAATTGGAGTCTGTAAAACTTGGCGAGCCAAGGAGCAACTTGGCGAATCACCGACTAGGTCGGCGATCACGATCTAGTCCACCGTTTGGACCCTCACATTAATTAGAGATCCTGTAAACCTCGGTGAGGTAAGTGCCCACTCGGGGCGTCACCGAGTAGGTCGGCAAGTGAAACTAATGTCGTCGAATGGGTGAGAACTGAATGGTTTTTAAAGGCCAAAGGTTTAAACTTTCAAAATCTTTCACTTTCCCTCACTTTTAATTTTCCAAAACTCACACCCACAAAGTATTTCCTATATTTCTTGCATTTTTATCGTATTTGAGTTGTTGATTGTGTGTCGGAGTGGATTACTTTGCCTCCTAGCATTTCAAAATATTTAATCGGCATCTAAGTTTGGTTTTCCAAACCCCGAATCCTTATTTAGCAAGTTTGTACTCATTTGCTAGTAATTTAATCTTAGTGATGTGTGCTGGGCCTCTATGATTTTAATTTTTTTATGTATGTGCATGTGTTAATTTGATAATCTTGCTCGTAATGTTTATATTATTAAATTCCTGTGATTTTGTGCCTTAAAATTGGATAAAATTTGTGGGGTTGTGCTTGCATGTTGTTGGGTCTAGTCGGGTGAAGTCTAAGTAGCCCGCATTTGAGCCAAATGATGAATTTTGCCCAATGATAGAGCGGTTGACGTCATTCTTAGGGCAAAGGTCATAAAATGGCCAAATTTGGCCAAACTGGGAGTAGTCAGAGTATCCCGGGGGCATGTGTATTGGGTCTGAGCTTAATTAGAAGAGTGTGCGTTTTGATTTTGTTTTCGGGGGTTGCGGGGTGGAATTTGAGAAGTTGGGTTGAAAGTAGGCACGTTGGGTCGTTTGGTGAGCTGGGTCGAGCTTGCCGAACTACTCGGCGATTCGCCGAAGTTCCCCATCTCGCCTTTAATTTCATGCTAAATGTGAAGTTTGGTTCTGTAACTTTTGGCGAGAAGTATGAGGTCACCGAATGCACTCGGTGACTCGCCGAAAGTCCTTCTTTATCGCCCTTTGTCTGTGCCCCTGACCCTTAATTGCACTGTAACTTTCGACGGGCTAATCCTTGCTCGCCGAAAGGCGTTCCCATCACCGACTTGCCAAAATCTTCTGAGATTTTTGAGCTAATCCTTTTGGCAAGCCCGATCTAGCTCGCCAAAGTGATTCAGCGACTCGTCGACCGGTTCGGCGACTCTGTCTGCAACTATTTTTTCTATGCATTTGGTTGAATTGTTTCTATCTTTTCCTGATGTTTTACAGATATGACAAGGACAAACATCGACATTTCACCCCGCAAAAGAACATGGGTCATTGTGATCAACGAAGGGGGTTCAAATCCTCCTAAAAAGGGAAGAACATAGCCTCCAAATAGAGGTAAGGGCAAAGGAAAAAGGCCCTTATCTGAGGCACTGGAGCACCACTCCGATAATGAGGGCTCCTACACTGCACTATCTGAGCCGGAGGATGACCAACCCTTACAGTCCCGATGGTATGTGATTCGTGCTACATCTCTCTTTGACTCAGCTAGAGTCCCTCCAGTTACCACCCCAGCAGATTTAGTGCCACCTCTGACACCTCCTGTGGCTCCTGTGCCACCAGCCATCACTCCCCATAGACTTCTCAACATGTTAAAAGGTGATGGATTGCGGACCATCCTCGAGGAGAAGTTATTATCTACAGGGGGCCTTGAGGGAAAATACTCCGATATGAGGGACACCCTCCACTTCCACCGGTTTGAGCAGTTCACCAGGCCTCGAGGTCACTATATTCCTTCTTGGGTCCGGGAGTTCTATACAGCGTATGGGACTTGGTCTCAAAGAGCAAGAAGAAGGCCAGTGAGTTCAGACCGGTTAAGTCGGTCATGGTCCGGGGAAATGAAGTTGGGTGTAGTAGTGAGTACATTAATACCGTACTTGACAGGGGTTATGACTTTGACTACCCCAACCTGGCTACCACTACAACGTCATTGGATGAGCTCAAGGGTTGGCTGATGTTCGACGTAATCAACTGACACTATTTCGGTTCAAGTGCCAAAAGATCACGTGTAGTGATATAACCCAACCAAGGGTTGGGATCGTTCCCACAGGGAGTGGTTTTAAGAATTAGTAGAAACATAAAATCAAGTTCTAATTAGTCATAGCTATAAATATTAACGAATAAAAACATACTAAATCTAAGGAGTGACGCAAACGCCAATTATCGATGGGGGTTTGTATTAATTAACAACTAAAAAAAGAGTAAAAATATAAGGAAACGAGATATGGAGACGAGATTCTTGGGATGTGATAGGAATACGGGATAAACTAGGCTATCGGGTACATGCTTTTGATAGTAAATTGTTGAACATTTGTGACTAGGTTAGACTATAGTGGGGGTAAATTCTCTCTCGAGCAACTTACCCTGAATCAACTCGGTTTCTCTCGAACACCGAGTTGCCGCATTAAGAACAACCTCCACCTTAGCCCATTCACTCTCTCGAGCTGAATGTGTGGGAGAAGGACTAGAATTCACTCTCTCGAGCTGAACCCATGTCGACCCAATACCACCGGCTAGCTATCAATTTAGTAGTCTTAGTTTAACGACCTCTCTCTTTAGCAAGCCAAAAACACTAAGATGAAATCGTATTTGCAACTACAATCCCATTAAGTTCATACACAACTACTAAATGAAATCACATTTAAACAACAAATAAACCTTCAACAACCAAGACCCAACAGATAATTTAACCCATAATCACAAAATCACATCCCAAGAATTAGGGTTTTAGCTAGACATGTAAAAGAGATAAAAATTTATACCAATATCAGTTTCCATCAACTGGGTATGAAGAATTAAGTCTTAAAACATGTCAAGAGTGAAGAATCTTTAAGACCCAGGTCTAATTTCTTGGAGCTTATTTGAATCGTCAAGGTCTTAGAACAAAGTCTCCAAAACCCTCTAAAATATAAAACTCTCCAAAAACTGTAAAAAGTTTGAATAATAGAAGTGATATGATATCGGAAATTTAAACAATTATTTATATTGTTTGAAAATTTGTGCTGCAGAGGACCATTCGGCACAGTTAGTCGGGATCATCGATACGCTCGGTGATCCGCCTTTTGGTCGATTTCATCGCCTTCCTGCTTTAGCCTTTAGCCTCTTCGCATTTTGAGTTGTTGGGTGATATGGTACTGCTCTACGGAACTGATTGGCGATGCGCTGAGTGCTCCATTTCATCGCCAACTTGACCTTTTCCTTCCGGGCTCAGCACACTGGAACAAAAGGCGATCTCCAGGTCCATCGGTGAGTCACCAACTGGGCTCGGCGATCTTCAGGCCTTCATTTCTTCGTTCTTTTCAGCTGTCTTGTTCCTTCTTGCCAAGTAGTGTCCATGCTTTGCCTCAAACTCTAAATACTTGAAACTTAATGATTTTCATCAGATATTGAGACAAAATATGCATTTGCGGACACTAATTCTATCAAAATATACCCCTAAATGAGTCCTAATTGTGGACTCATCAACACCCCGTACTTAAACTTTTGCTTGTCCTCAAGTAAAACTCAAGTTCGGTAGTCCAAAAAGGATGTCTTAAATAGTGCTACACAAGACTCAACCATGAATGTACACAACAAGACTCAACTTACTCATGCAAGAATCAATTGTATACTCAAAGACTCAAGTTGTGACACACCATTATCATAGATTCTCAAGCTCATTATACTTGCTTTAAATGCAAGTTCGAGCTCAACAAAGGTATTCGGATGCTCGAATTTGGAATGAAAAGAAGAGTAATGCTTCCTAGCACGGGACAAAGAATAAGAATGACATATTCACACACAATGGTTTAATCATTTAAAATTCTAGAATCAAATGCAACGCTCACTCTCACAAAGAAGAACACAATGCATGCCTTCACCCATAGGTTTACCTGTATTTCCCAACCAAGAATTGTTTCAGCTCACTCAAGATAAAAAAGGACTTTTCAAGGCTTGTAATGGGGCTGAGTGAAAAGGTATGGTCATTTAGGCTCAGTGACTTTCATCCTCATGAAATGTGGTGCTTTCAACACTCCCTTTCCTCTTCTTTCATCAAAGTCTTTAGTGCTCATAAGTCATCCCATTATTCATTTCCATGGATTGTTCGGAACCCCATTTATTTTGACATTTCTCATAACTTTATTTCACAACTTTTTCTTTTTCTTTTCTCGTCTTTTTTTTTGTATGGAGGGGTTCCATTTTTCTCAATACCATGGGTTAAAATGGACTTTTCTTGCACTTCTTGACTTACCTTTTCTTTTCACCACACCCCCAACTTAGGCTTTTTGCCTAAGTTGGCTATTCAATCAACCACAAATCACGAGGATTATGGGTAGTGGATTTAATAAAGGTCATGTTTTCATCAAGTTTCTTCCAAAGAAAGGTAAGGCTCAAGGGTGTTCAAAAGAGGTTTACACACTCACAAGGTAGGCCACAAAAGAGGTATATGAAAAATTGGCTCACACTCTTCGAAGTTGCCTAAGATCATATCAAGAGATAGCCTTACTTAGTCGACCAGACAAACGGGGAAAATTCTAGGTTTTGTCATGCATGATTCACAGTAAGCTCATCACACAAGGCATTGACACCAAAGTCAAACAAGACTCCACACTTCTGCTAGTGTGCAACGTTCATCACAAGAGAATCAATTCGATAATTGGCTAGTCACAACGAGATGCAAAGAGTTCATATGTTGACTATGTAACTTCAATTGGTCTCATCCTAGCCGCACATTCATGTTCGTTCAATTATGAGCACTATTTGAGTCATCGATATTGATCAAAACCGAGACTCAAATTTGCTAAAGAACAGCCACATTCCACACGTACAAGAGGTGGCAAAAATTTTAAAATTTTTCGGAAGGGTCAAAATCATTTACAATTTAAAATAAAAGGAGCCACAAGCTCAAACATCTACAAGAAGCAGTGTAAGACACAATTATAAGCAAAACGACCCAATTATATGCACAAAATAGCGAAACATCAATATTCACACAAAAGGTGGGCCTCCTTCATTGTGCAATTAACGCCATTTAGCACAAATACGGGCTACTCAGACTTCACCCAACAAATCTAACCAACATGCAAGCATACCCCACAAAATTCAACTCAATTTAAGGCACAAAAATACGGGCATTTGATGATTAAAACCATACAGGCAAGATTATCGAATTAAAACTGGCATTTAAGCATTCTAATCCTATCAGAGAGGCCCAACACACGACAATACGATATGATCATTTGCAAATGAGTACAAAATGTGATAAAAATAAAAACTAGATTCGGAAAACCAATCTTTTATGCCGAACAATATAAATTTGTGATACTAGGCGGTAAACTTTTCCAACTCCGAGCACCAATCATCAACCAAAATAATTATGGAATGCAAGAATATTGAAAATACTAACTTGGTGTGAGTATGTGAAGCTTAAAAGCAAGGGAAAGTGCAGAGTTTGAAAACTTTAAAACCTTTGGCCTTTGATAACCGTCCAAGTCGCGTCCATTCGGCGACATTAGTATTGCTCGCCAATCTACTCTGTGGTGCGCCGAGTGGTCAGTTACCTCGCCGAGTTTTACAGGACCTTCAGTCAAAGTAGGGATCCAAACAACGGTTCACATCGGGATTGCCTATCTGTTCGGTGATTCGCTGAATGTAATCTTAGTTCGCCAAAAGCAATTTCCACACACTCTACACACTTTAACATGCACAATCAACATACTGTTATTTCTAAAACAAAAATAAAGCATTTTAGGGTTTTGGGTTGCCTCCCAAACAACACCTTAGTTAACGTCGTGGCACGACGCAAGTTAACACCTAATCCTCATCTTTGAAGTCGGCCATGGTGTCATTAGGTGACTCCTCACTGCTATGTAAGAAGATTTTTCCTATCAATTGATTTATTTGGGCGTTCTGCAGCTTATTAATAATGGAATTGGAAGTTGTCGTCTGATTCAACATTTCGATGTTCTCTTTTATATTTTTCAACACCTTATCTTGTTCATCGATCTTGTGTTGAATGAGTGAGAGGAATTCTTCATTTTGCCCACTTTCCTGCTCCTTTCCTTTTTCGCATTTGTGGAGGGGAAAATACTTGTCTTTTTTCGTGGACTGCTTTTCCAATTCTGTGACTCTCTTGGTTAAGAAATCCAGTTGAGTTAACATTGTAGCCCACTCTTATTTTCTCTTTGTTTCCTCGTTGGTATTAACCATGCCGTCGAGGATTTTGGCTACTGTTTTATAGGGTTGGTGCAACAAGCAACCGTCGAAAAGTTGGTCCGCGATACTTCTATTTTCGGGTCCAAGACCCCTATAGAAGCACTCTAGAAGCACTTTATCAGACATCCCATAATTTGGGCATGGGTGTAGCACTGCCTGGAATTTCAGCCACATCTCTTGGATGGTTTCACCCCCTAATTGCTTGAATATCAGGAGATTGTCCCTAAGGTTCAACAATTGCAAAAGAGGGTGATCCGTTTGATACCCATAAATTTCATTCTAACTCATTTTTCCTGAAATAGTCACACAAACAAATGAAACAAAACTACAAATTAAGTAAGTAGAACTACAACTAAGAAGAACGAAAATCCTAATTAACTACACTTTAATAATACCACTCCCCGGGAGCGGCGCTATTTTGATGTTCGACGTAATCAACTGACACTATTTCAGTTCAAGTGCCAAACGATCACGTGTAGTGATATAACCCAACCAAGGGTTGGGATCGTTCCCACAAGGAGTGGTTTTGAGAATCAGTAAAAAAATAAAATCAATTTCTAATTAGTCATAGCTATAAATATTAATGAATAAAAACATACTAAATCTAAGGAGTGATGTAAGCGTCAATTATCGATGGGGGTTTGAATTAATAAACAACTAAAAACAAGAGTAAAAATATAAGGAAAAGAGATATGGAGACGGGATTCTTGGGATGCGATAGGAATACGGGTTAAACTAGACTATCAGGTACATACTTTTAATAGTGAATTGTTGAACATTTGTGACTAGGCTAGACTATAGTGGGGGTAAATTCTCTCTCAAGCAACTTACCCCGAATCAACTCGGTTTCTATCAAACATTGAGTTGCTGCATTAAGCACAACCTCCACCTTAGCCTATTCACTCTCTCGAGCTGAATGTGTGGGAGATGGACTAGGATTCACTCTCTCGAGCTGAACCCATGTTGACCCAATACCATCGGCTATCAATTTAGTAGTCATAGTTTTACGACCTCTCTCTCTCGAGCAAGCCAAAAATACTAAGATGAAATTGTATTTGCAACTACAATCCCATTAAGTTCATACACAACTACTAAACGAAATCACATTTAAACAACAAATAAACCATCAACAAGAAAGACCCAATAGATAGTTTAACCCATATTCACAAAATCACAGCCCAAGAATTGGGGTTTTAGCTAGACATGTAAAAGAAATCAAAATTTATACCAATATCATTTTCCATCAATTGGGTATGAAAAATTAAGTCTTAAAACACGTCAAGAGTGAAGAATCTTTGAGACCCACGTCCAATTTGTTAGAGTTTAAACCCTTTGAATCTTCAAGGTCTTAGAACAAAGTCTCCAAAACCCTTTAAAACTTAAAACTCTCCAAAAACTGTAAAATGTTTGAATAATAGAAGTGATATGATATTAGAAATTTAAACAAGTATTTATAGTGTTTGAAAATTTGTGCCGTAGAGAACCATTCGGCGCAGTTAGTCGGGATCGCCAATACGCTCGGTGATCGCCTTTTGGTCGATTTCATCGCCATCTTGCTTTAGCCTTCAGCCTCTTCGTGTTTTGAGTTGTTGGGAGATATTGTATTGCTTTGTGGAACTGATCGGTGACGCGCCGATTGGTTTATTTCATCGCCAACTTGACCTTTTCCTTCAGGGCTCAGCACACTGGAACAAAAGGCAATCTTCAGGGCCATTGGCGGCTCGCCGACTAGGCTCAACGATCTTTAGGCCTTCATTTATTCGTTCTTTTCAGCTGCCTTGTTCCTTCTTGCCAAGTAGTGTCCATGGTTTGCCTCAAACTCTAAATACCTTAAACTTAAGGATTTTCATCAAATATTGAGACAAAATATGCATTTGAGAACACTAATTCTATCAAAATATAGTCCTAAATGAGTCCATATTGTGGACTCATCAACGGCTGGCACCCCACATCTCAGACACCACACCGAGGTGGATAGAGGCAGAAGTTCCCATAGAGAAAAGGGATCTTAGTATTGTTGCTCGGTTCTGGTTTGGCTTCATAAGCAACACAATCATGCCATCCCAGAATGAGTCCATTATTTACCATCCCAAGGCGGCCTGCCTTGGGTCGATCATATCCCGGAGGAGCATCAACCTGGGACTACTCATTGAGCAGGAGATGGCCATGAGGGCCAAGCAGAGGCAAACTTCCCTACCATTCCTGGTCTTGATCACAGAGTTATGTCGACGTGCTGGAGTGCCTCGGGATGATACGAGAGATATTGAGGTTACCCCGTCTTCCTCCACTAACATCCGGCGCATTGAGGCCGCATATACACGAGAGGAGGCTGATAGGAGGAGAGCAGCTCCGGCAGATACTTCTCCGGAGGTTGATGTCGGCAGAGGCATCTTTGCCTACTCCAGCCTCCGGGCCTTCAGGTACATCTGTTCCTTCTTCTTCTTCACAAGCCTCGGGTACCTCTACCTCCTCCCAGCCAACCAAGATTACTCAGGTGATGATCCTGAAGATGGGGCACCTGACCCATTCAGCTGATGTGCGGGCGACTTGACTATAGAGATATGTCCCATGGATGATTGAGGCTGCTATTTTAGCTACAATGACTCCCCTCCAGACTTCCATTGACACTCTCACTACAAGAGTTGAGTCTTGTGAGAGAAGGCAGGGGGAGACCTCCGAGGTTACGACTTTGAAAGCCGAAGTTGCTGATCTGAGGAAGGATGTAGACTATCTAAAGTCTACTAACTTCACTTCACTACTGGAGGATGCAGATGATGTGGACGCTCCTCAGAACCCTCTGGCTACCACCAGAGATGTACATAGGGATGCCACAATAGTTGATGAGTCGGAGGCAGAGATCGACGAGGATCTGTTAGAGATAAGGGATGAGAGCATATATGGAGATTTGCCGAATCTTGAGAAGACTATTATGTAGTCAGTGATCCAGACATCGCTGATAGAGACATCCATGGGTGGGTCCAGTGGAGCTGGTCTTTCTGAGGTTACTACGGGCACTGATGCCCAGGTTTTGAGCACCACACCGGGCACTGAGGCCTAGGCAGATGGAGTGATTGTCTATACATGATCCCTCTTTACCTCCTTCTCTATCTTACTTTTATTGACTTGTGGATATTAATTTGCTAGCATTTGAGGACAAATGCCTTTTTATTTGTGGTGGGGTGAGGCCCACCTTTTGTGACTTTTGTTAAGTCTATATATGTGGGTTTTTGAGCTATAAATTGTGTTAATACTACATTCGTGGATGTTTGAGCTGGTGGCTCCTTGTGTTAATTGCAAATGCTATTTGGACCCTTTCGAAAAAAATTGTGCCACCTCTTGTTTGTGTTTGAATGTGGCTGTTTTCTTTCAAATTTGAGTATTGGTCTTGATCAATACCGATGACTTGACTAGTGCTCATAATCGACCAAAAATGAATGTGCGGCTACGATTAGGCAAAATGAAGTTGCATAGACAATATGTGAACTTTTTGCATCTTGTTGTGAAAGTGAAAAGAAAATGGGGTTTCCAACAGTCCATGGAAGATGAATAATGAGGTGACTTTTGAGCATGAATGAGAATGATAAAGAAACGGAAAGAAAGTGTTTTTCACACCACATTTCATGAGAATAGAAGTCACTGAGCCTAAATGACCATACCTTTACCCTCAGCCCCGTTACAAGCCTTGAAAATACCTTTTTGATCTTGAGTTAGCTGAAACAAATGTTGATTGGAAAATAATGGCAAACCTATGGGTGAAATCATGCATTGTGTTCATCTTTGTGAGTGTGAGTGTTGCATTTGATTCCAGAATTATAAATTATTGAACCATTGTGTGTGAATATGAAATCATTCTTTGTGTGAGGGCATTTGAGTACCTTTGTTGAGGTTGAACTTGAATTTGAAGCAAGTATTGTGAACTTGAGAGTCTTTGATAATGGTGAGTCACAACTTGAATCTTTGATTGCACAATTAATTCTTGCATGAGTAAATTGAGTCTTTTTGTGTGCTTTCATGATTGAGTCTTATGTAGCACTATTTGAGACGTCCCTTTTGAACTGCTGAACTTGAGTTTTACTTGAGGATAAGCAAAAGTTTAAGTTAGGGGTGTTGACGAGTCCACGATTTGGGCTCATTTACGGTTTTATTTTAATAGATTTAGTGTCCTCAAATGCTTATTTTGTGCCAATAACTGATGTAAATCCATGATTTTCAGGTATTTAGATTGAGGAACAAATTATGGACACCAATGAGCAAAAAGGAACAAAGCAGCTGAAAGAACGAAGAAAAGAAGACCTGATGATTGCCTAACCTATTGGGCGAGTCGTCGAATGGCCATGATCTCGCCTAAAGTTCCAGTGTACTAAGCCCTAAAGAAAAAAATCAAGTCGAATATTGAAAAGAGCAGTCGACGTGTCGCTGGATGGTTCTGCGATGCAGTGCTATATCGCCCAAAGTTACCAAACTTGAAGATGCTGAAGGTCAAAGCAAAAAGGCGATGGAATTGACCAAAGGGCGGATCGCCGAGGGGATCAACAATCCCACCATATTGCGCTGAATGGTTCTTCGCATCACATTTTTGGCGACTATAAATATATTTTTGAATATTTAGTTTAGTATCTATCTTAGTAACTATCTATCATTAGAATCAGTTTTCAAGTTTTGAGAGCTTAGAACTAAGAGTATTGAGACAATATTTTCCTTAGCTTTGAAGAATTGAAGATTTCCATTTTTGAGAAATTAGAAGTGGGTCTTTGAGATTCTTCAACCTTAACCTTTGTAAAGATGAATGTAATCTTACCCGTTGATGGAAACACAATTTGGTAACGATTTCTATCTTTTTATGATGTCTAGCTAAAACCCCAATTCTTGGGGTGTGATTATGTGATTATAGGTTGATTTAGCTGCTGGTTATTATTAATTGATAGTTTAAATGTTGTTTAAAAGTGATTTGAATCAATAATTGTGGTCTAATTTAAAGGGTTGTAGTTGCAAATGCAACTCTACCTTCGTGTTTTTGGCTTGCTTGAGAGAGAGGTTTTAAAACCAAGATTAGTCAATTGATGGTTTGTGGGTATTGGGTTGTCATGGGTTCAGCCCGAGAGAGTGAATCCTAAACCCTTTTCCATACATTGAGTTCGAGAGAGTAAATGGACTAAAGTGTAGGCTGTTCTTAATTACTGCTTATTTGTGTTAGAGAGAAACCAATTTAATTCGGGGTAAATTGTTCAAGAAAAAGTTCATCCCCACTAAAGTCTAGCTTATTCATTGATTTATAGCTATTTACTGTTAATTGCAATCACCCATTTGTCTACCCTAGCCCATAATCCAATCACATCCCAAGAACCCGATTCATTACTTGATAATTTGTGTTATTTGTTGTTGTGTAGCTGATAGTTGAAACCACACCCCCTATTATTTGACACTTGTGTCACCCTTAATTTGAAGTATGCTTTTATTCGTAAATGTCTTTACCTATGATTGACTTGAACATATTCATGCTTTTCTATTGATTCTGAAATAAGTACCACTCCCTGTGGGATTCGACGCCAACTCACTTATTTGGGTTATATTACTGACTAACGATCGTTGGCACTTAGAATGGGAAGAAGTGTACTGATACATGAAATCAGTCATCAAGAATTAGTTATATTCAAGTTCAAGTTCTAAATTCAAGATAATTCACATCGAATTTCTAAACCAAGAATTGGTTATATTCAACTTCTAAGTTCAAGTTCAAGTTCAAGTTCAAGTTAAAGTTCATATCAAATTAGTTCTAAAATTAGTTGTATATAAACTTCAAATCCAAGAATTAGTTATATATATATTCAAGTTTTAAGTTCCAAGTTCAATTTCAAGTTAATTCTAATTAATTCAAGTTCATATCTCTAATCTATAAAATTAGTCATATATAAAATTCTAATCCAAAAGTTAGTTTTATAAAGAACATTCATCCTATATGTTCATGACATTCAAACTTCATCAATTACTAACTTCTAAGTTCAAATTAACAATTTACTAACTAACAATCATCAAATTTAAAAAATCCCAATTCACAATCAAATTAAAGATTTTCAAATTCAAACAAATACTAAAATCAAAAAACTCTGATTCATTCTCTAACAAACACAATCAATCATTCAATCCAAAACACAAATTCAATAACTAATTAACAAAATCAAATATACCACAAATATAAAAAATTTAAAACTAATTTGAAGAAACCCTAACCTTAAATTAAAGGAGAAATTAGAGACAATGGAGAGGGAGCTAGGCGGCGGCGGCAACAACGACGGCGGTAGCAGCTTCTTGGAGCTATTTTAGAGAGAAGGAAGAGACAAAGGAAGAGAGAAGGAAGTGAAGGAAGAATGGGGAAAAAACCCGTCTAGGCATCCAGATATTTTAAAGAAAGAGACGGACAACATCTCTATGCTCATTGCTTTTCTTTTAAAATTTTGACCAAAAAGTGATGGACTAAGCGACACTGTCCGTCACTTTTTTTCAATATTTGACCATCTAATTTTACCAAGAAGCGGCAGACATAAAGATGCTATCCAGCACTTCTTTAAAAAATAATTAATAATTAAAAATTAATAGAAAGTGATGAACATCGTCATTATTTTGAAATTTATAAATAATTATTTTTAATAAAAATCGACGGACAGCATCTCTACCTATATTAAATAATTAATTATAAATTATATATATATTTGGCGCAAAAATCCGCAAAAAAAGCAACAGACTAAGCGATGCTGTCCGTCACTTTTTGTAAAAAATATCTTAAAAAATTATTTTTATTCAAAAGCGACGAACAGTGTCACAGTCTGCATCGCTTTTAAGTGGGACGCGTCTGTCGATTTTTCATAGTTTTTTAGTAGTCATGGTGGAAGTTTATCTGAACTTAAAATTCATTCAACTCTCTTTAAGGAGATTCAAGCCCACTGTGGCATAATCTACACCGATCCAGCATCATCACTCTTGAATTGTCCCCTTCAGGATAAAATAGCCCAACAACGTCGTAGATTAGTTGAAGAGTCCAAAGCTCCACAAAAGAACACCTTCTTTCAACATATAAATAATCTCTTTTGTATAGTCAATATAGTTGAAGACTTAGAATATTTTTCTATGTCTAAAATCTCTCTTTCACTACATAACCTCAATATAAACTTTTCATCTTTTCTTACACTATTTCTCTTCCCCTTCTTCAACCCAAAGGAAGACTACTATTTATAGGTGACGAAGTCTTCCATATAATCAATGGGTAGAATGAGGGGTAGTAATGTGGGTAGAAGAATTTGATAGACGTTACATAGGTTACAAAACACTAATGGTTATATGAGTTAGAAAAAACTAATGCCCACAGAAGTTACAAGAACTAATGGTCATATAAGTTACAAGAACCAAAAGTCATCTTCTACCACAATTTATACCCACTAACACATGCACTTAATATTTTATTTTAATAATAAAATGCATATACACCAACATTCCCCCACTCATTTTAATATTAAAATTAAGAGAGTTCACCAATTTAGTTGAAGGTAGACTATTATGCATATTGAAGGTGTGCTCTGCATTGAACCTTCACTTAGTAAAATAATAACATTTACTCTAGAGTCAGGAGTGGTATCAAACTTGAACTATGACTGCTTAAGGGAACTAAAGAATCACTGCTTACACACAATAATCAAGGTGTTGCCATAAGCTTTAATAGCCAGCACATTACGTTCTTGTGCTATTCCAGTTTCATAAGTGTTTTTTAGAACAAGCTCATTCTCGTAGACAGCGACCTACTTTCACACTCACATAGGTGAAATTTGTCAAGAGTGCTCCTATAATTGGACACCCCACTCATATGAGATACATACTTTCATTAAGAGTTTAAAGACTCAACCTCCACAAATCATTAAAAAATAAATGCACTTACATCATACAGATTGAATAAAATTAAGGGAAAAGGGTCTGATATACCCCTCAACTTTGTCATTTAGAGCTGATAAACCCCTCGTTATGAAAGTGACTCATATATACCCCTACTTATATATAAATGACTCACATATACCCTTTTCCTCTAACGGAAATGAAAAAAAATTAATTTTAGTTTAATTTTTTATTTTTATTTTTAAAAAAAATATAATCCCATATGAGTATATTTAATCCTCCTCAAACATATTTTTTTTTGTTTCAATGACTAATTTAGATTTATTATTTTGATGGTCAAATTTATTTATGTTTCACTAATATTCTTGTAAAACTTATTATAGATGACCAATTTTTTTTCTTCAAATACAAATATTAAATTACAATATAGACCAAAAACAAATAGTTTTAAATTATAATATAGCCACAAAAAAATAGTTTTAAATTTTTTCTTTACACTACGGAAAGGAATGAAAGAAAAAATAAAATAAGAATAAGAAACTCAAATAATTACAATCAAAGAAGTAAAAAAATAATTTATATATGAAAACGATTAAAATATACCTTTAACTTTGCTAGAAGAATCATATATACCCCTAAATAATTTTTAAGAAAATTAAAAGTAAAACATATACATTTAAAACTAATTTTTTCACTTCCGTTAAATGAAGGGTATATGTGAGCTCATTTTGTAACAGTAGGGGTATATGTGAGCCGTTTGTATAACAGTAAGGGTATATATGAGCCACTATCATAACGAGGGGCATATCAACTCCAAATGGCAAAGTTGAGGGGTATATCAGGCCCTTTTCCCTAAAATTAATAATAGTGCATTTCGCAACAAGTCGTCATATGATTCGTTCTTCTCCTTGAACCTGGTTCAAGGATCTCTAGTCCCCAGGTTGGGTTTCCTCATATATAACTTAGAATTTTTTTTAGCTTCAATTTAATCTCCATCAATGTGCTTTAGACTCTTTATCCTGCTAATGCCTTAGATTATAAATCTGCAAGATTATCACAAATTTTAACACAATTAATATTGATGGTATACTAGTGATTGATATGATCTCACAATATTGTGTTTTTTCCTCTTGAACCTGAATGTACCGTTTTAGTAACTATTTTTTTTACTCTACCATTATATTGGTCCTATCACAATAAATCAAAATTAGAAAAATTAATTTCTCAAAATAAAGTGTTTGATATAGTAAAATCAATTCACTTTTTCACTTGTTGAAGTTTAATTTTTTTTTTTTACTTCAACCTCCATAGAAGAGTTAGCAAAAAATGATTTGTTTTTCTCATTCCAACAAATAACACCAAATTTTTATCATCTAGTTTGCTTGTACCTGCAAAGTACTTTAACTGCAAACACAACATCAAGTCAAGTTGTTAGTCTCATAGCTCATATTTTTATTTGGCTAGCAAACTCCCTTTTTTATTTGTCATAACTTTCTCACACAATTGAATCAAAAGGAGTTGCAAAACTCACACAATCAATAAGATTGTATTTCGCAATTTTTTTTAATATTAGTTGACTTGACAAGGAAAATTCTATCACATGTTTTATGGTATTTTTTTCATTCCAAAAATGAAATTTATCTCATCAAAACATTTCATGTTAAATGACTACTCAACATGTTTTTCATAATTTATTTATAACTCTCATGTTAGAGCCAAAAATGGTCTCATTATTGCCAAAAAAACAACATGTGATTTATTCCATGATAAATATATGCACTTGTAATACTCTTTTGAAGAACATTTCTCAAAGATGCAAAAATCATTTTTTTTCACAATGACTTTTTCTTCATTTCATAAGCCCCCACTATTTTAAGAATTTAATTATCATTTTCATGAAAAGTAGTATCAGTTTATTCATGAAAATACTAGGTAAATATTTTTTTTTTCTTTACTTCTTCTCCACTTGAATTGAGCAAGTAGAAAAATACTTTACTGTACACCTCTTCTCTTCCATCTCTTGAAGAGTGCGACGTTGAGCAAAATTATGTTGAGATCCCTATCTTGATATCTGCACTTTTTCAAACTGTAACAAAAACATGATTCTCCTTAAAAATATTGGTGTAATATACCACAAATACAATAAATTATAGTTGAAAATAAAAGGACAAAAAATGATTAAATAATCATGAGGCTGAGGCACGGATATCTTGCTCTCTTTAAGGAGATTCAAGCGCACTACGACATAATCTACACCGATCCAGCAGTATCACTCTTGACTTGTCCCCTCCAGGATACAACAGCCCAACAACGTTGTACAACTCAAACAACTCCGGATTAGTTGAAGAGTCCAAAGCTCCACAAAACAATACCTTCCTTCTACATATAAATACTCTCTTTTATATAGAGAATATAGTTGAAGACATAGAATATTTTCCTATGTCTCAACTCTCTCTTCCACTACACTAACCTCAATATAAACTTTTCATCTTTTCTTGCACTATTTCTCTTCCCCTTCTTCAACCCAAAGGAAGACCACTATTTATAGGTGAAGACGTCTTCCTTATAATCAATGGGTAGAATGAGGGGTAGTAATGTGGGTAGATGAATATGATAGATGTTACATAGGTTAAAAAACACTAATGGTCATATGAGTTTTAAAAAACTAATTACCATGAGAGTTACAAGAACTAATGGTCATATAAGTTACAAGAACCAAAAGTCATCTTCTACCGCAATTTATACCCACTAACACATGCACTTAACATTTTATTTAAATAATAAATAGCTTATACACCAACATTCCCCCACTCATTTTAATATTAAACTTAAGAGAGTTCACCAATTTAGTTGAAGGTAGACTATTATGTATAATGAAGGTGTGCTCTGCATTGAACGTTCACTTAGTAAAACAATAGCCTTTACTCTAGAGTCAGTAGTGGTCTCACACTTGAACTATGACTGCTTAAGGGAAATAAAATATCATTGCTTACACACAATAATTAAGGTGTTGACATAAGCTTTAATAGCCAGCACATTTTGGCCTTGTGCTATCCCGATTTCATAGGTGTTTTTGAGAACAAGCTCATTCTCATAGAAAGCGACCTACTTTCACACTCACATATGTGAAATCTGTCAAGAGTGCTCCTATAATTTGACACTCCACTCATACGAGATAAAAATTTTCATTAAGAGTTCAAAGACTCAACCTCCACAAATCATTATAGGATAAATGCACTTACATCATAGGAATTGAATAAAATTAATTATATTGCATTTCACAACAAGTCATCATATAATTCGTTCTTCCCATTGAACCTTGTTATAGGATCTCTAGTCCCCAGGTTGGGTTTCCTCATATATAACTTAGAATTTTTTTTAGCTTCAATTTCATCCCCCTCGATATGCTTTAGACTCTTTATCTTGCTAAGGCCTTAGATTATAAATCTGCAATATTATCACAACTTTTAACACAATTAATATTGATGGTATAACAGTGATCGATATGATCTCACAATATTGTGTTTTTTCCTCTTGAGCTTGAATTTACCGTTTTAGTAACAATTTTTTTTTACTGTACCATTATATTGGTGCTATCACAATTAATCAAAATTAGAAAAATTAATTTCTCAAAATAAAGTGTTTGATATAGTAAAATCAATTCAATTTTTCAGAAGTTTAAATTTTTTTACTTCAACCTCCATAGAAGAGTTAGAAAAAAACCAATTTGTTATTCTCATTCCAACAAATAACAACAAAATTTTCTCATCTAGTTTGCTTGTACCTACAAAGTACTTTAACTGCATACACAACATCAAGTCACATAGCTCATATTTTTATTAGGCTAGCAAACTCCCTTTTTTATTTGTCACAACTTTCTCACACAATTTAATCAAAAGGAGTTGCAAGACTCACAGAATAAATTGTATTTCACAAAACAATTTAATATTAGGTGACTTGACAAAAAAAATTCAATCACATGTTTTATGGTATTTTTTTATTCCAAGAATGAAACTCATCTCATCATAATATTTCATGTTAAATGACTACTTAACATGTTTTTCATAATTTATTTATAATCTCATGTTAGAGCCAACAATGATCTCATTATAACCAAAAAACAACATTTGATTTATTCCATAATAAATATGTGCACTTCTAATACTCTTTTTAAGAACATTTCTCAAAGATGCAAAAAACATATTTTTCACAGTGACTTTTTCCTCATTTCATGAGCCCCCACTATTTTAAGAATTTAATTATCATTTTTCATGAAAGGTAGTATCAGTTTATTCATGAAAATACTAGGTAATTTTTTTCCTTTATCTTTTCTCCACTTGAATTGAACAAGTAGAAAAATATTTTACTGTACACCTCTTCTCTTCCATCTCTTGAAGAGAGCGACGTTGAGCAGAATATGTTGAGATCCCTATCTTTACATCCACACTTTTTCAAACTATAACAAAAACATGATTCTCCTTAAAATTGTTGGTGTAATATACCACTAATACAGTAAATTATAGTTGACAATAAAACGACAAAAAATTAATAAATAATCTTTACGCTGAAGCGCAGATATATCACTCTCTTTAAGGAGATTCAAGTTTACTGCGGCATAATCTACACCGATCCAGAAGTATCACTCTTGACTTGTCCCCTCCAAGATATAATAGCCCAACAACATCATACAATTCACACAACTCCGGATTAGTTGAAGAGTCTAAAGCTCCACAAAAGAACACCTTCCTTCAGCATATAAATACTCTCTTTTGTATAGTGAATATAGTTGAAGACTTAGAATATTTTTCTATGTCTCAACTCTCTCTTTCACTACACTTAACCTCAATATAAACTTTTCATATTTTCTTACACTATTTCTCTTCCCCTTCTTCAACCCAAAAGAAGACCACTATTTATAGGTGAAGAAGTTTTCCATATAATCAATGGGTAGAATGAGGGGTAGTAATGTGGGTAGATGAATGCGATAGATGTTACATAGTTTACAAAACATTAATGGTCATATGAGTTACAAAAAACTAATGACCATGAGAGTTACAAGAACTAATGGTCATATAAGTTACAAGAACCAAAAGTCATCTTCGACCACAATTTATATCCACTAACACACACTTAATATTTTATTTTAATAAGAAAATGCATATACACCAACATAATTAACACTGATTTTGGTACTAGAATGAACCATGGCACATGCCAACATCAAAAGATTATGATCTTTAAGAATAAGCAAGAACTGAAGTTGAACAATAAAATGCTTATCTTCCCCTTAATTGTGTAGGAAATATAGAAGGAAAATACTATCTTTACAGAATGATCAAGTTTTATATAGGCTACTTAAGGCCACTTGATATGATTAGAATCATCAATTACATCTCTAGTTATAGTAATAAAATGTAAAACCAAAAGTCTTGCACAAATAACTAGATACATGTATCACAATTAACTAGATACATGTATTACGAATTCTTAAAGGACTTCTTGAAAACCTAAGAGACAATTTTGGAAGACTAAACATTAATGTGTATGCATTAATTCCAACACTCCCCCTTAATGCATTTTCTTGACAACTCCAATGCGTTCTCGAAGATAGCAAATTTTTTCTCTAGGAAGTGCTTTGGTGAAGATGTCAGCAAGTTGTTCTCCTGGTAATAATGCAACTAAATTTTTCCTTTCTCTTGTGCTTCTCGAATAAAATGATACTTGATGAAAATATTCTTCGATCTTTTATGGTTGACTGGATCCTTGGCAATTGCAATAGTTGATTTGTTATCACAATGTAGAACAGTCCTTATTTTTGTTTTTTTGACAAATGTCTTCAAATATTCTCCTAAGCCAAATAGCTTGAGAAGTAGCCTTAGCTGCTGAGATATAATCTGCTTCGGCAGTGGATTGAGTAACAACACTTTGCTTTTTTGATAACCAAGCACAAATACTTGATCCAAATATGAAAGCATAACCAGAAGTACTCTTCATGTCATCTATACTTCCATCCCAATCACTATCAGAATAACCAATTAAGTTCGAATCTCCACCAAATTTGTACATTATCCCATAATCCATTGTTCCTTACAAGTAGCGTAGAACACGCTTTGCAGCTCCAAAATGCACTTGGCTTGGTTCTTGCATGAATCTGGATAATAAACTAGCAACAAACATAATTTCAGGTCTTATTGAAGTAAGATATATATACCAGACTTCCAATCAAGTTCCCATAAAGTGAGCTATTAGCTTTCTTTTCTCTATCATCTTTTCTGAACTTCTCATTTGCTGCTAATGGTATGGCCACAAACATGCAATCCATCATTTTGAATTTTTGAAGAATACTCTTAGTATACTTCTTTTGAGAAATGAAAATTCCTTCTTTCACTTGAGAAACTTCGATGCCTAAGAAACGATTTAGCAACCTAAGATTACTCATTTCATAGGCTTGCATCATATCTTGCTTGAATTTTTGCATCATCTTCACATAATTTTTTGTAAAGAGCATATCATCCACATAGAGACAAACAATGATAATGGTGCCATGTTCTTTCTTCACATACAAAGTGGCTTCACTTTTACTTCTCTGAAAGTTATTTTCCAGAAAGTATGTATCAATTTCATTGTACCAGGCTCTTGGAGCTTGCTTTAGCCCATAAAGAGCTTTTTTAAGCCTGTACAGATTCTCTTCTCCCCCTTGAACAAAAAATCCTTGAGGTTGCTCAACATAAATCTCCTCATCAAGCTTTCCATTAAGAATTGTAGATTTAACATCAAGTTGAAATATCTTTCATTTCTTTTGTGCAACAACAACAATTATGGTTCTAATTTTCTCAAGACGAGCAACTGGAGAGAAAGTATCATAAAAATCAATACCTAATTTTTGCTTGAAACCTCTAGCAACCAACCTTGCTTTGTGCTTTTGAATACCTCCTTCCTGATTGAGTTTGATTTTGTAAATCTATTTTAGACTTATAACTTCTCTTTCTTTGGATATAGCCACAAGCTCCCAAGTATTTTTTTTTTCAATCATCTGGATTTCTTCTTCCATGACTTTCTTCCAAACATCATGCTTTATTGCCTCCTCATAATTTTCTGGCTGAACACCGGTAAAGTTACATCTCTGATAAATGTCACTCAACATTTTTGTTCCTCTTGGAGGAAGTTCTTTATCATCTGAATCCGGAATCTCTCCCCCTTGAAGGACATCTTCCTCTTCCTCACCCTCTTCTTGATTTGACACATCTAAAGATATGATAGAAGTATTATCTATATTTTTATCCTTCCAATTTCATTTTGTTTTTTCATAAAAAATGACATCTCTACTAACAACAAGTTTGTTAGTTTTGACATCGAGAAGCCTATAGACTTTTGTCACATCACTATAACCAAGAAATATACATTTTTGGCTTTTTTCATCCAATTTTGTTCTTTTCTCAATAGGTATATGAGCATAAAAAATACACCCGAAAATTTTAAAATGCCTTATAGAAGGTTTCATTCCACTCCAAGCTTCAACTGGTGTCTTGTCCTTCAATGCCTTTGTCGGGCACATGTTAAGGATGTACACCGCTGTATGTACTGCTTCTGCCAAAAAATATTTTGGCGGCCCTTTCTCATTCATCATAGTTCTGGCCATTTCAACAGTTGTTCTATTTCTTCTTTTAGATACACCATTTTGTTGAGGAGTGTACCCTGTTGTAAGTTTCTTCAGAATGCCTTTTTGCAATATTCTCCAAATTCTCGACTTGTGTATTCACGTACTCTATCACTGCGAATCGTTTTGATGTTGCAACCTTTTTTGCTTCTCAACAAGGGCTTTAAATTTCTTGAATGTAGAAAATGCTTCTAACTTTTCTTTCAAGAAATAAACCCAAGTCATTCTTGAAAACTCATCAATAAAAATTAGAAAATACTTTTGACTTCCAAGAGATGGAGTCTTTATTGGTCCGCAAATGTTGGTATTGATTAGTTCCAAACATACACTTTCTCTCCAAGATATCCCTTTTGGAAAAGACTTTCTATGTTGCTTTCCCGTTATACAATTTTCACATGGATCCACCTTAGTATGTATATCTGGAAGGCCTTGCACCATGTCTTTTTTCTTGAGAAGCTTTAACCCATGAAAATTCAAGTGACAAAATCTTTTGTGCCAAAGCCATGAATCATCTACAACTTCAGTTTTTAATGCATTGTAATGAAATTTTAAAGGAAAGTTTCTTTTTATCATCTTTACTTCAACAATGACTTATTTGGCTCAATTTTATCATAAATCCTGAAATAATTATCTCTAAACACAAGAGATAACCATTTTCCATGAGTTGACCAACAATAAGCAAATTTTCTTCCAAGTTAGGAACATAAAGAACACCATAAATTTGCTTACCGCTCCCTTTTATGTTGATCGAAATGGTATCTTCGCCTTTTGCTTCAACTAAGGCTCCATTCCTCATTCTCACTTTAGTAGTGATGCTATTATTAATTAAGAGGAAAGTCTTTTCATCTCCAGTCATGTGATTGCTACTACCACTATCAACATACCATTCATTTTTTTTGTTGAAGTATTAGATTTAAAAGCAAAGAAAAGGTTTTATTCCCTTTCTTCCTCCTGTTTTTCACAAAAATTGCTTGCTCCCATTTCTTATGCCAGCAATAATCCTTCTCAATGTGGCCGAACGTTTTACAAAATTTACATTGGGGCTTGCCTTTGTGCCAACATTTTTCTGCATTGTGAATAGTCTTTATCCAAACTTTACAAAAACAACTAGAACTTTTCTCACCTTTTTCTTCAACACTCTTAGAAGAACCATCATGATCTTGCTTCTCTTTTGGATTGTAATTCTTCTTTTGTTGATTTTTTGAGAAATTTTGAGAATTCTCATTAATTTTGGACTGGAAAGCCATCTCTTTGGGTTGATCTTCACGAAAAAATGTGCACGAAATGATCCAACTAGATCTTTGATGGAAAGATTCGAAGGATCTTTCGTCTTCTCAGTGATAGCAACAATGTACTCATACTTTTTTGTGACACTAATTAGAATCTTTTCCACAACTTGATGGTCAGAAATTGTATCACCATGATTTTCATTTCATTGACAATATTCATGACTCTTGTGTAATATTCATCTATTTTTTCAGATTCTATCATCCTCAAATTTTGAAACTCTCTTAAGAGTTTGAAGATTTATAGTACGCACCTTTTCTTCCCCATACACCTCAGTTTCCAAAGACTCCCAAGCTTATTTTGCAGTCTCACAAGTAGCAATTTTTGCAAAATATGCTCTTGACACTCCCATTTGAATATTGCTCAATTCTTTTGCATCTTGACGATACTTAGCCTAAAAAATTTTCATCTCTGCTGCTGTAAGTTCACCATCGTTTCTGGCTCTTCAAAGCCATTTGCAATAATAGTCCATAAACCTTCAGCTTTCAAATGTGTTCTCATTCTTATCTTCCAGTATTCAAAATCAGTTCCATCAAAAAATCGAGCAAGAACAACTAAGGAATCAACACCTTCATTTGTTTTGGATGCCATTATTTTTTCTTCACCTAACACCAGATTAAGAACGAAAATCTTCTCTTAATACCAATTTGTAGGAAATATAGAAGAATAATAATATCTTTAGAGAATGCTCAAGTTTTATATAGGCTACTTAAGGCCACTTGAGATGATTAGAATCATCAATTACATCTCTATTTATAGTAGTAAAATATAAAACCAAAAGTCTTGCACAAATAACTAGATACATGTATTACAAACTCCTAAAGGATTTCTTGAAAAACTAAGAGACAATTTTGGAAGACTAAACATTTATGTGGATGCATTAGTTCCAACAAATTGAAGTCATATGATTACATCTCAATGATGAAGTTTATTATATATGTGAGAAATCAAAAGCAGTTGTGCATTCCCCAGATCGAAATTTTGACAATATATGTTTAACTGATAATTTCTCTTCTATGCACTTAAACATTCTACCAATTAAGAAACCTAGTGGATATTAAGATTGCAAGTTGCATTACAGAAAACACCCTTAGTATACCAATTTATAAATTTAAACACTAGACAATTAATATATTTTTTGATCCTAACGCTTCATGCAAACTGAAATTAGATGAATACACTCAAGAAAAAGAATGTTTTTTAAAAAGCAACTAGATAGATAGAGAAGCACGAAGAAAGCAACTTACCACCAACAAAGGATAGATATATCTATATCTATATCTATCTATCTATATTCTATATATTACCTTAAAAGCATGAACTCCTAACATGAATGCTAAATTACTATAATATCCCTAACTTAGGTTGCGACTTTTTTGATGAGTTGCGACTTTTTCAATAAGTTGTGACTTTTCTCAAAGGGTTGTGATATTTCGATGAGTTGTGACTTATTCAATAAGTTGTGACTTTTCCAAAGGGTTGTGATTTCTCGGAAAGGTCATGACTTTTCAGATAAGACACAAAAATATATGAAGTTAACATGATGTAGTCTAAATTTATTTGTTTTTGTTAACAATTTCTCTTGTGATGTACATATATACTTATGAATATCTTTTTCCAAAATTTAGAGAATTGTCACGATTTGCTTTTTTATGCTCAAGACGAAAGAATGACTTTTTTTTATCAATGCTACTTATGTGATTTAGATTGTCAAAAAGTTGTCTTCAAAATAGTTAATACTATATAAACATTGCCCTTTTGTTTTACTTATTTACTGTTTCTTAATATTTCAATATTTTAGACGAAGAAAAGTTCATATGACTTGTAATAAAGTCAGTTGAAGTTTGTATTAGTTTAATTTTTATATACACAACAAATATCGTCTACAAGGTAATATTAGTGAGAAACAACTAATTACATGATTAAACCTCATAAAATTAAAATAAATATAAACATTATTACATTTAACTAATAAAAGTTTTCATTGACCATCTTCATAGGTTCGCGTGAATAAGAGATATATATGATGATCCACACTGAACATTAACAAAAGAATCTGCAATATTATTTTGTAGTAAGTTTATAATTCAAATCTTTGCTTAAATAAACAATGGTATTTACTATAACATATATTTTTTGAATTGATAATCACGTGCAACGCACGCATCAAAAAACTAGTATATATATATATATATATATATATATATCATACAATATCCTTTTTAAGATTTCCACTTTTGCATCTGTAAACAATTATCATATGCAAAATATAAAATAGATTAATCAATAGGAAAAAAATGTAATGATCCTCACAGTCATGTGCATGCTTTCATATGTATTTTCTATTATTCCCTTTTTCGTAGCTTCTGTACAGTTTTTGTGATGTGTTGGCATGTGTGACATGCTTTTCGAGATGGTCGAGAGAGTTTTGGGTGAGTTTTGATTGAATAATGCTATCAAAGACACTTAATCCAGTTCTAAGCGTCAACGATCGTTAGTCAGTATATAATGCAACTAAATGAGTTGGGGTCGAATCCCATAGGGAGTGGTACTTCTTTGAGAATCAATCGAAAAGCATGAATATGTTCAAATCAGCCATCGAAATAGACATTATCGAATACAAACATAATTCAAATTAGGGGGTGACACGAATGTCAAATAACAGGGGTGTTTTGGTTTCAAACTATCAACTCCAACAACAACAAATATCAAGAAATAACAATAATGAGATGGGTTCTTGGGATGTGATTCGATTATAGGCTAATTTAGACAAACAGGTAACTCCAACTGTTAGAAATAGTTGTATGTTAGTGACTAAGCTAGACTATAGAGGAAAACTTTCTCTCGAACAATTTACCCCAAATGAAGTCGGTTTCTCTCGAACATCAACAAGCAGCAAAATAAGAACAACCTGCGCTTTAGTCCATTCACTCTCTCGAGCTGAATGTGTAGAAAAAGGTTTAGGATTCACTCTCTCGAGCTGAACCCATGACAATCCAATACTCACAGACCATCAATTCAATAACCCTTGTTTCAAAACCTCTCTCACCAGCAAGCCAAAAACATGAAGGTAGAATTGCATTTGCAATTACAATCCTTTAAGTTTCTCAAAAATGGAAAACTTCAATTCTTCATAGCTAAGGAAAACTACTCTCAATACTCAGAGTTCAAACTAATTCCAAAAATATGATAAAACTTATGATAAAAAGCTCCTAATATTTATGTTTGAAAATGTATTTATAGTCGCCAAAAATATGTTGCGAAGGGCTATTCGGTGCAGTAAGTCGGGCTCACCGATCAATTCGGCGATCCGCCCTTTGGTCAGTTCCATCGCCTTATTTCTTTGCACTTCAGCATCCTCAAGTTCTGTAACTTTGGGCAGTCCAACACTGCATCGCAGAACCACTAGGCGATACGCTGACTGCTCCTTTCTCTCGTCCACTTGATTTTCTCCTTCAGGGCTTGGTACACTGGAACTTTAGGCGGGATAGTGGCCATTCGACTATTCTCCCAATGGACTTGGCGATCACCAGGCCTTTTTTATTCATTCTTTCAGCTGCTTTGTTTCATTTTGCACATTAGTGTCCATGCTTCGTTCTTCAATCCATATACTTGGAAATCAAGGATTTTACATCAGTTATTGACACAAACCAGGCATTTGAGGACACAAAATTTATCCAAATAAATCCCTAAATGAGTCCAAATCCAGGACTCATCAACACCGCTAACTTAAAATTTTGCTTGTCCTCAAATAAAACTCAAGTTCAGCAGTTCAAAAAGGATGTCTCAAATAGAGCTACACAAGACTCACTCATGAACGCACACAACAAGACTCAACTTACTCATGCAAGTGGTGCTGGAGTTGGCACTGTATCTGCTAGAGTGAAGGCTGCTGGGGCTCTAACTGAATTAGGACGAGATCTAGCACTATTCTCCACTCTTTGGGACTGCAATGGTTGGTCATCCTTCGGCTCAGATAATGCAGCTCGGGAGTTAAAGGCCTCTCCCTCATTGCCAGAGTTGTGCTCCAAAACCTCAGATATGGGCCTTTTTCCTTTTCCGTCTCTGTACTTCCCTTTTTAGAGGATTTTCTCCCCCTTCATTGATCACAATACCCCATGCTCTTTGGTGAACCGTCGAGTGGTTCGGCGAGCTCGACCCAGCTCACCAATCAGCCCAACATACCAACTTTCAACCCCATTTTCCAAATTCAACCCCGTAGGCCCCGAAAACAAAATCAAAATATGCACCCATACAATTAAACTAAGACCCATCACACCCATGCCCCTGGGATACTCAGACTTCTCCCGGTTTGGCCAAATTTGGCCATTTGATGACTTTTGCCCTTAAGAATGGCGTCAACCGCTCCATCATTAGGCAAATTACGTCATTTGGCACAAATGCTGGTTACTTAGACTTCACCCGACTAGACCCAACAACATTTAAGCAACACCCAACTATTATAATTACTTTTAAGCACGAAAGATCTGGGAAATCAATGATAAAGGAATTCTCGGCACGATATTCAAATTAAAACAGACAATCAAGCAAACAAGCATAAAAATAATGAATTCAGAGAGGCCCAGCACACATCACTAGGATAAAACTCATTGCATAAGAGTAAAAATTGCTAAATATAAGTTCGAGGTTCAGAAAACCAACCTTAGAAGCCGAATAAATACTTTGAAATGCTAGGCGGCAAAGAATCCAACTCCGAACACAAACTTGACTACTAAAATGTGGTAAAAACGCAAAAATATAGAATACTATAGTACGGGTGTGATTGTGGTAAGTTGAAAAGTGAGGGAAAGTGAAAGAGTTTTAACTTTTGAACCTTTGGCCTTAAAAACCATCTAGTTCTCACCCATTCGGCGAAATTATTCTTGCTCAACGACCCACTCGGTGACACCCCGAGTGGGCACTTACCTCGCCGAGTTTTACAGGACCTCTTGTTAATGTGGGGGTCAAAAGACAGACTAGGTCGGCGATTCGCCAAATTGTTCCTGGGCACACAGAGTTTTACAGAATCCAATTTTAAAATTCTTTGAGTCCAATGGCGGTCCAAGTCGGGCTCGCTGACCTCTTCGGCGAGTCGTCGACTGGACTCGTAGCTCACCAATCTCCACTTTTGAAACACATTCCATACTTTAACATGCACAATCAACACACGATTATTCCACAAACCAAAAAGAAAGCAAATAAAACTTGGGTTGCCTCCCAAGAAGCGCCTTAGTTGACGTCGTGGCACGACGCAAGTCCCCACTTAAGTTCCATTTGTGGGGTTTGCCTCATTTTCACAAGGCAAACCCTCTTCTGTCTTTGGGTAGAGACAAGACAACACTTTGTCCATTTGGGACTGTAGTAGCTGAATGCACATAGAATGAGAGGTTATCATCTGATTCAGCATCAAGACATTCTCTTTTATCTCCTTCAACACTCTGTCGTGCTCTTCGACTTTGTGTAGAATGAGTGAGAGGACCTCATCAATTTGGCCACCCTCTTGCTTCTTCGTCCTTCGACGCTCATGAGGGGGGATACACCTGCCTTCTTTTTAGACATTACCTCTAATTCCATGACTTTCTTGGCCAAGACATCTAGCTGAGTCAATAATGTGGCCAATTCTTGGTCTTTTTTTGTCTCCCTGTTGGTCTTATTCATGCCATCAAGGAGTTTGGCTACTGTTTCATAGGGTTGTTGAATCAAACAACCCGATGAGAGTTGGTCATCCACTATTCTATTTTCCGGACTAAGACCCCTGTAGAAACATTCCAGAAGCATCGTATCTGGAACTCCATGAGTTGGGCATTGATGCAACAGTACCTTAAATCTTGGCCACAACTCATGGATGGTCTCACCCTCCAATTGCTTGAAAGTTAGGATGTCATCCCTAAGAATCATCAATCTCAAAAGAGGGTGGTCCATTTGTTCACTGTTGCTATAAGATATCTTCAAATTCTCTGCTTAAAATAGCAACATGAAAACAAAAACTAAAAGTAGGTATATTCAACTATAACTAAAAAGAATAAATTACAACTTAACCAAAAATTCTCGATCAACACCACTCCTCGGCAGTAGCGCCATTTTGAATGTATAACTCTATCAAAGACACTTAATCTAGTTTTAAGAGTCAACGATCGTTAGTCAGTATATAACCCAACTAACTGAGTTAGAGTCGAATCCCACAGGGAGTGGTACGTGTTTGAGAATCAATCGAAAAGCATGAATATGTTCAAATCAGTCATAGGAATAGACATTATCGAATAAAAACATGATTCAAATTAGGGGGTGACACGAATGTCAAATAACAGGGGGGTTTTGGTTTCAAACTATCAACTACAACAACAACAAATAACAAGGAATAACAATAATGAGACGAGTTCTTGGGATGTGATTCGATTATAGGTTAATTTAGACAAACGGGTAATTGCATTTGTTAGAAAATATTTGTATGTTAGTGACTAAGCTATACTATAGAGGAGATAAACTTTCTCTCAAACAATTTACCCCGAATCAAGTCGATTTCTCTCAAACACCAACAAGCAGCAAAATAAGAACAACCTTCACTTTAGTCCATTCACTCTCTCGAGTTGAATGTGTAGAAAAAGGTTTAGGATTCAGTCTCTCGAGTTTAACCCACGACAACCCAATACCCATAGACCATCAATTCGATAACCTTGGTTTCAAAATCTCTCTCTCAAGCAAGCTAAAAACACGAAGGTAGAATTGCATTTGCAACTACAATCCTTTAAATTAAACCACAATTACTAAATGAAATCACTTCTAAACAACATTTAAACTAACAATTAGAAATACCCATAAATTAAATCAACTCATAATCACACCCCAAGAATTGGGGTTTTAGCTAGATATTATAAAATTGGGGTTTTAGCTAGACATTATAAAAAGATAAAAATCGTTACCAAATTGTGTTTCCATCAACTGGGTAAGATTAATTTCGTCTTTACAATGGTCTAAACTAAAGAATATCAAAGACCCACTTCCACTTTCTCAAAAATAGAAAACTTCAATTCTTCAAAGCTAAGGAAAACTAGTCTCAATACTTAGAGTTCAAACTAATTCCAAAAATATGATAAAACTTATGATAAAAAGCTCCTAAGATTAATGTTTGAAAATGTATTTATAGTTGCCAAAATATGTTGCGAAGGGCCATTCGGTGTAGTAAGTCGAGCTCATTGATCAACTCGGCGATTCGCCCTTTAATCAGTTGCATCACTTTTTTGTTTTGGACTTCAGCGTCCTCAAGTTTTGTAACTGGTTGAATTGCATATGGGTGAAGTCTGATTAGCCCAATGTTTCTCCGATTACATGATTTTGATTGCCTAATTATAGATGGAGTGATGACTTTCTTAAGGTCAAATCATCAATTTGAGTAATAAGTTGTGATAATTGGGGGATGTTTGAGTACCCCATAAGTAGAAAATGTATGTGGGTAGATTGTAAATTTAAGGGGAATTGGGTATTGTTTTATATGTTCATGAAAATAGGCACTAGGCGAAACACTTCCTATTCGATGGGCTTGTCTTAGATCTCCAAGGTAGTTCGGTTAATCACCGAGTAAGGCTTAGCTCGCCTTTCTTTCTTGATTGTGTAACAAGGGTACTGATCCATTTGTCGAACCTGTCTTTTTCCACCAAAACCCATTCGGTGAATTCCCGAGTGAGAGTGGACATCACAATTTATGCTTGTTTCCTTTTATTTTGCATTGTCACTTTCAATAGTCTTGTCTTAGCCCACCAAAACCGATTCGGCGAATCACCGACTTGGAGTTGACTCCACCCAACATGCCTGAGTTCTTTGTAAATGTGTATTGTCCATTTCGACGAGCTAACCTAAGCTCGCTTAACCTATTAGTAAGACTGCATTCATAGTAGGCGAACATCACAACATTTTTGAATTGTGTTTTCTTTTTGGTTTTGATTTGAACTAACTTTCACCAAATCTATATTTGTATGATTGTGCTTTGCAGGATATGGCAAAAACTAAAGGAAAGCAGGTGGTGACTTCTGATACGGAGTCAAATAGAGACTCCTCTCCTCCTCCATTAAAAAACACAGGGGGATTATGACAATGATCCATCTAAGGCTCCTCACATAAAATCAACAACTTTTAACTCCTCTACGCGTGTGAGTGAGCAACATAAATATGTGGTTGCTAGGAAAAGGATGGATATTAGGTCCAAATTGATGCAACCCTTTTCTACTTAAGCACTTGTTTCTCGTGTTCTCCAAGTGATTGCTCCAAGGGCCCTCAACAGGCTCAAGACTATTAGAG
Source organism: Solanum verrucosum (assembly GCF_900185275.1). Lineage (NCBI taxonomy): Eukaryota > Viridiplantae > Streptophyta > Magnoliopsida > Solanales > Solanaceae > Solanum > Solanum verrucosum. Next base: position 1,538,980 of record NW_026020752.1, read on the forward strand.
AGCGTAGTCTTCTTGAGGAGAGATGACTCACCACAGTTGGTTTCATGAGTGACTACCCTGCGATCTGGGACACCATCCAATTTCACATGTTTGAGAAGTTCACCAAACCTCGAAATCCTTATGTTCCAACCTAGGTAAGAGAATTTTATATTGAATATGCACAAGACCTATCCAAGAAGAGAATGGGCACAGTGTGGAAGCCCTGAGAGGGAAGTTGAAGTGTGTGGCGAGGTGGTCAAATGTCAGATAGGTGCCATAAACACTGCTTTAGGCACCCCACCAAATCAGACGTACATTTTTACATTGCACATATGTCATGACCTTAAATCTCTCAAGGGTTGGTTGGCACCATTATCTCTGGCATTTCTCCACCTTGGATGGTTAACTGTGTGGGAATAGAAAAGAAAGATTTGAATATTGAGTCCCGATACTGGTTTGGATTCATCAGTAGCAATATTATGCTATCACAAAACAAGTCCATCCTTCGTCATCCAAAGGCTTTGTTACTAGGTACGCTCATTAATAGAGAAAAGGTTAATGCGGGAAATCATTATTGAGGAGATGTTGTTGAGGGCCATACAAGAGCAGATGTCACTTCCTTTTCCGGTCTTGATCACATACTTGTGTGAACACATATGAATTCCCTTTCGAGATAAGAATGATGTTAGGATCACCCCAGCTTCCTCCAATGACAACCGATTATTGAGGCAGATTCTCTACGTGATGATGCGGCATGGAAGAGCTGCCACCACTAGACACTGCACAAGTGGTTGATCCTACCACTTTTGGTGTTGAGGCCACTCCATCTGCTTCTTTTGTAGGTCAATCAGGCATACCCCAACTGTCACGACCCAAGCCTAGGGCCTAGACGTGACATGGCGAATGAGGAACCCGAAGGAACCCCAAACAAGCCTCTCAAACTTGTCATCACACTTCATCGGTCGCGGAAGTACATTCAACATTAATTAACGGGAAATAGGGACTAAGGCAAACCATTTCAAAATGACATCATAGAATAAAAGTCAAGCTCGTTTACAAAATACTTGTCCAACTCACACCTCTACATACATAGATAGGACGGGGGCCATGACATATTACCGGCTCCCCTCATAGTTAAAATACAATTGCAAGCTAAAGTCTCAAAACATATGAGTAAGAAACATAACATAGCCCTCGAATTATTGAGGACTCACCAACAAACTCGGATAAGCGTCGTACTAGCCACGTGAATGGAGAGAAGGATCAAGAGTAGCTCCGGTCCCTACATGGTGACATCATGTAGGCAAAATATGCGTTAGTACTTGGAATGTACTAAGTATGCGGGGTGCAACACAACAATAAACAAGGACACAATCGAAATACAAGAAATAGTTTCATAGGCATTATGAATAACAATATGAGGATGCATGATCAAAGTGAAGTCAAAACATGTTTAAGTAAATCTATACTAATAGTAGATATCATATGTGTATGCATGATCCAACCAATCTATAACCCCAACTTAGGATGGGGGATGCCGTTCACACCCGGACACCCTGGTGGCAAGGTATAAACCCCTCACATGGTTGATGTTGGTCACACCCCAAGCATCCTAGGTGGTGAGATATAAACCTCTCACATGGTTGATGTTGGTCACACCCCAAACATCCTAGGTGGTGAGATATAAACCTCTCACATGGTTGATGTTGGTCACACCCCAAACATCCTAGGTGGTGAGATATAAACCTCTCACATGGTTGATGTTGGTCACACCCCAAACATCCTAGGTGGTGAGATATAAACCTCTCACATGGTTGTCCGGTTCTTTTCCCCCGGACCGGGCATGGTCATGCAACACTTTATATAGGAAATTCTCATTAGGCTCTAATGCAATCTCACGTATGGAATGAACATATACACAAGCTTAGTTTGTCATCAACACATCTTTGAAGTTCCATACATCTCATAACTCAAGCTTTAAAACATCAATTTATCAATTCTCCATAGTTGGACATTTTGTCAAACACCTTGAAGGCATGTAATGAAATCAAAGAGCATGGAAATTAGGGTAGTAATTATGCAACCAAAACAGTGAACAACCTACAACAACACCTTTACATTCATAACATGATCACATTATCTTCATTGGATTCTCATTCATATAATGTCATGATAACACTCCAATTTCTCATACTATGCCTTTAAGGCCATAAGCCTCACATACCAATACACCAACAATACACCATAAAATAAGCATGGGTAATGACATACTTCAACAATCTAAAGACCTTTAAACAAGTTTGATTCATATACATTCATTATCTAGCAACCACTTCATAAAGGCATAAAATAGGAATAGAGAGAAATCATGGGTTCATGGAGTATTTTCATCTTAAATCGTCAATACAACAACAATATAACCATAAAGTGCCATTAGAAACCTTTTAAAACCATTTGATGGAAGAACCCATGAGATTGAGTGAAAACCTAGATTTTTCATATTTTGAAGTAACTTTGGATTTGGCTCCTTGTATGGAAAATTAGACAAGGATCAAGACCCCCATACCTTTGCTATGATCTCCCACGAAAATTGATGAAGAAAGCCTTGAATCCAAAGCCCTAGCTCCCACTTCTTCTTCTTCTTAAATGGAGGATTGTAGAGAGGGAAATGTTTTTTTTTTGGGATGGGAATTGGATTATGGTATCTAGGAATTAATATAAGTCCTTTGAAAAAAAGGGTCCAACACTTAGAAAAAAAAAACAGGCGGGTGAACAGTAGATGAACAGTAAAATCAGCTACTGGAATTTGGATTTTCTGCCGGACAGACTTTACGAAAATGGGCATAACTTCTTCGTCCGAACTCCGAATAAGGTGAAACGAAGTGCGTTAGATAGCTAACTCAAAGGGCTTTCCATGGATATATTATTGGCCACCAAATAATTTGTGTGCTAGGAGATATGACCCTCCAAAGTAGACCCTCGAAAAAGGCTTCACTTGGAAATTTTGGATTTTGATACGGTTGCTCTAAAATTTGGGTTAGACCCATTTCCCACTCAATTTTACCCCCTAAACAAGAATATGAAGTCGGATTTTCGAAAAACGAAACGGATTTTGAGATATATGGAAATTACAATTATAGGTGTTTCCGAAGCACATTTTCGGGAATTTTTTGGGGTCGTTTCACCAACCTTCCTCAGTACCCTTTAATTCTACTAGTCATGTCGATGCACCTGCCCCCGCTCCTATCTCCCACCCCCTTGACCCAGCCCATGATCTATAAAATTCACAATCTTGCATGGTCTACGAATGTGAGAGCGGCGAGGGTTGAGACTGATATTCCCAACACTATTCATCGGGCTATTGAGGTTGCTTTACCTCTACTAAGGGTAAACTTGACTCAATGTGAGGCCTCTATTGAGTCCTGATGAGTCCATAAATTGGACTCATTTAGGGCTATATTTTAATAGAAATTGTGGTCTCAAATGCTTATTTTATCTCGATATCTGATAAAAACCTTTAAGTTTCAGGTATTTCAAGTTTTAATGGAAGCATGGACACTTAGGCGCAAAAAGGAACAAAAAGGCTAAAAAGAACGAAGAAGATGAAACCTGAGCATCGCCAAACACGCTTGGCGATTCACCGAAGGGATGCACTTCGCCCTTTGTTCCAGTACGTGAAGCCCTTAAGGAGCAGGATTAAAAAGGTGATAAAAGAAGCAGTCGGCATGTCACCGAATAGTTTCATGAAGTAGTACTATGTCGCCCAATGACACAGAGCACGACGATGCTGAAGGCTAGTGCAAGACGGCGACGAACTACACCAAAGGGCGAATCGCCGAGTTAATCGGTGATTTTGACTAACCTCGCAAAATGATCCACCAGCACTAATTTCTGAAGTCTATATATACTAAAATCTTTATTAATTTTTAGGAGCCAAACATTTATTTTAATTTTCATAATGGAATAGTACTTTTTGCTTTAACTGAGAGGGTTTTGGAGACTTGAAGGAGAAGAGGGTTTTCATCTACAAGATTTGGAGTTGGGTCTCTCAGATTCTTCATTATTGGCCTGTAACAAGACTTAAATCTTCATACCCAGTTGAATGCAAACTCATTTAGGTATAAATTTCTATCTCTTGATGTGTGGCTAAAAACCCCAATTCTTGGGGTGTCATTTAGCGAATATGGGTTAATATATTTGTTAGGTCATGCTTGATGATAGCTTATTTGTATTTTAATTGTGATTTCGTTTAGTGGTTGTGTATGGATCTAATGAATTCGGAGTTACAAAAACAAGTTTATTTATGTGTTTTCAGCTTGCTCGAGAGAGAGGTCGTAAAACTAAGACCATTAAATTGATGGCCTAAGGAGTGGGTCGACATGAGGTTTAGCCCTAGAGGGTGAGCCCTAGTCCCATATCCTAACACTCAGCTCGAGAGAGTGAGTGGGGTAAGGCATAGTCTGGCCTTCATGCGGCAAGTGGGTGTCCGAGAGGAACCCATTTGAAACAGGGTAAGTTGCTCAAGAGAGAACTTAGTTCTACATAAAGATTAGCTTAGTCACTATTACTCTATAAATTTTCTATCGAAAGCATGTACCCAATACTTTAGATTAACCCGTATTTAGGTCACATTCCAAGAATCCCCCTCTCATTGCTTAGATTCCATTGTTAATTTGATGTTTTTATTTATTTGCGACAAAACCCCCATTTGATATTTGACACTTTGTGTCACCCCCTTTTATTTACTATGTTTTTACTCGTTATTGTCTTTAGCTACGAATAGTTAGAACTTAATTTTATTTTTCTATAAATTCTCAAAACCACTCTCTTGGGACGACCCCAACCCTTGGTTGGGTTATTATACTATTGCATGATCGTAGACACTTGAATTGGAAATTGTATCATTGATTACGGCAAACATCAAAATGGCGTCGATGCCGGGAGTGGTGTCACTTAAGAGTTCTTAGTTAAGTAGAATTTTTTATTCTTTCTTGTTTTAGTTTTACTAATCTAAATTGTAGTTTTGTTTTGCTAGTTTGAATATCAGAACAGGAACTAAGGATGGAAAATCAATATGGATATCACACGGATCATCACCTTCTAAAACTATTGAACCTCAGGGATAAGCTCTTGACATTTAAACAGGAAAGGGATGAAACAATTCACGAAATGTGGTTGAAGTTTCAAGAAATGTTGCAACCATGCCCATCTCACGGGATGACAAACAAGGGGCTACTAGAGTGCTTCTATAGGGATCTAGGACCCGAGAATAGAAGTATAATTGATCAACATTTCGAGGGCGGTATGTTACACCATCCCTATGAAAGCAAAACTCCTTGATGGCATGGTAGAAGCCAACAAAGAAGCAAAAAGAAAGAAGGAATGGGACGCATTAGTCACCAAGTTGGATGTTCTACCACCCGAATCACGGAATTGGAAATACAAGCCATGGGAAAATGAAAGCACTCCTCCCTCCGAGAGTGTAAATATGGGAAGAAGCAGAGAGGTGTGTATGATGATGAAGCTCTGTCACTCATTCAACAAAAAATTGAGGCACATGAAAAGATGTTGAATGAGATGAAGGAGAACATCAAAATGCTAAACGAAGCATCAGCCTCTCACTCCATGACTATTCAGCTACATGATGCTCAAATTAGCCATTTGATATCAGGTCATTATCCACCATTCGTGGAGGACTCGCCTAATTACAACATGGGCGACTCCGAGGATGAAGAATAGTTGCTGATTTGCATCGTGCCGGGATGTTAACTAAGGCGTTGTTTGGGAGGCAACCCAAAACCCTTTAATATTTTATATTTACGTATTGGTAAAATAATTATGTGTTGTGGTATAGGTTGAATGTGAAAAGTGCAGGGTGACAAGCAACAAATCCGATTGGCGAGTCGCTGAAGAGGTCAGCAAACTCGACCTTATCCGCCGTTTGACTCCAATTATCTCCAAAATTGAAGCCTGTAAAACTCGGCGAGCATGTGAACTCATTGGCGCATCGCCGACTCTGTTGGCGATCTCAATGGCGATCGTCATTTGAACTCCCAAATTTACTGGAAAGTTCTGTAAAACTCGGCAAAACAAGTGAATGCTCGGTGACACATTAACTGATTCGGTGATTCAGACTGATATAACCGAGTATGCAGAAATAGGACGGCACTTGAGTAAACCTAAAACAAGGTGGTTGTGAAGCATTCGAGAAAGTGGGTTAAAAATAGGTGTGTTGGGTTGTTGAGCGATGTTGTGGAGAGCTTGCTAAATTACTCAACGACTTGCTTAACGTCCCCACCTCGCCTTCTTTTTAATGCTAAAATTGTGGAAGATCTACACCCAAAAGTCACAAAAGAACAATGCCGCCATGATAGATGGAATAACCGCATAGCCAGGATCACTTCTTTACCTCTCTATTTGTCTTACTTATTTTTAGTTTTGAGTACTTTTATTCGCACTTGAGGACAACTTCTTTTATTTGTGGTGGGGTGAGGCCCACATCTTTTGTGCTGATAGTTGTGTTTTGTGTATATGTTTGGGTTGTTCTGTGTCAAAATTATGTTTATCTTCTTTTCTGTGGATGTTTGAGCTTGAGACTCCTTTTATTTTTTAATTGCAAATGATTTTGACACTTCCAAATTTTTTTGAATTTTTCACACATTTTTGCCACCCCTTGTGAGTTGAATGTGGCTGTTCTTTTGCAAAAAATTGAGTCTCGATTTCGATCAATACCAATGACTTGAATAGTGCTCTTAATTAAATGAACATGAATGCGCGGCAACGTCTAGGCCAAATGAAGTTACATAAATAATATGTGAACTCTTTGCATCTCGTTGTGATTAGCCATTTATCGAATTGATTCTCTTGTAATGACCAATTCACACTAGCAAAAATGGGTAGTCTTGTTTGACTTAAGTGTCGATGCATTGTGTGATTACCTTCCTTTGAACCATGCATGAATAAACCTAGAATTTTCCCTGTTAGTCTGATTGATTTAGAAAGGTGTCCTCTTGAGATGATCTTAGGAAACTTTAAAAAGTGTGAGCCAAATTTAAGATATACCTCTTTTGTGGCCTACCCGTGAGCGTGTGAAACTCTCTTGAACACCCTTTGAACCTTACCTTTCTTTGGAAGAACCTTGATAAACCCTAGACCTTACTTGACCCACTACCTATAATCCTCTTGATTTGTGGTTTAGCGAATAGCCAACTTAGGCCAAAAGCCTAAGTTGGGTGTGTAGTGAAAAAGAAAAGGAGAAGTCAAGAACTGCAGGAAAAGTCTCCCTTAATCCATGGTGTTGCATAGTAATGGAACCCCTACAAAAAAATGTGGAATAAAGTACAAAAGAAATCGGGTTTCCAAGCAATCCATGGAGGTGTAGATGACTTAGAAGCACTAGAAAAATAATTGATAAAGGAAAAGAAAGGAATGCCTTGAGAATACCAATTCTCACGAGGAAAAAGTCATTGAGCCTAAATGACCATATCTTTGCACTCATCCCCATTACAAGCCTTAGAAAGACCTTTGTGATCTTGAGTGAGCCGTACCGAAGGTCGATCGGAAAATAAGGGCAAACCTAAGGGTGAAAACATGCATTGTGTTCCTCTTTTTGAGTGTGCGCATTGCATTTGATTCCTGATCTTGAATTGATTAACCTTTGTGTGTGAATATGGAATCATTCTTTATGTGAGGGAATTTAGATACTTTTTGTTGAGCTTGAACTTGCACAAGTAGCAAGTATTGCGAGCATAAGAATCTTTGGTAATGGTGTGTCAAAACTTGAATCGTTGAGTACACAATTGATTCATGCATAAGTGAATTGAGTCTTGTTGCGTGTATTCATGATTGAGTCTTGTGTAGCACTGTTTGATAAATCCTATTTGAACTGCTGAACATGAGTTTTACTTGAGGACAAGCAAAATTTTAAGCTGGGGGTGTTGATGAGTCCACGATTTGGACTCATTTAGGGCAATATTTTAATAGAAATTGTGTCCTCGAATGTTTATTTTAGCTCAATATCTGATAAAAACCTTTAAGTTTCAGGTATTTCAAGTTTTAGTAGAAGCATGGACACTTAGTCGTAAAAAGGAAAAAAAAGGCTAAAAGGAACGAAGAAGCTGAAACCTGAGCATCGCCAAGCACGCTTGGCGATTCACCGAAGGGACACACTTCGCCCTTTGTTCCAATACTCGAAGTCCTGAATAAGCAGGACCAAAAAGGCGATGAAAGGAGCAGTCGACATGTCACTGAATAGTTCCGTGAAGCAGTACTATGTCGCCCAAAGACCCAGAGCACGACGATGCTGAAGGCTTGTGCAAGACAGCGACGAACTATACCAAAGGGTGAATTGCCGAGTTAATCGGCGATTCCGACTAACCTCACAAAATGATCCGTCAGCACTAATTTCTGAAGTCTATATATACTAAACTCTTTATTATTTTTTAGGAGTCGAACATTTATTTTAATTTTCACAATAGAATAGTACTTTTTGCTCTAAGTTAGACGGTTTTGGAGACTTGAAGGAGAAGAGGGTTTTTATCTAAGATTTGGAACTGGGTCTCTTAGATTCTTCATTCTTGGCATGTAACAAGACTTAAATCTTCATACCCATTTGAATGCAAACTCATTTAGGTATAAATTTCTATCTCTTGATATGTGGCTAAAAACCCCAATACTTGGGGTATGATTTAGCGAATATGGGTTAAGATATGTGTTGGGTCATGCTTACTGATAGTTTATTTGTAGTTTAATTGTGATTTCGTTTAGTGGTTGTGTATAAATCTAATGAATTTGTAGTTGCAAATACAAGTTTATTTATGCATTTTCGTCTTAATCGAGAGAGAGGTCGTAAAACTAAGAACACTAAATTGATGGCCTAAGGAGTGGGTCGACATGAGGTTCAGCCTGAGAAGGTGAGCCCTAGTCCCATATCCTAACACTCAACTCTAGAGAGTAAGTGGGGTAAGGCGTAGGCTTGCCTTCATGCGATAAGTGGGTGTCCGGGAGGAACCCATTTGAAACAGGGTAAGTTGCTCGAGAGGGAACTTATTTCCATATAAAGCTTAGCCTAGTCACTATTGTTCTATGACTTTCTATCGAAAGCATGTACCCAATACTTTAGATTAACCCGTATTCTGGTCACATCCCAAGAATCCCCCTCTCATTGCTTAGATTCCATTGTTAATTTGTTGTTTTTATTTATTTGCGACAAAACCCCCATTTCATATTTGACAGTTTGTGTCACCCCCTTTTATTTACTATGTTTTTACTCATTAATGTCTTTAGCTACGACTAGTTAGAACTTAATTATATTTTCCTATAAATTCTCAAAACCACTCTCTTGGGACGAACCCAACATTGCACGATCGTAGACACTTGAATTGGAAGTTGTGTAATTGATTACGGCAAACATCAAGTCCCATGGTGTGAGGTTGGATAAAATCACTGCTAGATAAGAGGGTTGAGGATAGTTTGGATGTTCTATCTTTAATGAGGGTTGAGCTAGATGCATTGATGGCTGATGTAGTCCTGTTGAGGTCTAATGATATATCCACGCTATGGGACAAGGTTCCCCTACCTGATGCCCATGTGTTTGTGCCCCCGGTTATGCTTACTGGTGAGCTTCCTTAGAGTGTGGTCGAGCACTGACGCCCAGGTTATTCCTCCAGTGATCATATTGTCAGGCATTTATGCCCCTAATTATGTCACTCTTCCCGAGACACCTAACAAGAGCACACCACAAGCATAGCAAGACAAGGGGAATTTTACCTCTCCTCAAATGCTCTTTATTTTATTTTGTATTGAGGACATGACTTTTACTATTTTAGTGGGGTGAGGGAACTTGTGCCAATATTCCTTTTTCATGTATTTTGTTACTTTATGTTTTTTGAATATTATAGTATTTTGTTTTGTTTATATTTTAGTGATTTGATTGGTATTTCTCATTTTGTCTCTTTTTCTCAAATTTTCAATTTCCCCATGAGTTTCGGAAATTATGAAATGCTTGAGTTTTTATTGATAATAATTTGAGGATCCATTATGTTCCCTAACAATTTCTTGAATAGTACTCATGATGAGGATGGTGTTTAGTATTTGTATTTCAAGGAAGAAATCAATATGGTTGCACTTTTGAGCGATCTTGTTTAATCTTTTGTTGCCTAGCTACATATTGATGTGAGCCTTGCAATGAATATCGCACATAAGCTTTTAATATTTTCGAGCTTTGCTAAATGATTGTGTTTGAACTGCCGTGTGTGGTGAGGTTTTACTTGAAAATATTCTTTTTGAATCCTAAATTTTTCTTTGTTAGTCCAATTGTCTAGCTTTGGTGAATGTGAGAAATTATCTTGGGCAGAAATGTTGAGAGGAAACCCAAATTTCCATATCCTCTTTATGACTATCTTGTGAGGGTGTGCATCAATTTTGGCAGCATATTGCCCCTAACTTCTCACCAAAAATCTTTTTTGAAGCATTGGTTTGTTTGAATAACCAACTTAGGCCAAAAGCCTAAGTTAGTGGTGTTGAATGAAAGGAGGAAGAAAGACAAGTGAATGACAAAGAAAGATGAAACGAGGCTCAACTTTGAAGTGTGTTAAAAAAAAGGAACCCCTCATTATAAAAAAAATAGAGATTATGATGAACAACCTTCAGAAAATTAAAATGAAAAAGAGAGTTTGGTGATAAAAAAAAGGTTTCCAATTAAATAACTGACAATTCAGAGTTTGAGTTCTCAAATGAAAAAGTGAAGTTAGTCAGCCAAATTGACCATACTGTAACCCTCAGCCCCATTACAAGCCTAAAAGACCCTTGAGATCTTGCATGAAATAGGTTGTTTGGTAATTGAAAAATATGGGAAAACCTATGGCATGAAGTTTGCATGTATTTTTCTTTTGGGAGACTTAGATTTGTATTGATTCCTTACTTCTTTATTGATTTGTCTTGTTAGAGAATGGAATCATTCTTGACGTGAGGGAACTTCAATTCATTTGTTGAAACATGGTCTTGCATTAGAAAAGAAGCTATAGTGATATTGAGCTTGGTTTGATACCAGCTAGTCATGATTTGAAACTTTTTTGGTCACGATTGAGTGTCGCTTGTTATTGAAAGTAGTCTTGTATTGACGCTTGCTTGTTAGCTCCCATTGAGGACTCTTGTAGATACCCTTGTTGAACTAATTGTGTTCTTGATTTACTTGAGGACAAGAAAAAATTTAAGCTGGGGGTGTTGATGAGTTGTGGATATACACTTATTTGAGAATTATTTAGTTCAACACTTATTATCTTCAATGCCTAATTATGTACCATTCTAATGATATTTTGATGATTTGAAGCTATGAAGGCTATGGGACAAGGCAAGGATGAATATTTGAAAGAATGGTCAAAAACATGAAAAGAAGTGTATAATCCACATTGTTGATCGCCTAACAAGAAGGGTGGATCACCCAATAGGCATGTAATCAGAAAAATTGGCAGTGCTAACCTCTTAAATTAATTGAATCAAATTAGTGAATGCAATGAGGAATGACGACTCGCCGAATGCAAAGGGCGAACTTGCTAACCATTTCTAAAGTTGACAAGATTTGGAAAGAGAATTGAAGGCTTAGAAGGCGAAAAAAGGTGGTACTTCACGATTCGCCTAATATGAAATACATACTCGAACGAGCTCGCTTACTGAGGTTCAAAAACCTGATGCCTAAAGCAAGAGAAAGGCGAGCTAAGGAGCAAACGATGATCCGGTGAATATGCTCAGTGAGCCCCACTAACATTTCTTAAATGGTCATGCTGTAATTTTTTGGGTAAATTTTAGGAAATTATTAATAGCTTAAGGAGAGAGAAAGAAGGGTTCAATAATTGTTAGAGAGTTCTGAATCTTTTAGAGAGAGAAACACTTTACATGGTGAAGAACACTTTTAGTTTTAGGTTTTTCAACTTTGCTCTTGACATTGAAAAAGTGAAATTGAATTCAAAATGGGTATTGCTTATAATTACTTAATTTCATTTTTTAACCATTGTTTCTTTCATGCAAGGTATAATTTCTAGTGGCTAAAACCTCAAAGTATAGGGGTTCAATTATGGGGTTGGGTTATGATTTAATATAGTGGATATTGTGTTATGTTCTGTTTTGTTGATTTTCATCCATGGATTTGGGCTAATTTGCATGAGGTTAATTTATGGGTTAAGGTTTCAAACTTAGTTCCTACTTCTAATCATTGGTTGATGCTTGAAAGAGATTGATTGGAGTGGGTAACTAGTTAGATACTTGCAATTAGGTTTGATGTGTGTAGTTTACTTGAAAAAAGAATATGTTTCGGATCTATTTGCCCTATTTTTGCATCGTAAAAGAGAATAGTGTAAGGTATTGGGTTGTTTAGTTATGCATATAGATGAAACCGAAAGGAGAATCTATGCACTGATGCTATGAGATCGAAAGAAGATTAGTGTCATTGAAGATGACCCAACCTATCCATGAATGTCTAGCACTAATAGAGAAACACAAATATCAATTTATGATCCCCATACCCCTAGATTACTAGTTACTTATTTGAATTTCTGAACTCTTTGTTTAGTAGTGACTATTGATTACAAAATTCTTTTCATAAATTTGGTGGAATTATCCACTCAAAGCTACTTAATGCTACAAATGAATTGATTTACATTCCAAAATTCTCTGCACTATATCACTTACTATGGGATTCGACCCCGACTCTTAGTTGGATAATTTTTACTACTCTTTGGATTTGTTTTAGAGAGTCCTTTCAAAATTATCAAATATCATCCGGGGAAGTCCAATTGTAACACCCCAAAAATTTCTATGCTAAGAGCTGAATCATTTTGTAGTCCTTCGCAACTCTACTCTTAAAATCAATATCATTTGTAGTGCTTCGCAACTCTACTCTTAAAATCATTTGTCGTAAGTATATGAGCTTGAACTGGGTACTGTCCGAATTTCTCATGTGTTTTAAGGTCCTCTGAGAAGTCTATAAAAAGTACCTAAAGTGATCTAGATCATCAGGGACCTCAAACACAAAGCTAACCTCAAACACGAGTTCATGTAATGGTCATATTCAGAAACTCATATCTTCAAGTATAAAATGAATTAGGTGGCCTATGACCTATAAAATTAAAGGAATGTGTGTCTTCTTTCCAATTACATCGAAATTGACTTATTTCGAGTTTGGAATAAAAAGTTATAATTGTTTTATTGAAACATATCTGCGCTGGAAAATTGGGCGAACTCACTTGGTCAATCGGTGATCCGCTGAATGGGTAGCCGAATCTCGGGATTAGCTTGCTGAATTTTCCTGAAAACCTGAAGCTTTCGTCCATTTGGGTGATCTAAAGTCCTAATGAGCGATTTACGAGTCCACAAATTGGACTCATCTAGGGCTATATTTTAATAGAAATTGTGTCCTCAAATGCTTATTTTATCTTAATATCTGATGAAAACCCTTAGGTTTCAGGTATTTGAAGTTAGAGTGAGCATGGACACTACGTCGCAAAAAAAGAACTAAAAAGGCTGAAAAGAATAAAGAAATGAAGGACTGAAGATCACCGAGTCCACTTGGCGAGTCGCCGAAGGGTCTTACTTTGCCTTTTGTTCCAGTGTGCTGAGCCCTGAAGAAAAGGTTAAGTCGGTGGAAAAAGGGAGTAGTCGGCGCATCAATGAGAAGTTCCACGAAGCAGTATCATATCGCCCAATAACCCAGAGCACGACGATGCAGACGGTTGGTAAGAGAGGGCAATGAGCTACACCAAAGTGAGAATCGCCGAGTTGATCACCAATTCCGACTAATGACGTCGAACGATCCGCTGCAGCACAAATCTATGATAACTGTAAATACTAGTTAGAGTTTTAGTTTTAGTGTGGAACTTTTATTATAATTTTCACTTAGAGAATAGTACATTTGGATATTTTTGCTCTACGTTTTAGAGGGTTTCGGGAAAAAGAAGAGGGTTTCATCTCCAAGGATTTGGAATTGGGTCTCTTGGATTCTTCATTTTTCGACTGTAACAAGACTTAAATCTCCATACCCATTTGAATTCAAGTTCATTTAGTTATAAATTTCTATCTCTTGTTTTGTGGCTAAAACCCCACTATTCTTAGGGTGTGATTTAGCGAATATGGGTTAAGATTGTTGTTGGGTCGTGTTTGCTGATAGTTTAGATTTAGTTTAATGGTGATTTCGTCTAGTTGTTGTGGATGAATTTAACAAATTTGTAGTTGCAAATACAAGTTCATTTATGTGTTTTAGGCTTGCTCGAGAGAGAAGTCGAGAAACCAAGACTACTAGATTGATGGCCTAAGGAGTGGGTCGACATGCAGTTCAGCTCGAGAGAGTGACCCCTAGTCCCATATCCTAACACTCAGCTCGAGAGAATGAGTTGGGTAAGGCGTAGGTTGGTCTTCATGCGGCAAGTGGGTGTTCGAGAGGGAACCCATTTGAAACGGGGTAAGTTGCTCGAGAGAGAACTTATTCCCACATAAAGCTTAGCATAGTCACCATTACTCTATAAATTTTCTATCGCAGGCATGTACCCAATAATTCAGCTTAACCCGTATTCCCGTCACATCCCAAGGATTCCCTCTCATTATTTAGAAACACTTGTTTATTTTGTTGTTTTTACTTACTTGTGACAAAAATCCCCCTATTGTTAATTGACACTCTTGTGTCTCCCTCTTTTATTTAAAATCTTTTTACTAGTTAATGTCTTTAGCTACGACTAGTTAGAACGAAATTTTATTTTTCTACAAATTCTCAAAACCACTCTCTTGGGACGATCCCAACCCTTGTTTGGGTTATTATACTATTGCACGATCGTAGACACTTGCATTGCAGTTGTGTCCTTGATTACGCACACATCAAAATGGGCGCCACTGCTGGGGAGTGGTGTTATTTGAGAACCTTTAGATCAATAGATTTTTTGTTCTTCTTAGTTGTAGCCTACTTACCTAATTTTTAGTTTTGTCTAGCTTGTTTGTGTGTTAAGACAGGATCGTGAGTATACATGATGGAGATAGTGAACCAATGGAGCACCTCCCAGTAGAAATGATGAAGTATCGTACCATAAATTGGACTCATCTAGGGCTATATTTTAATAGAAATTGTGTCCTCAAATGCTTATTTTATCTCAATATCTTATGAAAACCCTTAAGTTTTGGTAATTAAAGTTAAAGAGAGCATGGACACTACATCACAAAAGAGGAACGAAAAGGGCTGAAAAGAAGGAAGAAATGAGGGCATGAGGAACGCCGAGTCCACTTGGTGAAATGCCGATGGGTCTCACTTCGCCTTTTGTTGTAGTGTTCAGAGCCCTAAAGAAAAGGGTCAAAAATCTGCGGAAAAAGGGACAGTCGGCGCATCGCCCAGCAGTTCCGCGAAGCAGTACCTCATCACCCAACGGACCAGAGCACGACGATGATGAAGGTTGTGACGGATGGTAATGAACACTACCGATGGGCGAATCGCCGAGTTGATCAGCAATTTCGACTAAAGACACTGAATGATCCGCTGCAACACAAATATGTGATAACTATAAATACTAGTTAGAGTTATAGTTTGAAGTGCGGAACTTTTATTATAATTTTCACTTAGAGAATAGTACATTTTGGATATTTTTTCTCTAATTTTTAGAGGGTTTGGGAAACTTGAAGAAGAAAAGGGTTTCATCTCCAAGGATTTGGACTTGGGTCTCTTGGATTTTTCATTCTTAGCTTGTAACAAGACTTAAATCTTCATACCCATTTGAATGCAAGTTCATTTAGGTATAAATTTCTATCTCTTGATGTGTGGCTAAAAACTCAAATTTTTGGGGTGTGATTTAGAGAATATGAGTTAAGATAATTGTTGGGTCTTGCTTGCTGATAGATTCAATGTAGTTTAATGGTGATTTCTTCTTGAAGTTGTGGTTGAATCTAACTGATTTGTAGTTCCAAATACAAGTTCATTCATGTATTTTCGGCTTGCTCGAGAGAGAAGTCGCGAAACCAAGACCACTAGATTGATGGCCTAAGGAGTGGGTCGACATGAGGCTCAGCCCGAGAGGTTGAGCCCTAGTCCCATATCCTAACACTCAGCTTAAGAGAGTGAGTGGGGTAAGGCGTAGGATGGTCTTCATGCGGCAAGTGGGTGTCCGAGAGGAACCCATTTGAAATAGGGTAAGTTGCTCGAGAGAGAACTTATTCCCACATAAAGCTTAGCCTAGTCACTATTACTCTATAAATTTTCTATCGAAAGCATGTACCCAATAATTTAGATTAACCCATATTCCGGTAACATCCCAAGAATCTCCCTCTCGTTGCTTAGATTTCCTTGTTGATTTCGCTAATTTTAGCTAACTTATGACAAAACCCACATTTGATATTTGATATTTGATAATTTTGTGTCACCCCCTTTATTTACTATGTTTTTATTCGTTAACTTCTTTAGCTATGACTAATTAGAATGAAATTCTAATTTTCTATTAATTCTGAAAATCACTCCCTTGGGACACGACCCCAACCCTTGGTTGGATTACTATACTATTGCACGATCGTAGACACTAGAACTGTAAGACGTGTCATTGAATACGCAAATATCAAAATGGCACCGCTGCTTTTTTACGTCAGAACTTTTATTATAATTTTCACTTAGACAATAGTAAATTTGAATATTTTTGCTCTAAGTTTTAGAGGGTTTTGAAGACTTGAAGAAGAAGAGGATTTTCTTCTCCAAGGATTTGGACTTGGGTCTCTTGGATTCTTCATTCTTGGCCTGTAACAAAACTTAAATCTTCATACCCATTTGAATGCAAGCACATTTAGGTATAAATTTATATCTCTTGATGTGTGGCTAAAAACCCCATTTCTTGGGGTGTGATTTTGCGAATATGAGTTAAGATAATTGTTGGGTCGTGCTTGATGATAGATTAAATGTAGTTTAATGGTGATTTCGTCTAGTAGTTGTCGTTGAATCTAATGGATTTGTAGTTGCAAATACAAGTTCACTAATGTGTTTTTGGCTTACTCGAGATATAAGTCGCGAAACCAAAACCACTAGATTGATGGCCTAAGGAGTGGGGGCGACATGAGGATCATCCCAAGAGGGTGAGCCCTAGTCCCATATCCTAACACTCAGCTCGAGAAATTCAGTGGGGTAAGTCATAGGCTGGTCTTTACACGGAAAGTGGGTGTCCGAGAGGAACCCATTTGAAACGGGGTAAGTTAGTCGAGAGACAACTTATTCCCACATAAAGCTTAGTCTAGTCACTACTGCTCTATAAATTTTCTATTGAACGCATGTACCCAATAATTTAGATTAACCCGTATTCTGGTCACATCCCAAGAATCTCCCTCTTATTGCTTTGATTTCTTTGTTTATGCAAATTCTAGGATCCATCGTGCATAGTTCACAGGTAAGCTCATCACACTAGGCATTGACACTATAAGGCAAACAAGGCTCCACACTTTTGCTAGTGTGCAACGATCATCACAAGAGACTCGATTTGATCATTTTCTAGGCACAACGAGATGAAAAGCGTTAACATATTGTCTATGCAACTTCGTTTGACCTCATTGTAGCCACACATTCATGTTTGTTCGATTATAAGCACTATCCAACTTGAACCTTTGGTAATGGTGTGTCACAACTTGAATCTTTGAGTACACAACTGATCTTCGATTTAGTAATTTGAGTCTTGTTATGTATGTTCATGATTTAGTCTTGTGTAGCACTATTTGAGACTTCCTATTTGAACTGCTAAACTTGAGTTTTACTTGAGGACAAGCCAAAGTTTGAGTTTGGGGTGTTGATGAGTAGGGGTTTATTTTAATAGAAATAGTGTCCTCAAATGCAAATTTAGTCGAAATAGTTGATGAAAACACTTAAATTTCATGTATTTGAAGTTTTAGGGGAAGCATGGACACTTAGGCGCAAAAAGGGACGAAAAGGGTGAAAGAATGAAGAAATGAAGGCCTGAGGATCACCGAGTCCACAAAGGGACATTAGGGTCAATGGGAATCCTCCTACTGGCACTGGCTTTCTTGTTCTCGCTCCTTGTTTTGGGGTGATTTGTCGTCCCTACATCTCTTCTGGAGTTTTGTCCCCTTCTATGTCGGGGTGGTATATTTTTTCCTGCAACTTTTGGTCTGGCTATGTCCGTAAAGCCTTGAGATGAAGTTAGAAATGTAGGCAGACTTAGCAGTCCATTCGGTGAATCGCCGAATACTTTCGGCGAACAAAGGGATGCCCGCCAAAAGTTACAGTGCAAAAGGGGTTAGGGGTGCAGACCAAAGGCGAACCAGAAGTCTTTCGGTGTCACGCCGAATGCTTTCGGCTTCGTCATGCATCTCGCCGAAAGTTATAGAATTCCACATCACAATTTGCCTTCAATTAAGGACGAGATGGGAATTGTAGGTGAACCACCGAGTGGTACAGCGAGCTTGACCCAGCTCGCCAAATGACCCAACGTGCCTGCTTTCGACCAACTTTCCCAAATTCAACCCTGTGACCCCTGAAAACACACTTAAGGCATGCACAACTCAAATTAGGCTTAGACCCATGACAATCATGCTCAACCCATGAATTTTAAGTCAGTTTAAAAATGCAACCTTCAGGAATTAACTATTTAACTTAGTACAGGCAAGATTTGCAAATCTAACGGGCAAACAAATATTCTACTCTTACCAGAGAATCCCAGCAAAAATCAACAAGGTAATATCATTGTATTTAGTCCAATATTGATAGAAAGAACTCAGAGTTTGGAACCAACCTTTCATGCTGACTAGAATGGAATTGATTCGCTAGACAGCAATGTAATCCAAGTCTCGAACACAAATCAACAACTAAAATACTCTAAAAGTGTAGGGATATTGAAAATAGAGTGCAGGTGTGAGTTTGGGCAGATAAAAAGTGAGGGAAAGTGAATGAAGTTGAAACTTTTAAACTTTTAGTTTGCAAAAACCGTCCAGTTTTCGCCTACTCGACGACATTAGTTTCAATCACCGAACCTCTTGGCGACTCGCTGAGTGAGCACTCGACTCACCAAGTTTTACAGGACCTTAAGTCATCGTGAAGGTCCAAACGATGGTTTCTATCGTGATCGCCGACATGGTCGGCGATTCGCCAATAATTTCCAAAGCTCACCGAGTTTTACAAACTCCAATGCTGACGATGTCTTGAGACACACGGCGAGCAATGTTAGATTCGCTGAACTCCTTCGGCGACTCGCTGACTGGATCTATTGTTTGCCATCATTTACTTTTTCGAATAATTCTCATACTTTAACCTGTACAAACAACACACCATTATTTTACCAAGAAATAAGTAATTACAGTAAAAATAAAGCAATTAAAGGGGCTTTGGGTTGCCTCCCAAACAACACCTTAGTTATCGTCGTGGCACGACGCTAGTCCATCTTCAAATCGCAATCTTGGGGTTAGCCATAGTACACTAGGTAAACCCCCTTGTTGTCTTGGATTAAGGTGAGATGAGATATGATCCATTTGGGTCTCCAACTGCTTGACTGAAACAGAATGGGAGGTGACGGTCTGGCTGAGGGTAGATACATTTTCTTTCATGCTTTTCAGCATCTTGTCTGACCCTTCAACTTTGTTGAGGATACGCGAAAGCATATCCTCAGACCTACCACCCTCCGAGTCCTTTGGCTTTCGGCACTCGTGGGGAGGCACATATTTGTCCTTATCCCCATCCTTCCAATTAGGATTTTTGTCTCTCCATTGTCGATCGTTCCATTCTTGGTTTCCACCCTACCTTGGGTAGTTTGAACGATAACCACCACCTTGGTTAGCTAGGAAGTTCACCTCTTCATTATATAATGCTTCGAAATTCGCCTCCTCAAGATTTGCACCTGACCCCCATAGTGTCAAATGCTTTTTATCTGTATTGCGCCATTTTGTCCATAAATTGGAAAAACTCAAATGGCCAAATTTGGCAAAATCCGGGAGAAACTTGAGTATCCCAGGGCATTGGGTAGTGCGGATCTGTTTGAATCCCTTTAGTAAATGCTTAAATTTTGTTTTCAGGGCTTGCGAGATTGAATTCAGAAAGGTGGATTGAAAATGGGCACGTTGGGCCATTTAGCGAGCTGAGTCAAGCTCACCGAATCACTCAGCGGTTGGCCTATTTTCTTCATCTCGCGTTTAATTTCATGTAAAGTTTGTGGTTGGAGTCTGTAACCTTCGGTAAGATGCCTGCCTTCGCCAAATGCACTCGGTGAATCACCGAACGTACTCTTTATCGCTCTTTATTTACCCCCTGAGACCCTTATGCACTGCAACTTTCAGCCAACAAGCCCTTGCTCGCCAAAGAGGTTCGGCGACTCGCCGATCCATTTGGCAAGTTTGCCTGCAGAAGATTAGTTGAGCTTCTACTTGATTTCTCTCCTAACTCTTCCCAATCTTTTGCAGATATGACTAAACCTAACAAAGTAGGTAGCAACGCACCACCCCATGGCAAAGAAAAAGGGATCACACTCTATGAGGATGCAACTGCATCCAGGAACAAGGCCACTAAACTTTCCACAACTTGTGGGAAAGGTAAGGGCAAGGACAAAACTGTTGAGCTATCAGATGCAAGCTCCGACAGTACCGATTTTTACACCAATGACCCAACAACATATAATAGTGAGAGTATGGGTTCAGATGAAGATGAAATGATGGAGGCACAGAGGAATGAACTATGATCTAAACAGTTAAACAACCCATCTCGAATCAGAAATCCTCGATCCACCACTCCGACCCCTCCAACTCTAGAGCAGGCAATAGTACTGGCACCTCCAGTACAAGGCCCCCACCTAAATCACTGAATAGATTAAAGTCTGAGGGGCTGAGAACAATCATTGAGGAAAAATGGTTGTCCATAGATGGGTTGATCGATAGGTATCCTGAAAAAATAAAGTGCCTGAAATATCACAAATTCCAAATCTTCACAAAACCTCGTGGCTCGTATATACCAAGCTGGGTCAGAAAATTCTACAATGCATAAAGTACATTGGTACCTCAACGGAAGAGGTTGGTATCGTCGTTCAAGTTGATTACATGTTTGTCAGAGGAAGGAAGGTAGCTTGTGACAGTGAGGCTATCAACACAGTCTTGGGTATGTTCGATAAAATTAATGATCACTACCAGCCTTTGATCAGAACAGAGAAGCTGGATGCGATGAAAAAGTGGTTAGCCCTGCTAATCTCATATGGCATGCTCTGAAATGGTTGGCAGAACGTGTTTCGATTGAAAAGAAAGATATGAACGTAGCTGCAAGATACTGGTTTGGGTTCATCAGCAGCACAATTATGCCATCACAAAATGAATCAATCATTCACCTTGCCAAGGTAACTTGTCTTGGATGCATCATAGAGAATACCAGGATAAATCTAGGGATGATCATTGCCTCCGAGATCCATATGCGTGCAAAGTAAAGCCAGACATCTCTCCTTTTTCTGGTATTAATCACTGCATTGTTCAAAAGAGCTCAATTGCCTAGAGAGGCAATGAAGGATGCGGAATTGGTTACCACCGCCTCCACCAGTATCTGAAAGATCGAAGATGAATATCTTAAGGACCAAGTAGAAAAGAAACAAAAAGAAGTTGTGGCCACTGGACCTATACCTGCAGAGGCATCTTTGCCTACTCCGGTACCCTCGTCCTTCAGGTATATCTGATGTCATGACCACTCATGCTAACCCTCCAGGTCCCTCTGTTGCATCATTACCACCCAGACCTATTGTTGTCGTTGCCTCATGTGGGCCGATCACTCAGGCATCCTTGGTCTGAATGGGGCAGCTTGCTCAATCTGCTAATTATCGGACTACCAACATAGAAAGCCCCATTCCAGGCATGATTCAGGCTGCCCTTGATGATGCTGTGAAACCACTAAGAACTACTATTGATGCTCTAGCGCCCAGGATAGCAGTGTGTGAACGCTACCAAGGAGCCACAGAGGAGGTAACAGCCTTAAAGACCGCCATTGCAAAACTGAAGAAAGATGTGGACTACCTAAAGTCCACTTATATGTCCATGATCTTTGGAACAGTGGAAATTCCATATGTGCCCGAAATGCCTCAAACTACCACAGGACACGGAGATGGAATAAAGCATACAACCAATCCTGAATCAAAGGCAGAGATTGACGAAGAGATGTTTGAGGAAGCTGCAGCGAATGACATAACCGAGACTGAAGAAATCATGATAGATTCTGTTGTGCAGGCTTCCTTGGCAAAGGCTCATGCTGCTGGATCTAGTGGAGCTGGTCCTTCTGGAGGTCACTCTCTGTACTGAAGCCCAGACAGATTGAGCGACCGATTAGCTAGAATCAACTCTTTAACTCCCTCTCTGTCTTTCTTTATTTTACATTTTGGATTATGTTTATTGCATTTGAGGACAAATTGTTTTTATTTGTGGTAGGGTGAGGCCCACCTTTTGTGTCCTACTTTTGCTCGTGTTTTTGCTTATGTATTTGGGCTTTGAGCTATCATTGTGTTAAATACTACTTTTTGTGGACGTTTGAGATTATGGCTCCCTTCATGATTTAAATTGTAAAATAATTTTGACCGTTCCAAAAAATTTTGAATTTTTCGAACATATTTGCCACCTCTTGTGTGATCAATGTGGTTGTTCTTTTGCAAAATTTAAGTCTCGGTCCCGATCAATACCGATGACTTAAATAGTGATTACAATCGAACGAACATGAATGTGTGGCTACGATGAGGCCAAATGAAGTTGCATAGACAATATGTGAACTCTTTGCATCTCGTTATGACTAGCGTTGTATCAAATTGATTCTCTAGTGATGATCATTGCACACTAGTGAAAGTGTGGAGTCTTGTTTAACTTGTAGTGTCAATGCCTAGTGTGATGAGCTTACCTGTGAAATATGCATGATAGATCCTAAAATTTGCCCCGTTGGTCAGGTCAACTATGTGATGTTATCTCTTGATATGATCTTAGACAACTTCTATGGGTGTGAGCGTTGCATCTGATTGCAAAGCTTTAAACTGTGAAACCATTGTGAAAATTGAAATCATTATTTTTGTGAGGGCATTTGAACACTATAGTTGATCTTGAACTTGCATTTGAAGCAAGTATTGTGAGCATGAGATTCGTTGATATTGGTGAGTCACAACTTGAATATTTGAGTACACATTTGATCTTTGCATAAGTAAATTTAGTCTTGTTCTGTGCTACACAAGACTGTTGTAGACACCATTTTTGAACGGCTAAACTTGAGTTTACTTGAGGACAAGCAAAAGTTTAAGTTGGGGGTGTTGATAAGTCCACAAATTGGACTCATCTAGGGCTATATTTTAATAGAAATTGTGTCCTCAAATGCTTATTTTATCTCAATATCTGATGAAAACCCTTGAGTATCAGGTTTTTGAAGTTAAAGAGAGCATCGACACTACGTCGCAAAAAAGGAATTAAAAGGGCTGAGAAAAACGAAGAAATGAAGGCGTGAGGATCGCCGAGTCCACTTGGCGAGTCGCTGAAAGGTCTTACTTTGCCTTTTCTTCCAGTGTGCTAAGCCTTGAAGAAAAGGATCAAGTCAGCGGAAAAAGGGAGTATTCGGTGCATCACCGAGCAGTTTCGAGAAGCAGTACCATACCAACCAATAGACTAGAGTACGATGATACAGAAGGTTGGTACGAGACGGTAATGAACTACACCAAAGGGCGAATTGCTGAGTTGATCGGCGATTTTGACTAATGACGTCGAACGATCTGCTGCAGCACAAATCTATGATAACTATAAATACTAGTTAGAGTTTTAGTTTTAGTGTGGAAATTTTATTATAATTTTCACTTAGAGAGTAGTACATTTGGATATTTTTGTTCTAAATTTTAGAGGGTTTTGGAAACTTGAAGAAGAAGAGGGTTTCATCTCCAAGGATTTGGACTTGGGTCTCTTGGATTCTTCATTCTTGGCCTGTAACAAGACTTAAATATTCATCCCCATTTGAATGCAAGATCATTTAGGTATAAATTTCTATCTCTTGATGTGTGGCTAAAAAACCCCATTCATGGGGTGTGATTTAGCGAATATGGGTTAAGATTGTTGTTGGGTCTTGTTTGCTGATAGTTTAGATGTAGTTTAATGGTAATTTCGTCTAGTAGTTGTGGATGAATTTAACAAATTTTTAGTTGTAAATACAAGTTTATTTATGTGTTTTTGGCTTGCTCGAGAGAGAAGTCGCGAAACCAAGACTTCTAGATTGATGGCCTAAGGAGTGGGTCGACATGAGGTTCAACTCGAGTGAGTGAACCCTAGTCCCATATCCTAACACTCAGCTCGATAGAGTGAATGGGGTAAGGCGTAGGCTGGTCTTCATGCGGTAAGTGGGTGTCCGAGAGGAACCCATTTGAAACGGGGTAAGTTGCTCAAGAGAGAACTTATTCCCACATAAAGCTTAGTCTAGTCACTATTACTCTATAACTTTGCTATTGCAAGCATGTACCCAATAATTTAGCTTAACTCAAATTCCCGTCACATCCCAAGGATTCCATCTCATTATTTAGAAACTCTTGTTTATTTTGTTGTTTTTACTTACTTGTAAAAAAAGTCCCCCTATTGTTAATTGACACTATTGTGTCCCCCTCTTTAATTTAAAATGTTTTCACTAGTAAATGTCTTTAGCTACAACTAATTAAAAGGAAATTTTATTTTTCTACAAATTCACAAAAGCACTCTCTTGGGACGATCCCAACCCTTGGGTGGGTTATTATACTTTTGCACGATCGTACACACTTGCATTGGAAGTTGTGTCCTTGATTACGCAAACATCAAAATGGCGCCATTATCGGGGAGTGGAGTTATTTGAGAACTTTTAGATTAGTAGAATTTTTGTTCTTCTTAGTTGTAGCATACTTACCTAATTTTTAGTTTTATCTAGCTTGTTTGTGTGTTGAGACAGGATCATGAGTATACATGATAGAGATGGTGAACTAATAGAGCACCTCCCAGTATAAGTGTTGAGGTATCGTACCACAAATTGGACTCATCTAGGGCTATATTTTAAGTTTTAGGTATGTGATGTTTGAAGGAAATCGTGGACACTACGTCGCAAAAAAGGAACGAGAAGGCTGAAAAGAACGAAGAAATGAAGGCCTGAGTATCGCCAAATGCACTTGGCGAGTCGCCTAAGGGTCTTACTTCGCATTTTGTTCCAGTGTGCTGAGCCTTGAAGGAAATGATCAAGTTGGCGGAAAAAGGAAGCAGTCAGTGTATCGCCGAGAAGTTTCGTGAAGCAATACCATGTTGCCCAATGACCCAGAGTACGACGATGTTGAAGGCTGGTGCAAGACGGCGATGAACTACACCAAAAGGCGTATCGCCAAGTTGATCGGCGATTCCGACTAACAACGCCAAATGTTCCGCTGCAGCACAAATTTGTGACAACTATAAATACTAGTTAGAGTTGTAGTTTTAGGAGTGGAAATTTTATTAAAATATTCACTTAGAGAATAGTACATTTGGATATTTTTTTCTCTATGTTTTAGAGGGTTTTGAAGACTTGAAGAAGAAGAGGGTTTAATCTCTAAGGATTTGGACTTGGGTCTCTTGGATTCTTCATTTTTGGCCTGTAACAAGACTTAAATCTTCATACCCATTTGAATGCAAGCTCATTTAGGTATAAATTTCTATCTCTTGATGTGTGGCTAAAAACCCCAATTCTTGGGGTATGATTTAGCGAAAATGAGTTGAGATAATTGTTGGGTCTTTCTTGATGATAAGTTAAATGTAGTTTAATGGTGATTTTGTTTAGTACTTGTGGTTGAATCTAATGGATTTGTAGTTGCAAATACAAGTTCACTCATGTGTTTTCGGCTTGCTCGAGAGAGAAGTCGTGAAATCAAGACCGCTAGATTGATGGCCTAAGGATTGGGTCGACATGAGGCTCAGCCTGAGAGGGTGAGCGCTAGTCCCATATCCTAACCCTTAGCTCGAGAGAGTGAGTGGGGTAAGGCGTAGGCTTGTCTTCATGGGGCAAGTGGATGTCCGAGAGGAACCCATTTAAAATCGGGTATGTTGCTAGAGAGAGAACTTATCCAAACTTAAAGCTTAGCCTAGTCACTATTACTCTATAAATTTTCTATTGAAAACATGTACCCAATAATTTAAATTAACGCGTATTCTGGTCACATCCTAAGGATCTCCCTCTCATTGCTTAGGTTTCCTTGTTGATTTCGCTAATTTTAGCTTACTTGTGACAAAATCCCCATTTGATATTTGATACTTTTGTGTCACCCCCTTTATTTACTATGTTTTTATCTGTTAACTTCTTTAGCTACGAATAATTAGAATGAAATTCTAATTTTCTATTAATTCTTAAAACCACTCCCTTGGGACACGACCCCAACCCTTGGTTGGGTTACTATACTATTGCACGATCGCAGACACCTAAACTGTAAGACATGTTCTTGATTACGCAAACATCAAAATGGCACCGCTGCCGGGGAGTGGTGTTATTTGGGAATTCTTAGTCAAGTAAAAAATTTTATTCTTTTTTGTCGTAGTTTTACTAATTTAATTTTTTGTTTTGTTTTCTTTGTGTGTTTCTGTTGAAATACAAAAATAAGTATAAATAGTGAAATTGGTGACCAAATGGATCAGGTGTTGTCGTCTCCACATCCAGAGCCAAAAGAGGGGTGGCCTCAAGAAACTGAGGTAAACCTCACTAATGGAACTTGAGTGAGGAATTGCATTGTGCCACGACGTTAAATAAGGCACTTCTTGGGAGGCAACCCAAGGTTTTATCTATTTATATTTCTTTTAAGAAATAATGGTATGTTGTTTGTGTAGGTCGAAGTATTGAAAGTGAGTGAAAAGTGCAAATGGGCGAGCCAAAGCTCCAGTCGACGCATCGCCGAAGAAGTCGACGACCCGACTTAGAACGTCATTGTACTAAAGACAACTTCAAAGTGGAGTATGTAAAACTCGGGGTGCCCAAGAAATTATTGGCGAACCGTCGACAAATCTAGTCCATCGTTTGGACCCCAGTTTAACTAGAGGTCCAGTAAAACTCGGCGAGGTAAGTATCCACTCGGCGAGTGGCCGAATGGATCGGCGACCACGACTATTGTCACCGAATGGGTGAGAACTAGACGGTTTCTTAACAGGCCAAAGGTTTAAACTTCCAACTTTTTCACTTTCACTCTCTTTTAATATTCCAAATCTCGCACCTAGTTAGTATTTTAAATATTTTTGCATTCCATAAGTATTTTGGTTGTTGATTTGTGCTCGGAATTGGATTTCATTGTCGCCTAGCATTTCAAAGTAATTTAATCGGCACAAAGGTTGGTTTTCCGAACCTCGAATTTACTTTCAAAAATTTGGTACTCATTTGCAATGATCATATCGTATTGTCGTATGTTGGTCTTTTTGAGGTGACTCCAGGCACTGATGCCCAGATCTCGAGCACTACACAGGACACTGATGCCCAGACAGATGGAGCGACTGCATAGACAGGATCCCCTATTTACCTCCCTTTTTGTCTTTATTTATTTTTAATTTTGGATATCTTTATTTGCATTTGAGGACAAATGTTTTTTTTATTTGTGGTGGGGTGAGGCAAACCTTTTTGTGCTGATTATGACTCATGTTTTGTTTATCTATCTAGGCTTTGTGCTTAAATTGTGTCGACACTGCTTTTTGTGGAAGGTTTGAGCTTGTGGCTCCTTTTGTCTTAATTGAAAAATGATTTTGACCCTTCCAATTTTTTGCAAATTTTCGCCACCTCTTGTATACACTAGAATGTTGTTGTTCCTTGGCAAATTTGAGTCTCGGTTTCGATCAATACCGATGACCTGAATAGTGCTTGCAATCGAACAAACATGAATGTACGGCTACAATGAGGTCAAATGAAGTTGCATAGACAATATGTGAACACTTTGCATCCCATTGTGACTAGCCATTTATCAAATCGAATCTCTTGTGAGGACCGTTGCACACTAGCTGAAACGACCCCAAAAAAAAAGCCCGAAAATGTCATTCGAAAACACCTATAATTGTAATTTCCATATATCTCAAAATCTGTGCATGATTTCAAAAATTTGACTTCATATTCTTATTCAAGGGGTCAAATTGAGTGGGAAATGGGTCTAACCCGAATTTTAGAGCAACCGTATCAAAATTCAAAAATCGCAAAAAATGTGATTTTGAGGGTCAACTTTAAAGGGGTATATCTCTTAGCACACAACGAACTGGAAGGGCCACAACATATTAAATTAAAGCCCTTTGAGTTAGCTTTCCAACGCACCTGATTTCACCTCATTCCAAGTTAGGATGAGGGAGTTATGACCATTTTCGTAAAACCTGTCTGTGCAGATTTGCAATTTCCAGTAAGCTGGTTTTTTTTTTTAAGCCTCAATTTTTATGCTAAGTGTTGGGGCGTTTTTTTTTTTATAAAAGGGGGATATGTCCCATACTTAGTCATATTTTTTTTCTAACTTCAAAACACTCAAAAACACTCTCTAAGCCCTCTCCAAAATTCCACCAAGATCTTCAACCAAATTCAAAGATCTCAAGCTCTAATTCTGGATTCAAGACTCAATCTCAAGCTTCAATTCTCCATTCCAATCTTCATCAAGGATTCTCCAAAGTTGAGGTATGTGGGTGTGATTATGGAAACCTTCCTTTCCATAAGTCCAACCATTTATCCTCTATTTTTACTTCTAGTTTATGGGTCCTTATGGTTATTTATGAACTCTTGAAGTATGAATTTACTACTACACACCCCATTATGGTCTATTTTGCATATTATCATGAAATGGAATTATTATGTGATGTTTATGGTTTTCATGCTTCCATGATCAAATTATGAAGGTTGATATATATATATATGTATGTTGTTGGTGGGCTTATTTATATGGATTTTGGAATTGGTTGGACTTAGTACTCTTCAAATGCATGATTTTATTTACATGAACAATAGCCCACCATGTGTTTCATAAAATGCCCACTTATAGAATTCTTAGGAAATGGAAGGTCCAATGTACGTCCTATGAGTTGGATGGTCATATAATCATTGAAATGATGATGAAATGGATACATGTATATGATTTTCTCTATATTAGTGTTGTGAGTCGACCAAGCCTAGCTCGGGGGGTTGTAGGCGCGGGTAACCGTATCGAGGGGTTGGTACCTTGGTTGCCTAGTACGGGGGGTAATAGGCCCGTATAACCACATCGAGGGGTTTGTACCTTGGTCCCTAGCTCGGGGGGTGGTAGGCCCGAGTAACCACATTGAGGGGTTTGTACCTCTTTCACCTCTCCAAGGGGGTGGTAAGCCTTGGAAATACTATATTGATGGTCACTCGCCACACATGTACTACGTCCCACTAAATATGATTTTTATGTAAGCATCATTATACATATTATCTCATCAATATGCTATCTATCGGGTATGATTATGCATTTTGCCTATGATGTCCATCTATTATTGCATTGCATTGCATCCCATATACTTAGTACATTCAAACGTACTAATGCATACTCTATGCCTACATGATGTCACCATGTAGGGACCGGAGCACCGCGTGACCATCCTCCCCCGCGTGGCTAATACGATTTTCTCTCGAGGTTATTGGTGAGTTCTCCATTCCGGGGACATTGCTTATGATCTTTTGCTATGTATAAGACTTTTCCTTTTTAGTTATGTTTTGACTATGAGGGTGAGCCCGGTAGTTTGTCTTGGCCCCCGCTAAGTACCCATGTTTAGAAGTGGTGTTGGACAAGTTGTGTATTATGCTTGAGTTTGACTCATCTATGGTATTTATGTATCATTTCTTTTTTTTTCTTGCTCCCCTTAGTCCCGATTTCCCCCTTGATTATGCTTATCGCTTATGGTCATTTTAATTGCTTCCGCGACCAAGGATGTGTAATGATACGCTATGAGGCTTGTTTGGGGTTCCTCCGGGTTCCCCATTCGCCGGTCACGTCTAGGCTCTAGGCTTGGGTCGTGATAAACTTGGTATCAGAGCACTAGGTTGATAGATCCTCGGAGTCCAACACACCGCGTTGATTAGAGTCCGATTCATGGTTGTGTTGTGCACCACAACTATGAGTAGGAGGCTATGAGACATTTTAGGAAATGTTTCCCTTCTCCTTGTTCTAAGTCGTGCTATAGAGTTGAATTAAGTTCTTCCCTAATGGTTGTTCTTTGCTATGCTAGATCATGCCTAATACAAGAGGAAGACGAGCCCGCGCATCCGACGAGCAACCGACCAATGGGGATTTTTGGGATGCCCTTACTTTATTTGCACAAGCTATGGTTAATCAAGCCAACCACGGGGCCCAAGCCCCTCAAGCTCCTACCCCGGCATCTCGGGTGAGAGACTTCGTGCGGATGAATCCCCCGGAATTCTATGGGTCTAAGTTAGATGAAGACCCTCAAGAGTTCATTGATGAAGTCCACAAGATATTAGCTATCATGGGTATGAGGTCAGAAGATAAGGTGGAGTTGGCGGCCTACCAACTAAAAGGGGTGGCCCAAATATGGTACAACCAATGGAAGGAAGAGAAGGGGGCAAACTATGTGGTGCCTTGGAAAGAGTTCAAAACAGCTTTCCTTAATCGATTCTTTCCTCTTGAGCTTAGGGAAGCCAAATTGGTGGAGTTCATGAATTTAAAACAAGGGTCTATGAGTGTGAGGGAGTATGCCCTCAAGTTTAACCAATTTTCAAGATATGCTCCACACTTGGGTGCTGACTCACGATCTAAAATGAACAAATTCGTGATGGGTGTGTCCGACCTAGTGAGTGAAGAATGCCGGTCCACAATGTTGATTAGTGACATGGACTTGTCCCGCTTGATGGTCTATGCCAAAAAATGGAGGAGGAGATGTTGAGGAAGTGGAGGGGTCATGAGGCCAAGAGGGCCCGTTTTGAGGGCAAGTTCCAAAGTCGAAGGGGAGGCCGGTTTCATCAAGGCCAAAGGTCTTCTCATGCGCCCCATAACGGGTTTGCCAATGATGTTCCAAGGGCCCAAGGTGTTTGTGGTATGGGTCCTATTGATGTATGTACGAAGTGTGGTAAGGGCCATGGTGGCCCGTGCTTGAGAAATACCGGTGCTTGCTATAGTTGTGGGGAAATGGGGCACAAGGCAATGGATTGTCCTCGAAATCGCAACAAGGGTAAGGAGGTCCATCCACAAGGTGCCAATGCGGTTCCTTTGGGTAGAGGGGGCCGGCAAGATGGTGCCCCAAGGCACAATCGATTTTATGCTTTGCATGGGAGGCAAGGGGTCGATGAAGTCCCCGACGTCATTACCGATATGTTGAAAATCTTTGACTTTGATGTATATGCATTAATTGATCCGGGTGCCTCTATTTCTTTTGTCACCCCCTTTGTTGCCAAAAAGTTTCATGTTGAGCCTGACTTGTTGCGTGAGTCATATAAGGTGTCTACTCCTATTGGTGCATATATTGTTGCTAGGAAGGTCTATAGAAATTGTCCTATTTGCATCTTGCATAAAATATTGCCTTCTGATCTTGTTGAGTTGAACATGGTCGATTTTGATGTTGTTCTTGAGATGGATTGGTTGCCTGCATACTATGCTTCCATTGATTGTAGAACCCGTAGGGTCAAATTCCAATTCCCTAGTGAACCCATTCTTGAATGGGAAAGCCAAAATGTGGTAGTCAAGGGTAGGTTCATCTCTTGCATTAAAGCCCGTAAGTTGATCTCTAAGGGGTGTCTCTATCACCTTGTGAGGGTTAGAGATGTGGAGTCCAAAACCCTTCTTATAGAGTCGGTTCCGGTCGTAAATGAATTCCTTGATATCTTTCCTAATGACCTTCCCGGTGTTCCTCCCGAAAGGGAAATAGATTTTGGCATAGACCTCCTCCCCGATACTCAACCCATTTCTATTCCCCCTTACCGTATGGCCCCGGCGGAGTTAAAGGAGTTGAAGGAACAATTGAGGGACTTGTTGGAGAAGGGTTTTATTAGGCCTAGCCAATCACCATGGGGTGCACCGGTGTTGTTTGTGAAGAAGAAAGATGGGTCCCTTAGGATGTGTATTGATTACCGGCAACTCAATAGGGTCACCGTCAAGAATAAATATCCTCTTCCTAGGATTGATGACTTGTTTGACCAATTGCAAGGGGCTAGCCACTTCTCTAAAATTGATCTTCGGTCCGGGTATCATCAAGTGAAGGTGAGGGAGTGTGACATTCCCAAGACAGCCTTCCGGACTAGGTATGGGCATTATGAATTTGTGGTCATGTCCTTTGGGTTGACCAATGCACCGACTATCTTCATGGACCTAATGAATAGGGTCTTTAAACCCTACCTTGATTCCTTTGTTGTGGTCTTCATTGATGATATTTTAATCTATTCACATAGCGAGGAAGAACATATGGGTCACTTGAGGGTTGTGTTGCAAAGATTGAGAGAGGAGAAGTTGTATGCCAAGTATGAAAAGTGTGAATTTTGGTTGAGGGAGGTTGCCTTCCTAGGTCATGTGGTGTCGGAGGATGGTATTAAGGTAGACCCTAAGAAGACCGATGTGATTAGAAATTGGCCTAGGCCATTGACCCCGTCGGATATTAGGAGCTTCTTGGGCTTAGCGGGTTACTACCGGAGATTTGTGAATGGGTTTTCTTCTATTGCTTCTCCCATGACTAAGTTGACACAAAAGAAGGCTAAGTTTGAGTGGACCGACGAGTGCGAAAGGAGTTTTCAAACCTTGAAAGATAAACTTGTGTTCGCTCCTATATTGTCACTACCGAATTGGCTTGAGGGATTTGTTGTGTATTGTGATACTTCTAGAGTTGGCTTGGGTTGTGTCCTAATGCAAAATGGTAAGGTGATAGCCTATGCTTCTAGACAACTCAAAGTGCATGAAAAGAACTATCCTACGCATGATCTTGAATTAGCCGCGGTGGTGTTTGCTTTAAAGATTTGGCGTCATTACTTGTATGGGGTACATGTTGATGTGTTCACCGATCATAAGAGCCTCCAATATGTCTTCACCCAAAAAGATCTCAACTTGAGACAAAGAAGGTGGCTAGAATTTCTTAAAGATTATGATATGAGTGTGCATTATCATCCCGGTAAAGCTAATGTGGTGGCGGATGCTTTGAGTAGGGTGTCTATGGGTAGCCTAGCTCATGTTGATATTGGTGATAGGAAAATGGCTAGGGAGGTGCATCGGTTGGCTAGGTTGGGGGTTAGGTTGGAAGAGGTTGGTAATGGTGGTGTGGTCGTTGTTGATGGTGCTAGGTCTTCCTTGGTTGATGAGGTGATAGCAAAACAAGATCTTGACTCTTCCTTGTTAGAATTGAAGGCCTTGGTGAAAGAGGGCAAGGTGGAAGTTTTCTCCCAAGAGGGAGATGGTGCCCTTAGGTACCAAGGTAGGTTGTGTGTGCCTTGTGTTGATGGTTTGAGGGAGAAAATTCTTGAGCAGGCTCATAATTCTTCCTACTCCATTCACCCCGGTTCCACCAAAATGTATAGAGATTTGAGGGATGTATATTGGTGGGGAGGCATGAAGAAGGACATTGCCAAATTCGTCTCCGGTTGTCATAGTTGTCAACAAGTCAAGGCCGGGTGGTCTAACCCCAGACATAGAGATTCCTACTTGGAAGTGGGAAGAAATTAATATAGATTTTGTAGTTGGTTTACCCAAGACTAGAAAATGTTTTGATTCTATTTGGGTGGTGGTTGATAGGATGACAAAATCGGCTCATTTTCTACCGGTAAAGACAACATATGGGGCGGAAGATTATGCAAGGTTATATATTCATGACTTGGTAAGGTTGCATGGGATTCCTCTATCCATGATATCGGACCGTGGTACTCAATTTACTTCACACTTTTGGAAGTCCTTTCAAAGGGGTCTAGGTTCGAGAGTTAAGCTTACTACGGCCTTTCACCCACAAACGGATGGACAAGCCGAAAGGACTATCCAAACACTTGAGGATATGCTTAGGGCTTGTGTATTGGAGCTTAAGGGTAGTTGGGATGATCATCTTCCATTGATTGAGTTTGCCTATAACAATAGCTACCATTCTAGCATCGGTATGGCTCCTTTTGAGGCTCTCTATGCGAGGCATTGTAGATCACCGGTTGGGTTGTTTGAGGTTGGTGAGGTGGCCTTGTTAGGACCAGATCTAGTTATGGAGGCTCTTGAGAAGGTTAGGATGATTAGAGAAAGGTTGAAGACGTCCCAAAGTCGCCAAAAGTCCTATGCCGATGTGAGGAGAAGGGCTCTTGAATTCCGAGTTGGTGATTGGGTCTATTTGAAGGTGTCACCCATGAAGGGTGTGGTTCGTTTTGGTAAGAAGGGCAAGTTGAGCCCAAGATACGTGGGTCCTTATAAGGTAATGAGGAGAATTGGCAAGGTAGCTTATGAGTTGGAATTGCCTAGCGACATGGATTTGGTTCATCCGGTATTTCATGTGTCTATGTTGAGGAAGTGTGTGGGTGATCCGAATGCCATTGTGTCTCTTTATGTTGTGGGTGTTGTTGAAGATAATTTGACCTACGAAGAGGTTCCGGTCCAGATTTTAGATAGACAAGTGAAGAGGTTGAGAAACAAAGATGTGGCTTCCGTTAAAGTCCTTTAGAGAAATCAACAAGTTGAAAGTGCTACTTGGGAGGCCGAAGCGAACATGCAAAGGCAATATCCTTATCTTTTCCACTCCACTCAAGCCTAAGGTATTGATCTAAGCCCTTTATAAAATCTCAGGTGTTAAGTTCAGCCCCCATGTCATTGCATACATTTTATGTTTAAGTTGACAAGTTCATTGTGGTTTTACAACTATGTTGAGGTTTTTGAAATAAGGTGCAAGTGCATTGTTGCATCCTTATATGGGCTGATATTGCCATGTTTGTGTCCCTCATGTACGTTTCCTTAACATTCGGGGACGAATGTTCCCAAGGGGGAGATATTGAAACGACCCAAAAAAAAAAATGCCCGAAAATGTGCTTCGGAAACACCTATAATTGTAATTTCCATATATCTCAAAATCCGTGCAAGATTTCGGAAATTCGACTTCATATTCTTATTCAGGGGGTCAAATTGAGTGGAAAATGGGTCTAACCCGAATTTTAGAGCAATCGTATCAAAATTTGAAAATCGCAAAAAATGTGATTTTGAGGGTCAACTTTAAAGGGGCATATCTCTTAGCACACAAGGAACTAGAAGGGCCAAAACATATTAAATTAAAGCCCTTTGAGTTAGCTTTCCAACGCACCTGATTTCACCTCATTCCGAGTTAGGATGAGGGAGTTATGACCATTTTCGTAAAACCTGTCTGTGCAGATTTGCAATTTCTAGTAAGCTGTTTTTTTTTAAAGCCTCATTTTTGAGGCTAAGTGTTGGGGCGTTTTTTTTTTATAAAAAGGGGATATGTCGCATACTTAGTCATATTTTTTTTCTAACTTCAAAACACTCTCTAAGCCCTCTCCAAAATTCCACCAAGATCTTCAACCAAATTCAAAGATCTCAAGCTCTAATTCCGAATTCAAGACTCAATCTCAAGCTTCAATTCTCCATTCCAATCCTCATCAAGGATTCTCCAAAGTTGAGGTATGTGGGTGTGATTGTGGAAACCTTACTTTCCACAAGTCCAACCATTTATCCTCTATTTTTACTTCAAGTTTATGGGTCCTTATGGTTATTTATGAACTCTTGAAGTATGAAATTACTACTACACACCCCATTATGGTTTATTTTGCATATTATCATGAAATGGAATTATTATGTGATGTTTATGGTTTTCATGCTTCCATGATCAAATTATGAAGGTTGATATATATATATGTATGTTGTTGGTGGGCTTATTTATATGGATTTTGGAATTGGTTGGACTTAGTACTCTTCAAATGCATGATTTTATTTACATGAACAATAGCCCACCATGTGTTTCATAAAATGCCCACTTATAGAATTCTTAGGAAATGGAAGGTCCAATGTACGTCCTATGAGTCGGATGGTCATATAATCATTGAAATGATGATGAAATGGATACATGTATATGATTTTCTCTATATTAGTGTTGTGAGTCGACCAAGCCTAGCTCGGGGGGTTGTAGGCGCTGGTAACCGTATCGAGGGGTTGGTACCTTGGTTGCCTAGTACGGGGGGTAGTAGGCCCGTATAACCACATCGAGGGGTTTGTACCTTGGTCCCTAGCTCGGGGGGTGGTAGGCCCGGGTAACCACATTGAGGGGTTTGTACCTCTTTCGCCTCTCCAATGGGATGGTAGGCCTTGGAAATACTATATTGATGATCACTCACCACACATGTACTATGTCCCACTAAATATGATTTTTATGTAAGCATCATTATACATATTATTTCATCAATATGCTATCTATCGGGTATGATTATGCATTTTGCCTATGATGTCCATCTATTATTGCATTGCATTGCATCCCATATACTTAGTACATTCAAACGTACTAATGCATACTCTATGCCTACATGATGTCACCATGCAGGGACCGGAGCACCACGTGACCATCCTCCCCGCGTGGCTAATACGATTTTCTCTCGAGGTTATTGGTGAGTCCTCCATTCCGGGGACATTGCTTATGATCTTTTGCTATGTATAAGACTTTTCCTTTTTAGTTATGTTTTGACTATGAGGGTGAGCCCGGTAGTTTGTCTTGGCCCCCGCTAAGTACCCATGTTTAGAGGTGGTGTTGGACAAGTTGTGTATTATGCTTGAGCTTGACTCATCTATGGTATTTATGTATCATTTCTTTTTTTTTCTTGCTCCCCTTAGTCCTGATTTCCCCCTTGATTATGCTTATCGCTTATGGTCATTTTAATTGCTTCCGCGACCAAGGATGTGTAATGATACGCTATGAGGCTTGTTTGGGGTTCCTCCGGGTTCCCCATTCGCCGGTCACGTCTAGGCCCTAGGCTTGGGTCGTGACACTAGCGAAAGTGTTGAGTCTTGTTTGACTTAAGTGTCGATGCCTAGTGTGATAAGCTTACCTGTGAACTATGCATGATAGATCCTAGAATTTGCCCCGTTGGTCCGGTCAACTGAGTGATGCTATCTCTTGATATAATCTTAGGCAACTTCTACGAGTGTAAGATAATTTCGCGTATACCTCTTTTGTGACCTACCTTATGAGCGTGTGATTCTATCTTGAACACCCCTTGAGCCTTAACTTTCTTTGGAAGAAACATGATGAAAACTAGACTTTTATTAATCCATCACCCATAATCCTCATGAAGTTGTGGTTAGTTTGAATAGGCAACTTAGGCCAAAAGCCTAAGTTGGGGGTATGGTGAAAAGAGAAGGCAAATCAAGAAATGCAAGAAAGCCCAAGTTACCCATGATTTTGAGGAAAATGAAACCCCTCTTATATATATATATATATAAAAAAAAGAAAGACAGAAAAGAAAAAGAAAAGTAGTGGAATAAGGTTGAAAAATGAAAGGGGGTTCCCAAACAATCCATGGAAAGTGAATAATAGGAAAACTTATGAGCATCGAAGAGAATGATGAAGGAAAAGGAAAGGAAGTGTTGGGAGCAGCACATTTCATGAGGATGAAGTCACTGAGCCTAAATGACCACACATTTGCACTCAACCTCATTACAAGCCTTGTTAAGACCTTCATGATCTTGACAGAGTCGAAACAAATGTTGATTGGAAAATACGGGCAAACCTATAGGTGAAATGATGCATTATTGTCTTCTTTGTGCGTGTGAGCGTCGCATCTGATTCCGAAGCTTTAAACTGTGAATCATTGTGTGAATATGGAATCATTCTTTGTGTGAGGGCATTTGAAAACTATAGTTGAGCTTGAACTTGCATTTAAAGTAAGTATTGTGAGCTCTAGATTCTTTGATAATGGTATGTCACAACTTGAAACTTTGAGTGCACATTTAATCCTAGCATGAGTAAGTTAAGTCTTGTTGTGTACCTTTATGATTGATTATTGTATAGCACTGTTTAAGACATCCTTATTAAACTGCTGAACTTGATTTTTACTTGAGGACAAGCAAAAGTTTAAGTTGGGGGTGTTGATGAGTCCACCACTTGGACTAATTTAGGGATATATTTTAATAGAAATTGTGTCCTCAAATGCTTCTTTTATCTCAATATCTGATGAAAACTCTTAAGTATCAGATATTTGAAGTTTGAATGAAAGCATGGACACCACGTAGCAAAATGGGACAAGAAGGGTGAAAACAATGAAGAAATGAAGGCTTGAGGATCGCCGAGTCCACATGGCGAATCGCCGAAGGGTCTCACTTCGCCTTTTGTTCCAATGTGCTGAGCTCTAAAGAAAAGGATCAAATCTGCGGAAAAGGAGCAGTCGGCGCATTGCTGAGTAGTTCCGTGAAGCAATACCTCATCGCCCAATGGACCAAAGCACGACGATGTTGAAGGCTGTGACGGATGGCGATGAACACTACGGAAGGGAAAATAACTGAGTTGATTAGCGATTCCGACAAATGACGCTGAATGTTCCGCTGCAGCACAACTCTATGACAACTATGAATACTAGTTAGAGTTGTAGTTTTAAGTGTGCAACTTATTATAATTTTCACTTAGAGAATAGTACATTTTGGATATTTTTGCTCTAAGTTTCACAGGGTTTTGGAAACATGAAGACGAAGAGGGTTTCATATCCAAGGATTTGGACTTGGGTCTCTTGGATTCTTCATTCTTCGCTAGTATAAAGACTTAAATCTTCATACCCATTTGAATGCAAGTTCATTTAGGTATAAATTTCTATCTCTTGATGTATGGCTAAAAACTCAAATTTTTGGGGTGTGATTTAGAGAATATGAGTTAAGATAATTGTTGGGTCTTGCTTGCTGATAGATTCAATGTAGTTTAATGGTGATTTCGTCTAGTAGTTTTTTTTAATCTATTGGATTTGTAGTTGCAAATAAGTTCACTCATGTGTTTTTGGCTTGCTCGAAAGAGAAGTTGCGAAACCAAGACCACTAGATTGATGGCCTAAGGAGTGGGTCAACATGAGGCTCAACCCGAGAGGGTGAGCGCTAGTCCTATATCCTAACACTCAGCTTGAGGGAGTGAGTGGGGTAAGGCGTAGGCTAGTTTTCATGCAGCAAGTGGGTGTCAGAGAAGAACCCATTTGAAGATGAGTAAGTTGCTCGAGAGAGAACTTATTCCCACATAAAGCTTAGCCTAGTCACTATTACTCTATAAATTTTCTATCGAAAGCATGTACCCAATAATTTAGATTAACCCGTATTCCAGTCACATCCCAAGAATCTCCCTCTCATTGCTTAGATTTCCTTGTTGATTTCGCTAATTTTAGCTTACTTGTGACAAAAAACCCATTTGATAGTTTACACTTTTGTGTCACCCCCTTTATTTACTATGTTTTTATTCGTTAACTTCTTTATCTACGACTAATTAGAATGAAATTCTAATTTTCTATTAATTCTCATAACCACTCTGTTGGGACACGACCCCAACCCTTGGTTGGGTTACTATACTATTGCACGATCGTAGACACCCGAACTGTAAGACATGTCATTGATTGTGCAAACACCAAACCAAGACCCAACAATTATCTTAACCCATAGTCGCTAAATCACATCCCAAGAATTGAGGTTTTTAGCCACACATCAAGAGATAGAAATTTATACCCAAATGTGCTTGCATTCAAATGGGTATGAAGATATATATTGTTACAGGCCAAGTTTACTAACCTTACTTTTAGTTCTGCTTTCCTTTAAATTTGTTGATATTGGTAGTACCCTAAGCATGGCTGGGGGAAAAGGTAACAACTCGGCTGAGACGAGCCAAGAATTCGAGAGGGACTTCGAGTTAACTGCACTGGTGACTCAGCTGAACGAGTTGTCCACCAAAATAACAAAGGTGGAAAACCATTGCAAGAGTCAAGGGAGGTACATACCTCCTCACGAGAGGAAGCAATCTAGAGACAAGGATAACAATCGTGTCGAGGACACACTTCAAATCATTCTCCAAAAGATCACCGAACAAGATCGAATGTTGGAAGAAATGATGGAGAGTATTGAAGTGTTGAATCAAATGGTTGGCTCTCACTCTAGATCGATCCAGCTGATCAAGACACTCCTAAATTATGCGGTGCCTCCTATTCACTCAAACGAACTATTGGGGTTACCTAGTAGCACTAGGGCCAACCCAACTAATGAGGAGTGAGTAAAGACTCGCGTCATGCTACGACACTAAATAAGGCGCTTCTTGGGAGGCAACCCAAGGTTCTAAATGCTTTATTTTTCTTTTTAGAAATAATGGTGTGTTGATTGTGCAAGTTTAAATAAGGGAAGTGTTTAGAAAATGCAGATTGGCGAGAAAACAGTTAGTCGGCGGATCGCCAAAGAGGTCTGCGAGCCCGACTCGACCTGCCTTTTTGCTCAATTCAAGGTTGAGTCAGAGCTAGTAAATCTCGACGGACTTACGAAGAAGTTCGGTGTACCGCAGACCATGTCGGCGACCTCGATGCAGATCGTCGTCTAGATCCCCAAGAGACTGAGAGAAATTTAGCAATCAGCGGGGCGTGTGCGACTAACGTCGCCGAACAGGCGTGAACTGGATGGTTTATAATGGCCAAGAAACTTCAAATTTGAAATTCTTCACTTTCCCTCGCTTTTAAACCTCTTAAATTCACACTAAGGTAGTATTTCTTTATTTTAGCCCTTTTACTAGCATTTTAGTTAGTTGATTTGTTCTCGGAATTGGAATAGTTTGTCGCCTAGATTTTCAATCGCATTTCAATCAGCATTAAAAGTTAGTCCTAAAATCTTGAGTTTATTGTTGAAAATCTTGAACTCTTTTGCAATAATAGTATCGTATTGATGTGTGTGCTGGGACTCTCTGCTAAAATTAGAATGTTTACATGTCTATTTCAATTTGAAAATCTTGCTCGTAGTGCTTTGATCGTCAAATGCCCGTATTTGCTATGGTTATAATTGAATGAAATCTCATTGGGGTGTGATTGTTTGTGGTTCAACTGATTCAGTGAATTCTGAGTAGCCCACGTTTGCGCTAAATGTCAAAAATTAGCGCAATGATAGAGCGGGTGACACCACTCTTAAGAGCAAATATCGTCAAAATGACCAAATTCGGCAAATATGGGAGAAGTCTGAGTATTTCGGGGTGATGGGTAGTATGGGTCTTGTTAAAATTTCATGAGTGTGTGATTTGATTTCAATTTCGGGGTTGTGGAGTTGAATTCGAGATGATGGATTAAAAATGAGCACGTTGGGTCACTCGGCAAGCTGAGTTGAGCTCGCCAAATTACCCAACGGTTCGCCTATTTGCTTCATCTCATGTTTAATTTCATGTCAAAATTGGATGTTTGAATCTTTAACTTTTGGCGAGAAGCCATGGGTCACCAAAGGCACTCGGTGACTTGCCGAAAGTACGCTTTATCACTTTCTATTTGCACCCCTGAGACTCTTATGCAATGTAACTTTCAGCGGACAAACCCTTGCTCGCATAAAGTAGTCGACAATTAGCCAAAAGGACTATCCTATCGCCGAACCGCCTTAATTTTTTAACCAACCTCATCAACGAGCCAGACTTAGCTCACTGACTGGATCGGGGAGTATGTCTTCAACAAGATTTGTTGTGCTAGAGTTTGATTTTGCCTTCGTAATTTCTCTTGATCTTTTGCAGATATAGTACGCACCAATCTAATCGAGCCACCCCAAAAAATGGCAAAGGGCATTACAATAAATGAAGGAGGATCAAACCCTCCATAAAGGAGAGGGGTTGACCTCCAAACGGGAGACAAAGGCAAGAGGAAGAAACATATAGCCAAAAAAGGGGCAACTATTGAACCAGATTTTGATGAACCAGAGGATGAACAGCCTCTGATTAACCGAAAGGATGCGCTCCGGACCAGATCTCAATCCACAGCCGCCAGTACCCCCTCAGTTGCTACACCTCTGACTACAGACTCAGTGCCAGCTCAGGCACCCTTAATAACTCTTGCACTTCCTATAGTCCCTCTACCGAGGCTGTTAAACAGATTGAAAGGTGATGGTTTACTAACCATCATAGAGGAGAAATTACTATCCTTGGAGGACATAGAAGGCAAGCATCCTGAGGTGCTTGAAACTCTCTGATACCATAGATTCGAGCAGTTCACACCGCGCCGAGACCCCTATATTCCCTCCTGGGTAAGAGAGTTTTACACTGCTTATGGGGAATTGGTGCCTAAGAACAAGAAAAAGGCAAGTGAATTTCGACCGGTGAAGTCAGTCAAGGTCAGATTCAAGGAGGTTTAGTGTCACAGCGAGCATATTAATGTTGTATTAGGTAGACCGTTACATTCTACACTCCCTTATGAGTGGTTGCCGATTGTTCAGTCCTTGGATGACTTGAAGGGTTGGTTGGCTCTACTGATTTCTGACAACACCCCGAGGTGATGGATGCAGGAGCTCCCATTGAGAAAAGGGATATGAATATCGCCTCCAGGTTCTGGTTTGGCTTTATCAGCAGCACTATCATGCCATCCTAAAACGAGTCCATTATGTGCCATCCTAAGGCGGCTTGCCATGCTTCTATCATGGCCAAGAAGTGGATCGACCTAGGACTGCTGACTTTGCAGGAGATGGCAATGAGAGCCAAGCAGAGACTTACCTCTCTGCCATTCCCGGTCTTTATCACTGAGTTATGTCGGCGTGCCAAAATACCCTGGGATCCTGCGAATGATATAAAGGTCATCCCTTCATCCTCCACGGACATCCGGCGTATCGAGGCTGAGTTCACTCGAGAGGAGGTTGACTGGAGGAGAGCAGCTCCAGCAGACACTTCTCCAGAGGTCAATATTGACTCATTACCAGCAGAGGCATCTTCACCTGCTCCGACTTCTAAACCCTCAGAGAGGGCAGATGATGAGGATGCTCCTGAGACTACCGGAGATGTGCAGAGGGATGATGCAGCACATGCAGAGTCGGATGCAGAGACTGATGAGGAGTTGATATCAGTACATGCTGAGGAGACACAGGAAAGCAGAGATGAGGGGATATTCAGAGACTTGCCTGATCTTATAGAGACGATTGTACAACCGGTGATCCAGACATTGCCGATTGAGATGCCCACAACAGCTTCTAGATCGGGCATTGCTATTCCGTCTGAGGATACTACGGGCACTGATGCGATATACAGACTGCTACACCAGCCACTGAGACCCCGACAGAGAAAGAGACTGCATAGACAGGACCTTTCTTTACCTACATCTCTATCTTATCATATTTTTACTGTTGATACTTTTATTTGCATTTGAGGACAAATACTTTTTAATTGTGGTGGGGTGAGGCCCACACCTTTTGTGTTGATAGTTATGTTTTGTGTATATATTTGGGTTGTTCTGCTTTAAAATTGTGTTTTATCTGTTTTTGTGGACGTTTGAGCTTATGGCTCCCTTCTTGTTTTAAATTGTAAAATAATTTTGACCCTTCCGCACATTTCTGCCACCTCTCGTGTGATAAATGTGGTTGTTCTTTTGCAAAATTTAAGTCTCGGTCCCGATCAATACCGATGACTTGAATAGTGCTTACAATCGAACGAGCATGAATGCGCGGCTATGATGAGGCCAAATGAAATTGCATAGACAATATGTGAACTCTTTGCATCACGTTATGACTAGCGTTGTATCAAATTGATTCTCTTGTGATGATCATTGCACACTAGCGAAAGTGTGAAGTCTTGTTTAACTTATTGTGTCAATGCCTAGTGTGATGAGCTTACCTATGAACTATGCA
Source organism: Solanum verrucosum (assembly GCF_900185275.1). Lineage (NCBI taxonomy): Eukaryota > Viridiplantae > Streptophyta > Magnoliopsida > Solanales > Solanaceae > Solanum > Solanum verrucosum. The sequence continues at coordinate 1,582,647 of NW_026020752.1, forward strand.
TGATAGATCCTAGAATTTTTCCCGTTGGTCCGGTCAACTATGTGATGTTATCTCTTGATATTATCTTAGGCAACTTCTTCGAATGTGAGCCGATTTGATGTATACCTCTTTTGCGACTTACCCTGTGAGTGTGTGAACCTCTCTTGAACCTTAACCTTCTTTGGAAGAAACTTGATGAACACTAGACCATTCTTTCTCCACTACCCATAATCCTCATGAAGTTGTGGTTAATTTGAATAGCCAACTTAGGCCAAAAGCCTAAGTTGGGGGTGTGGTGAAAAGAGGATGCAGATCAAGAAGTGCAAGAAAGTCAATCCCACCCATGGTTTTGAGAAAAATGGAACCCCTCCATATTAAAAAAGAAGAAGAGAAAAGACAGAAAAAGAATGACAAAGAAATTTGTAGAATAAAGTACAAAACAAAAGGGGTTTCCAAGCATTCCATGGAAAGTGAATAAAAGGATGACTTATGAACACTAACGAAAATGATGAAAGGGAAAGGAAAAGAAGTGTTATAAGCACCACATTTCATGAGGATGAAAGTCATTGAGCCTAAATGACCATACATTTGCACTCTGCCCCATTATAAGCCTTGAAAAGACCTTTTTTATCTTGAGTGTGCAGAAACAAATGTTGATTGGAAAATACGGGTAAACCTATAGGTGAAAGCATGCATTATGTTCTTCTTTGTGAGTGTGAGCTTTGCATATGATTCCAAAACTTTAAACTATGAAACCATTGGGTGAATATGGAATCATTCTTTGTATGAGGGCATTTGAACACTATAGTTGAGCTTGAACTTGCATTTGAAGCAAGTATTGTGAGTATGAGATTCGTTGATATTGGTGAGTCACAACTTGAATCTTTGAGTGCACATTTGATTTTTGCATAAATAAATTGAGCCTTGTTGTCACGACCCGAGAGCACCCCCTAGTCGTAACCGGCGTACTCAACCTCTCGGAGGTCTAATACAAGCCTCTTAGCATTCATTCATCGCATAAAACTAAAAATAACCATAAGGAATTTAAAACTTTCTTTACCAAGAAAACATTTCATAAAAAAATAATATATATAGCAAGCGGAATACTTTCTAGACTTTATACATGATGTCTCAAAAACCATCTAATACTTTAGAGTACAAAATTCGGGACCAATCCCATACACAACTTAAACAATACTAAAAAGACATAAAAGCACATATGGGGTATTGGTGACACTAAGTATGGAGACCATGCAAAAACATGCCAAAAAGGACATTTTCAAGGAAGTAAATGTTTTCATATCATTTGATAAAACCTTTCCTTTACAAGTATAAGAGACATAATACAAGTCAACATTAACATATAAGACCATATCCAACCATACATATACTCAACATATGTCCATATACAACCCATGCTTAACTTTAAAAGAACACATGTCATTTCATTACCATAGGACCTCTACCTAATATAATCTTAAGACACACTTGAATGAGACAAGAAGTGACCGCCCATACAACCTCTTCAAGCACACTTAAGTGTTCCCCAAGATTACCTTAGATAAGGACATTTCATTTACAATATAACATCAATAGACCAACATTCTTTAAGAAACCATTTTGGAGACATTCAAGCACATAAGGGGACTTTCACATAATAGTCGTTAGACTTAGGGAACTCACTTTAGTATCTTCAAAGCCTACTCGTGCCATGTGTAGATAGCATCCCATACTACTACCTACACGTTGTAGAACCTATCCAATAACTAGAGTGCACATCCCACATGATGGGAATAGGCATTAACCGACATAGACCATGCGAGCTAGATATGGAATTCGGTGTCATAAAACCCTACACCGTGGAAGGTGTTCTACTTGCCGAAGGTAGAACTAGTAAGCAACCCATGTAGGCACATGGTTTAGGGAATATCCAAAGATGTTCATTGTACTCTTGCCTCATACTCGGGAGAGCTACCATCTTAACCATATCCACTCGGTGCTTAGCCTTAGTTCCCATAAAGTAATTTCATTCACATGTATGTGCTAGAGAGGGCACCATCATTAGGTCTACCGACCCATAGCACATCTACCAAAAAGGGCACCACAAGGATCTACCGATCAAGGTTCATTAAGGATAGCTCATTAAATCCCCCTAGAAGGGTGCCTTAGGCCTACCGATTTTTCATTAAGGGTGCCTTAAGCCTACCGGTCCAAGGTTCATCATTTCACACATGAGAAGGGCTACCACCATTAGGTCTACCGATTTCATGGTTTTACATTTACTTATGAAAGCTAGACTTATGAAAGGGCACAATTTCTTAGTTTTGCCGATTCAAGTCTTGGCCTAGAATTCCTCTTTTAGCATTTATAGAAAGGGCACCATTTCTTAGTTCTTGCCCACTTCACACATTCATGCATTCAAGACTTTAAGTAACAAGGAGGGACATTTTAGTCTACCAACCAAGTCACAACATTTTCATTTAAGGATACTTCATAATCCAACATCATTTCATATATACATCATGAGAAATCATACTTTAACTCACAATGCTATCCACTTTACATAGGATCATCACAAGATCACATAAAACTCATTCACATCATACCTTCACATATTGCTTCATATAAAACTCATTCACATCATACCTTCACATATAGCTTCACATAAAACTCATTCACATCATACCTTCACATATAGCTTCACATAAAACTTTACATATAGCTTCATATAGGACTTTACATATAGCCTCATATGTGTATAATAATACAACAATATAATAACATTCACATAATGCCCTTCATGGCCTCAATTCACAATAATACAACAAATAACCACCTCCACCAAAGGTGGATCAAACCAACCAATAACAATTATATTAATACTAAGAGATCAAGCCATCTTACCACCCTTTTCAAAGGCCATAAGCCACAATACTCAATTCCATGCCAATTATACAATATTTATCAAGTTTGATCAACTTACCCTCTTTCCATGGCTATCTTCATCATCCTCATATTCCAACAATTAACAATACAATAACAATGATAATAACAACATTCAACTATACAAGCTAAGCTAAGCATAAGCCAATAATCAACATGAAGACCAATTCACAATTTTGTCCATTCAAGGCTAACATCCCACATCCTTCAATTCATTAACAATTCTTAACAATTCCACATAGATAAATACATATGTGAACAGTCCACAACAATCTACACAATAATCATCCATCAATTACACAAAATCAATACACCCACTTTAGGCCAAATTTAGAGAATTTGAGAAGACATGGGTTCATGGGAATTTCTTTCTAAAAACCATTAATAATCATTAATAACCATATAAATCATCATTTAAAACCTTTTTATGCAAGAACCCATGCTAGAATCGAAATAGGTTTTTGTGTGTATTTGAAAAACCTTGAAAACCTTTTGATTGGGTTCCTTGAAAGAAAGAATAATCAAGGATAAGGATCCCCACACCTCTAAATTGAAAACCCACAAAAATTGAAGAAGAAGCACTCGGAATCTTCAATCCTAGCTCCAACTCCTCTTCTTCCTTGAGTTAGAGAGAAATATATGAAAGGAGATGGGTTTCTTGTTAATCCTAAGAGGAGTGGCTTAAATGAAAGGAATTAAGTCATAAAAAGGTCTTATAGTTGCTAGGAAAAGAATAAAATAGCATAGGGTCAACTTTGGAAAAGGACTAAGGACCCATAAAGTCTTAACTTAAAAAATTCTACCCCTTCCCGTCTTAGTTCGCCCTTTTTTTTTCAGCCTGACAGTGCTTCAATATTTTGGGGATAACTTTTTACTCCAAGGTCGGAATTGGGCAAACTCGGTGGCGTTGGAAAGAGGACTCAAAGACCTTTAATTGGATAGGTAAAGGTCCACCTAGTTCATTTTGAGCTAAAAGATATGACCATTTAAAGTTGACCCTTACAACTCACTAGTTCAAATGACTAGTTTCCGGACGTCATGGTCATTTCTCTTCATTTCATCAAGTTCTCAACTCCAAACTCACATGTGAGGCTCTAGTTTCACTAGTTCATTTTTAGGGTCGTTACACTTGTTGTGTGCATTTATGCTTTAGTCTTGTGTAGCACTGTTTAAGATACCCATATTGAATGGCTGAACTTGAGTTTGCTTGAAGACAAGGAAAAGTTTAAGTTAGGGGTGTTGATGAGTCCATGAATTGGACTCATCTAGGGCTATATTTTAATAGAAATTGTGTCCTCAAATGCTTATTTTATCTCAATATCTAATGAAAACCCTTAAGTTTCAGGTTTTTGAAGTTAAAGAGAGCATGGACACTACATCGCAAAAAGGGAACGAAAAGGGCTGAAAAGAGTGAAGAAATGAAGGCATGAGGATCCCTGAGTCCACTTGGCGAGTCACTGAAGGGTCTTACTTAGCCTTATGTTCCAGTGTGTTGAGCCCTGAAAAAAAGGATCAAGTAGGCGGAAAAAAGGAGCAGTCGGCGCATCACGAGCAATTTCGCAAAGTAGTACTATACCGCCCAATGGCCCAGAGCACGACGATGAAGAAGGTTGGTACAAGACTACGATGAACTACACCAAAGGGTGAATCACCGAGCTGATCAGCAATTTCGACTAATGACGCCGAACGATCCACTGCAACACAAATCTGTGAAAATTATAAATACTAGTTAGAGTTTTAGTTTTAGTGTGCAACTTTTATTATAATTCACTTAGAGAATAGTACATTTGGATTATTTTGCTTTAAGTTTTAGAGGGTTTCGGAAACTTGAAGAAGAAGAGGGTGTCATATCTAAGGATTTGGACTTGGGTCTCTTGGATTCTTCATTCTTGGCTTGTAACAAGACTTAAATCTTCATACCCATTTTAATGCAAACTCATTTACGTATAAATTTCTATCTCTTGATGTGTGGCTAAAAACCCCCCATTCTTGGGGTGTGATTTAGCGAATATGGCTCTCATTTGTTTTTAATTGCAAACTGAGTTTGACCCTTCCGAAGAATTTTGAATTTTTCACACATTTTTGCCACCCCTCGTGAGTTGAATGTGGTTGTTCTTTGCAAAAATTTAGGTCTCAGTTTCAATCAATACCGATGACTTGAATAGTACTCTCAATTGAACGAACATGAATGTATGGCTACGATGAGGACAAACGAAGTTGCATAGACAATATGTGAATTCTTTGCATCTCATTGTAACTAGCCATTTATCGAATTGATTCTCTTGTTATGACCGTTGCACACTAGCGAAAGTGTAAATTCTTGCTTAACTTAAGTGTCGATGCCTTGTGTGATTAGCTTGCTTTGAACCATGCATGAATAAACCTAGAATTTGCCATGTTAGTCTGATTAATTTAGAAAGGTTTTCTCTTGTTATGATCTTAGGCAACTTTAAAGAGTGTGAGCCAAGTTTGACATATACCACTTTTGTGGCCTACCTGTGAGCGTGTGAAACTCTTTTGAACACCCTTTGAGCCTTACCTTTCTTTGGAAGAACCTTGGTGAACCCTAGACCTTACTTGACCCACTACCTATAATCCTCTTGATTTGTGGTTTAGCGAATAGCCAACTTAGGCCAAAAGACTAAGTTGGGGGTGTGGTGAAAAGGAAAAGGAGAAGTCAAGAAGTGGAAGAAAAGTCTCCCCTAACCCATGGTATTGCATGAAATGGAACCCCTTCAATTCAATTAAAAAAAATTCTTACGAAGGAGATCGAGTTCCAAGTAATCCATGAAGGTTAATAAAAAGGTGACTTAGAAGCACTAGAAAAATAATTGATAGAAGAAAAGAAGGGAATGCCTTGAGAATACCACATCTCACGAGAACAAAGTCACTGAGCCTAAATGACCATACATTTGCACTCAGCCTCATTACAAGCCTTAGAAAGACCTTTTTTATCTTGAGTAAGCCGAATCGAAAGCCGATTGGAAAATAAGGGCAACCCTATGGGTGAAAACATGCATTGTGTTCCTCTTTTTGAGTGTGAGCGTTGCATCTGATTCCTGATCTTGAATTGATTAACCTCTTTGTGTGAATATGGAATCATTCTTTATGTGAGGGCATTTAGATACTTTTTGTTGAACTTGAACTTGCACAAGTAGCAAGTATTGCGAGCATGAGAATCATTGGTAATAGTGTGTCACAACTTGAATCTTTTAGTACACAGTTGATGTTTGCATAAGTAATTTGAATCTTGTTGTGTATGTTCATGATTGAGTCTTGTGTAGCACTATTTGAGACACGCTTTTTAAATGGCTGAACTTGAGTTTGCTTGAGGACAAGCAAAAGTTTAAGTAGGGGGTGTTGATAAGTCCACAAATTGGACACATCTAGGGCTATACTTTAATAGAAATTGTGTCATCAAATGCTTTTTTTATCTCAATATCTGATGAAAACCCTTAAGTTTCAGGTTTTTGAAGTTAAAGAGAGCATGAACACTACGTCGCAAAAAAGGAACGAAAAGGGAAGAAAAGAACGAAGAAATGAAGGCCTGAAGATCGCCGAGTCCATTTGATGAGTCAACGAAGGGTCTTACTTAGCCTTATGTTCTAGTGTGCTGAGCCCTGAAAAAAGGATCGAGTCAGCGGAAAAAGGGAGCAGTCGGTGCATCACCGAGAAGTTCCGCGAAACAGTACCATACCGCCCAATGGCCCAGTGCACAACGATGAAGAAGGTTGGTACAAGACCGAAATGAACTACACCAAAGGGTGAATCGCCGAGTAGATCGGCGATTCTGACTAATGACGTTGAACGATCCGCTGCAGCACAAATCTGTGATAACTAGAAATACTAGTTAGAATTTTAGTTTTAGTGTGGAACTTTTATTATAATTCACTTAGAGAATAGTACATTTGGATATTTTTGCTCTAAGTTTTTGAGGGTTTTGGAAAATTGAAGAAGAAGAGGGTTTCATCTCCAAGGACTTGGACTTGGGTCTCTAGGATTCTTCATTCTTGGCATAACAAGACTTAAATCTTCATACCCATTTGAATGCAAGCTCATTTAGGTATAAATTTCTATCTCTTGATAAGTGGCTAAAAACCCCCCATTCTTGGGGTGTGATTTAGCGAATATGGGTTAAGATTTTTGTTAGGTCTTGTTTGCTGATAGTTTAGATGTAGTTTAATGGTGATTTCATCTAGTAGTTGTTGATGAATTTAACAAATTTGTAGTTGCAAATACAAGTTTATTTATGTATTTTCGGCTTACTCGAGAGAGAAGTAGCGAAACCAAGACTACTAGATTGATGGCCTAAGGAGTGCGTCGACATGGGGTTCAGCTCGAGACAGTGAACCCTAGTCCCATATCCTAACACTCAACTTGAGAGAATGAGTGGGGTAAGGCATAGGCTGGCCTTCATGAGGCAAATGGGTTTCCGAGAGGAACCCATTTGAAACAGGGTAAGTTGCCCGAGAGGGAACTTATTTCCATCTAAAGCTTAGCCTAGTCACTATTATATTGCAAATTTCCTATCGAAAGCATGTATCCAACGATTTATATCAATATATATTGCGGTCAGACCCCAAGAACTTTTCCCCATACTTGATTTTCTTTTTATTGTTGTTGTTTTGGCTACTTGTGACAAAACCCCCATTGATATTTGACACTTTGGTGTCACCCACTTGAATTTACTTTGTTTTTATTCGATAATTTCTCAAACCACAGCTAACTAGAACAAAATTCTAGCCTAACTACTATTTTCACTACCACTCTCTTGGGACACGACCCCAACCCTTGGTTGTGTTACTATATTATCGACGATCGTAGAGACTCGAACCATAGGTTAGTGTCGTTGCTCACGATAAGCATTAGCGATCCGTCGAGTATTTTTGGCAAGGAGACCTCTAGATCGCCAATTTGGCCAACGGGATTCATTAACATGTCATTTTCTTTGATTCTTATAGTTTTCTTACGTTTCGAGAAGGGTATTATTGATCTTTCACACTAAATCAACTTCCCTAAGTCTAACGTATAACCTAATAGCATCATTATACATATAACAACTCTCAAAATTCGTAATTCTCCTTCTTACAAAGATCAAGAACTCTAAGAGAGGGATTTCTCCAACTTCTCAAGATCTAAAGTCTCCAAGTTCAAGATTCTCTTTAAGAATCCTAAATTTTCCAATTCGAGATTATTCTTCATCCTTCATATCAAAGAAAACCTCAAGAAAGACTAAAGCTAGGGTTTCAGATCTTTCGATCAAGACTTTCTTCAAACCACTTCAAGAGCTCATGTAAGGCTATAATAGTGATGGACTTAGTTTTTCCTCACACCCTACATCTACTTTCTATCAATAAAGAATGATCTAGGGTTACATCCTTAATTTTGATAATTCTTGAGATGAGATTCGTTGTTGTGTTCTAAATTTTATTTCGTGATTATTGAGTTGCTATATCTTGGTTTGAGATTTTTTAGTTGATTGTTCATGTCTATTTTTCAGCATGAACACTATTGTTGAGTTATTATTGAGCATTTACTAAGTTATTAGTGAGAATCTTTTTTAACCAAACAATGGCCATAAATCAATTTTCTGAAAAAGCAAAGATGAGCTTTGAAAAGAGTTTTATACATTATTAGAGATAGAGAATAACGGAACTAAGTATTCTCAAATGTATCATTTTACATTGAGAAAAAAGAAACTTTGATTTCTAAATGAATTAATGAGTTTATAGATATTTCTGAGCAACTACCTCAAAATTAAAAAGAGTGTGTTTTATACATTTGAGCATGAGTATATATTTATTGGGAGTAGTATTGATCATTGATATAGGTATAAGTTTATAATACTCATATTTCTCATAAACTATGTAGCCAACATGGGTAAAAGAACATACTTTTTAGATGTCTCCATATTGCTTTCTAGCAGAGCTTTAGTGCATCCACTTAGTTGAGGTGTTCCATACCTGGCAAGGTTTAGGATAATTTTGGTAGCGTGGGTGAGACGTTATATCATGACGTAGCTCATAGTGATGGTTGTCGATTAGAGAATCTCTCAAATAAGAGTAAAGAGTAAGTTATTGTATTTTTATATATATCCTTGAGTAAGCATCTTTTATTTATGAATATTTAAATATTCATCTCTTATTGTTGCTTTGTATTGAGTTGAGTTGAGGTGTGTATTCTTCCAGCCTTACCAGTTTAGTTATTTATCCATTCAGCCTTATTGTATACTCATGCATTCAATGTACTGATTTCATTTGATTTGCATCTTTCTATGATGCAGATATAGGTGTTCATGATCATCAACAGGGGCACCTTTGAGATCACTTTGCACTTGTTTCTAGCTTTGGTGAGCTTTCCTTGTATTCCGGAGGACTCCACTCTTGTCTTTTAGTTTAGTAGTTTTGAGGTGTCGTGGGTCTTGTCCCGACATCCATGTTGAACTATAGAGGCTTCATAGATAGTTATTGTTGAATTTCTTTCAGTATTTCCTTTGAACTATTCTGAAAAACAATCATTATTTTTAGAGTATTTTCATATAGTTTTGAGTAAACTATTTTGAGATAGTTTGAGTTTTGAGAAGTTTCGAGAGTTTTGAATTTAAATTCCATTTTAAAGCTTAAATTTGCTTGAGTTAGTCTTCCGCTAAGTAGTCAACCAGGCTAATGATTCTCTTGAAGATCAATAATGGTTCATGAGTGCATTCAACATCCAAGGTGTAGGATCAGGGTGTGACACCAATGTGGTTGTTGATGCCTTGAGTAGGAAGATTCCTAGCATGGGGAGTCTTTCCACACTCAGTATTGATAAGAGACTGTTGGCCAAATATGTTCAGAGATTAGCTAACAGTCTTGTTCGATTGCAGATATTAGAGAAGAGTGTTGGTATGATTTCTTTTACTGAGGCCCAATCTTCTTTGGTGGAGAAGATCTGTGAGCAACAATTTAATCATGAGAAGTTATGTCTTATGTGAGACAAGGTGTTGAAGGGGTGAAGCCAAAAAGGCTGCGCTTGATTCTAATGGTGTGTTGAGGATAAAAGGTAGCATTTGTGTGCCCAAAGTGAAGGAGTTGATTAGATTGATTCTTTAGGAGGCCCATTTTTCTTGATATTCCATCCATCTAGGAGCGGCGAAGATGTATCAGGACCTGAGTCAATATTACTAGTGGTGTGGCATGAAGAGGGATATTACAAACATTTTTCAAGGTGTTTGACTTTCCAACAGGTCAAGTGTGAGCACCAGTGACCCGGGGTAATATATGAGAGGATGTCTATTCCTACTTCGAAGTGGGAGCAGATCATTATGGACTTTGTTGTGAGTTTGCTTACCATAATGGGTGGTTATGACTCTATTTGGGTTGTTGATGACAAGATGACCAAATCTACCCATTTCATTCCAGTTGAGGTTAAATACACAATGGAAAAGTTAGCTCAACTCTACATCAGTTAGATATTTTGGCTACATGGAGTACTTGTTTCTATTATATTTGATCATGGTTCTTTATTCAATTCTCACTTTTGGAAGACCCTATAACATGGTTTGTGTACTCGGTTGGTTCTAATTATGGCCTTTCACCCTAAGATAGACGGTAAGTATGAGAGAATGATTTAGGTGTTGAAGTACATGCTCCGAGCGTGTGTGAATGACTTTGGTGCTCATTGGGATCAACATTTGCCTTTAGTAGAGTTTGCCGACAAAAACAGCTACCACTCCAGTATTTAGATGGCCCTATGAGGTGTTCTATGGTAGACGTTGCAGATCTCTAATTGGTTAATTTGATTCAGCTTAGATGGACTCATTAGATACATACTTCCTTAGATATTCCCTAGAGCGGGTCCATATGATTCGGGATAGACTGTTGATGGCTAGAGTCGACAAAAGAGTTATGAAGATATGAGGGTTTGAGCCTTAAGTTTTATGGAGGGCGATCATGTTTTTCTCAGAGTGTCATCCATGAAGGGTGTGATGCACTTCGGAAAGAAGAGAATGTTTAGCCCTCAATTCAATGGCACATTTGAGATTTTAGAATGAGTTGGAGAGGTGACCTATAAGTTGGCCTTGCCACCTAGTTGGTCAGATGTACATTTTTTTACCATGTCTCCATGCTTACAAAAGTATATTTCGGTTGAGCCTCATGTGCTTTCACTCAATTAGGTGGATTTTGGTCCTGACTTGACATTCGAGGAGGAGCCTATAGCTATATTGGATAGGTAGGTTAAGAATCTTAGGACTAAGGGGATCACTTCAGTGAAGGTACGGTGGAAGCACTATTCAGATGGAGAGGCAACGTGGTAGAGAGAGTGTGATATGCCTGTGAGATATCCTAAGCTTTTCGAAGCTTCGGGTTCTTTCTTTTACTTTATTTTCGAGGACAAACATGATTTTTAGTGGTCGATAATATAATAATCACCCTATAATGTCATTTTTGAAATTTTCATAAAATTTCCATTTTTTCCCTCCCGATAGTTGCCCCAAGTAATTTATGATCAGTCAGTGAGGGTTGTTTGGGAATTTTTGAACTATTCAATAACTGTGATTACTTTATTTAGTTGGTGGTTAATGAGTCAAGTTCATAATTTATTTAATACCCTATTTCACTTGGTCCATGTATTAAAATAAGTTAGTGGGTTTGTCACTTTTAAAAAACAATTATTTTATTTTATTTTTAAAAAAAGAGACAGAAACTTATCTAGGCAAATGAATGGGAGAAGAAAAAAAAAAGTCGAACTTCAGGTTTTTGGTACACATGCTTCAAACCATGAATTCAGGCATTATTATTTTACTATTAATTTGGTTTTTGTAATTTGCTCAAGATCGCTTCTTCCTAATGGTGGGCTAATGTTTAAAAGGTCCTGGTGATGTAATAATAACTGTTTGAGGATGTGCTGATTTTGTATGCAATTGATAGTGTCAGCGAATGAACTGGTAATTTTGTAAAAATGTATTATTCTATGATATTTGATTCTTTTTCCGACCTTTCTTATAATTATCACACTCTAGCTATATTAAAATAGGTAATTAAATATTAGGTGTATTATATTATATAAATATTGTAAGAGTTAGGTTATTTGGAGATGTTAAAACTTAACACTTGGCTTGAGATGTAGGAAAATAATTATGGATTTCGGCAAGTTTTTTGGATATAGGTTAGACATAGAGTAATATTGATGTTGTTGGTTTCAAAATCATATTGTGATTATTATTTGAATAGATTGCATTGATTTGAAAGCCCAAAAAATGGGGAAGGCTCATGTTCTAGAGTGATTGTTTGATCAATTGAGGCAAGTGGATTTCTTGCCCCTTGTTAAGTGCATAGAGTCATATATTTTCTTGTCGTATGTGTTGGAGAGTAATGAGACTTGGTGATGGATTGAATTTTTCATATTGAATGATCCTAATGAGGAAAATAGGGGTAATTAAAGGAAACTTGATTATATATTGATGTGTGATACGTTGAGAAAGATTGGAAGATTTATTGATTCATTATTGATGTTGTATCATGATTGTGTTGTTATGAATTGTGAATTGATATGGAAATGGTCATATCCTCATTAGTTGTGTGAACATGTAATTTGCATTGTTTCTGAGACATGGTTGTGGCAAGCGTTATATGGATTTGAGAAGAATACAGAACCAAAGAGGATGAACCGTTTCGACAGACGTGTCGCGCACTGAGATAGATTTTACGATTCAAGGCACGTGTCATACTGAAACAAACTCGAATTCTCAACACAAATATCCAAACATTATATAATAAGATAGCCAAATTACAATAACAACACTTAAATTACAAGGAGAAGTACTGAAATATCAAGTAACTAGAGCTAGAGATAAGAATGGGGATGAGAAGTTAAGACTCTAGAAAGAAGATGAGAGGAACAGACGGTTTCTTCATAATACGCATAACTCTTCTATCTAATCCCTATTCCTATTTAACTATTGATAATTGGGCCTGGATCCTAAATAAAACCCTCTAGTATTTTACTCGGCCCAATAATCCCATCTAAATCAGCCCCATTCACCACTTCTAACACATAAGCCCGTACAAAGTCTACTTGATTCACAACAATACCCCCATCCTGAATAAGAACCTTGTCCTCAAGGTTCGGATAGAACAATATGGATATTATAGTAACAAACGTGTTAAGACTTGGATATATATTAGGAGTTGCTTTAACAAGTATTATGTCTTCTTTGTCTTCCTGGGCAATCGTTTGGAGGGAATATATTAATAGCCACCTGACTAAGGCGATATCAAACGTGACATTCTCAACAACATTTGCATTGCTAAATATTACAGTATGAGGTGAAAATACATTAACACAGACTGAAGGAAATTCCAATGACAATGTTGATTCCATTTCGTTTTTAGTCAATACAATGATGTATTGGTTAATGTGGTTCAACATTGTATCCACATTATGATAAGCAACTTCAAGATGAGACCATGCAAATGTAACATATGTCCAGACAAAGGCATTAGCACTTGCCATTAATATACCACATGGGGTTGGATAAAAACAATAACTTTTTTTAAATTCAAGCTTTGCACATGCTGGATTGAAACATGAAACAAGGTTTTGAATATTGCTCACTCCATGAAAATCTTGATGGACAATTATATGACACATGCTGCATTTGATTTTACTGTTACCATCCAAATCCTCAACCCATCTATATATACCACATCGATTTGTAGTCCACCTTGCAAGAACAGGCTCATGCTTTTGTCTTATGATTTCAAATATTTGTTGGCGATCTAATTTCTGAGAATTCCAATGTCGCACCACTCGCTTCTCAATTTCACCACTAACAAGGAAAGATTCTCGTTGATGCACAGTTAGTGCACAAACTGGTGTCTTAAGTTGCTTTGCATTCACAAGAATAGCTTGAGTTTGGGTGTGGAACAAAACGCCACTATTCAAATGGTTTAACTTCACAAGCTGCCGATGTATTCCAGGATCCCATACATGTAAAATTATACCATTTCCAACTAAATTTCTTCGAGAAACCAAGCATTTAAGGTCATAACCATCACATTTAACAAGTTCAACACACATGTCCAAGGAAAAAATAATAAAGCAGCCAACATAGTCCTGACCATCATTAGTAACTTTACTCATAAGCATGGCATGATTGAAAGTGGAAGAAATAGAAGGCATCACCTCCCAACATAGAGCAAGCCTAAATGGATAAGCAAATAATTGATTCCAGCGATCATCCAAAGCTTTACGAGAATAAAAAATGGAAAGGTTACAGAGAGTAGATACTGTAGAATTAATCCAGAATGAATGCTTATCTGCATTTGCAATCACAAGTTCTATAGGTTTGTTTCTGATGGAAACAATTTCTTCTTTATCATTCGTGTCTTCATTTTTAACATCATCACCACAACTATTTACCTTGGAGATAGAACTTACCAGATCATTAGGGGGAATGAAAAGTTCAATAGGCTTGCTGGATGTACCGAGAGAATGTGCATTTTTATGCCTATCAGACGATTTATCAAATACCTTGCACGCATTGGTATTGTCTTTGCATTCCGATTGTTCACCGTGATGTTGCGATAAAAGTGAGTTACTGATGTTGCTCCACCGTGGATGGACATATGTGCGGCCTGGGAATAGTACATCTGACTGACTCACCAAAGCTATCCTCACAACAATTTTGGTACTCAATCACATATGGTAACTGTCCGAGATTGACGAATCTCCCTTCTGTGGACTCTTATTTAAATAGAATTCTCACTTTATCAGCGAAATGCGGCCAATCAGTTAATTGATTATTCCGAAATAGCCATTGGTACCATTTCAATGCTTCACTGTCAAGGTAGAATGACGCCACATTAAGGTTCTGATCTTTCTCAACTTTATAGAAATCAAAATAATGCTCCTCTTGAACTATCCAAGCCTCCGGATTCTTGCCTCTAAACTGCCATAATTTGGGTTTCGTAACTGTATTTTGGGGTTCAAAAGAGGTCATAGCCTTTTCCCCCAAAACCTCCAGCAACATTAAACGAAATTCAGTGAGATCCTTACGGATAGAACCCTTCATCTCTTGTATTGAATCATGAATTGAATCATCAACAGAAGCCTTGAGTACTCGATGGTCCTCCATTAGAGAAACCTCTGGATGAAAGCACCAATGAAATAAACTTGAATTCTCAACACAAATATCCAAACATTATATAATAAGATAGCCAAATTACAATAACAACACTTGAATTACAAGGAGAAGTACTGAAATATCAAGTAACTAGAGATAGAGATAAGAATAGGGATGAGAAGTTAAAACTCTAGAAACAAGATGAGAGAAACATACGGTTTCTTCATAATACGCATAACTATTTTGTCTAATCCCTATTCCTATTTAACTATTGATAATTGGGCCTGTATCCCAAATAAAACCCTCTAGTATTTTACTCGGCCCAATAATCCCATCTAAATCAGCCCCATTCACCACTTCTAAAACATAAGCCCGTACAAAGTCTACTTGATTCACAACACATACACCACGACAGATTCTATTATCAGGATCATGTCGCATGCCATGACAGATGCATTGACCTTATAACTCCTCCATGGGTCCTGGATTAAGAGACAACGAGTGTGTATCACTAGGTCAGGCATGTATCACAATACTTGGCATTGCATCTCATTGTATTGCATATCTTTATCATTGTGAACTTGTGAGTACTTTTATATGGAACATATGATTGATGAACTTTATCTTGTATATTGTTGATCTGAAATTGTTGGAGTGTTTTCATTGAGTTATGAGCTATGTAAATTGTGAACTGTTAGGTTGGGCCGATTTTATTCATGTTGTAGTTGTGGAGGTTTAGTTTTAGTGTAAGGAGTACCCGTATTCTATATTCTTAGGTTTCTCTTTAGGAGCTTTCTTGCTAAGTACCGTGTGGTTTGATACTCATCCCTTGCCTTTATATTTGTGTAGGTTACGAGCCCTAATCTTCGTGATACTTTCTCTTCACTCCTTGTCAGAGGCTTCCTATGGAGATTTGTGAGATAGTTGTTTTTCATCTCACTGTACCCTCATACTCCTGTTCTGATTTTGTTCTACTTTAGATACAATATCATTTGAGACTTACGTATTTTCTTTCAAATCTATTGTAATACAATAGAGGCTTGTGCACATGACAACCAGGTTTTGAGGATTTAGTTAAGTTGACTTGTTATCCGCATTAGTGATTGTTATTTAATTCTTAATTTTATTTTATTTCCTCACTTTATCTTCATGGTTGGATTTTAGACGAGTGTCATCACATCCATTTTTGGGTCGTGATACCTGTAAAAGGATTCAACTCTTTTTGAAAGAACAAATCATGGCATATATAATGAAATCATAAGCAATAAAGTTAACTTACTGGATATTTGGTGGATTGGTAGGAAAAACATTGGCAGTGGTTCCAGGGAGGGGACATAAATAAGTATTCCTTCTTATCATCTTTGTGCTTGCAGTAACCATAAGGCATAAGATGTGATTGATATGTCTAAAGTTTCAGTTTATCCTCGTATGGAAGATGAAATAATTCCTTGCACTGCTCCATAGCTTGGAAAATCACATTTATGGGTACGCCACGATTTACTTTTTGAAATAAGACGTACTCGGAGCAGGCTTGAATGATTCTTTCTCTCACCCTCTTCTTCCTCTCTTCCTCTTCATCCTAGAAGAAAGTTGAGTGATCAATCGTCGGTATACTAACTGCACTTGTCATTCTTATATTGCTAATTATATATGTGGAAGTTGCTAATTATATTATTAATCTTTCCTTTATTTATAGGGCCCCAAGCCTTACGTCCTAAGAGGGCAAACAAAAAAGCAACGTGAATGGTGAGGTCAAATATACCCTTGTTACTATTAGAAATAGTTTAAATATATCTTTTGTTATATTTTGAGTCCAAATATACCCTTTATGTTATACTTTGGGTTCAAATATACCCCTCTCATTATACTTTGGCGCACAAATTTACCCTTAATTTTATTGGAGGACACGTATAAATACCAAATAATTCATTCCCAATTTTAATACCAAATTCATTTACGAATATACCACTTTGATCCGATCCAGTTTTTTTCTTTTCATGTTCTTTTCTCAAGATCCAGATCTAATTTTTGATAATATCACCGAAAAATAAAAATTACCAGAATCTCGCGCCTTTTGCCCATTTCACAAACAAGCTATCTATCTTAGGAATACAATCGATTGATTTAAATAGAAAAGAGTGTCTTCAAAATTTAAAGTAAATTCAAGAGGAAAAATGCATCCAAAATTATATACTACCAGTATCGAATAAGAATATGAAAAAAAATTCAACTATGCCGCAAATAATAGATTGTGCTTTTCATATAAGAAGTCCAAACAAAAAAGAAAAAAAAAAGTACCTGATAGTAAATATGATCCAGTGATAATCAAGCACTATATAAATTTAGTCAAATAGAGAAAAAATTCAAGATTCTCAATATTCAAAGAGGAAAAATAAAAAACTTTGTGTTAACTAATAAAGTAAACTATTACTAATTCAAAGAATAAACCAGAAATAGCACAACTTTGAGATAATAGAAAGATCAATCACAAATTTGGTTTGTAGTTATTCTTTTTGAAATTGAACAATTATTCCAGTGAACTCCATTTTGTTTTATGAAATCATCAAAAATCATATATGGGTCTTTTAAGAGAAAATATGAAAAGAAAAGAAATTGGGTCATGTCAGGTTAAATCTTTATTTAAAATCAAAGATGAATCATTTCATTTTGAGCTTAAAATTGTTTTTCCGTTAAAATTAACGGTAAATTTATGTGAAAGTTTAACGAAAGGGGTATACATGAACCCAGAGTATAACGAAAGGGGTATATTTAAACCAAAAGTATAACAAAGGGTATATTTAAACTATTTCTAATAGTACAGGGGTATATTTGAACCTTTTCCGTTAAATTTATCATCCAACTACTCATTATGTGCCTTATTGTTGCAGCATGCAATTTCTTTCTTCTTTGAGACTTTATGTGCATAATTGAGAACTAGTTTTGGCGCATGTGCGTTGCACGTGAATTTCAAATCATGTACTACACTATATTTAAAAACTAATGTGAATATTATTAAAAAATAATAGTTAGTAAATAATTATAAACAGTATGATCAAGTATAAGTTCATATGAATTACTTAGTTATTAGTGTATTGTTGGAGACTTGGAGTTCTTATTTTTAATATAATATAATAAAATATAAATAAATGTTGATATAAAATATAGAAGATATACTAAATTTGATGTTTTTAGTTGGAGTATTATATTTATTTAAAATTCATATGAGTGAGTGTTCTAATTTCACTGAACTTTGAGATTGTCAACGTCTGGAAATCAAACTATAGCTTTTAAGAAGAGAAGAATAGAAAATATTAAAATCACAGTTCAAAAATGTGAGGAAGCCCCTCTATTTATAGTTAACAAAGTGTTGTACAAGTATATGCATATTTTTTCTTATCATAAAAGTCACAATCCTTCGGAAAGATCACACCTTACCGGAAAAGTCACAACTCTTTGGAAAAGTCATAACTATTCAATTTAAAATGGTGCCTTCTTTTAATATAATATTATATAAATAAGTATAATATAAAATGTAGAAGATATACTAAATTGGGTGTTTTAAGAAGAAGAAGAATAACAACAATGAAAAACTTTTAAAAATTGAAGTTTAAAAAATTGAGGAAACCCCTCTTTTTATTGCCAACAAAGGGTAGTGTATGAAAAAAAAATGCTTATTGTGCCCTATAAAAAAAGTACAACCCTTTAGAAAAGTCATAATCATTCATAAAGGTTACAACTCATCGAAAAAGTCATAACTTTTTGGAAAAGTCACAATCCTTCAGAAAAGTCACAACTCTTTTGAAAAGTCGCAACCCCATAGAAAAGTCACAACACTTCGAAAAGGTAACAACTCATCGGAAAAGTTATAGCTCTTTGGAAATGTCACAACCCCTCAATGTGAAAATGTGTCTACCTTTATTATTATATAATATAATATACATAAATAAATATAATACAATATACAATATAAAAGATACACAAAATTTGGTGTTTTAAGTTGGGGGTATTATAATAATTTAACATTTAAGTTAGGTAGTTCATTTTTTTAAGGTAGTATAGAATAAATAGATTAAAAAGATAGATATAGATTTGTCTAATTTTAATTTGATATGAATATTATTTTTTTTAAAAAAAAAGACATTTTAATTTAAAGATATGTAGAATATATAAAAATGTCTTTGAACTTTGTGGTATTAAAGATGCACCTCCACCCCAAGAAAAAAGAGCATTCTATTTAAAGTTGAATAAAAATAAAAGTACAACAAATAAATTGGAACACAGGAGTACTTATTAAATTTAGATTGGACTCTTTCAAAAAAGATTTATCTTTTTTCTCCAATAGATTGAGACTTTTCACAAGTTGAGCACCAAAGTTATAGTTTGTGCAACAGAAAATCATTGAAATTCTTTATCAAGTAGAAGTTGCTGCAAAAGTTTATTTATTACTATGAAAATGGGTACATATTAATTATCTAGATAATCTTTTCTTTGGAAGTTGAGTTATTTCATTGTCATTGTTACATCAGTTTTTGTTGATCTATGTAATTTACACACAAGAAATATTGTAATTGCATAATTGAACAACTATCACAATCTTCATTGTTTTAAGAAGAAGAACAGAAAACTTATAAAATTTGTAGTTTATAAGTGTGAGAAACCCCTCAATTTATAGACAACAAAGGATAGTATGAAAAGTTGTTTATCGTGACTTATTTTGATAACTCACAATTCTTACAAAAAATCACAACGTTTAAGAAATGTCATAACTCATCGAAAAAGTCACAACCCTTTGAAAAAGTCACAACCCTTCGAAAAAGTCACTATCCATCAATGTGAAAGGTGTCAGCTTTTAATATAATATAGAGTAAATAAATATAATATAAGATATAGAATATAATAAATTGGATGTTTTAAGTTGGGGCATTATAGTAATTTAACATTCAAGTTAGGGATGTCATGCTTATAAGGTAGTATATATATTAGTGTCAAAATGAGCCCAAATATAGGTAATTCGTCCAATTATTCCATAATTTTATGGGTTTGGCTTGAGATAATTTGAATTCGGGAAAGCTCAACATATTCAAGTAGTAACTTAATTTAATACAATCTTCATTTGAGCCCAATTTAATTTTCAATTTCAACCTGTTTAAAGACTTTTTATTTGCATTGTGTAATGTATGTTATAACTATCTGTTTTTATTTATTTTCTAGGATTTATCTATTTATTTGTAACTTTTATTTTCTTGTTTTGAAATTCAAATTGTGGTGATAAACGTGAAATAACAATATTATAAAATTATTGAGATTAAGCGAGTCAAATTAGACGGATCATGACCCATTTCTATTTTTAGTCCATTTGAGCACAAAGTAAATTTGGGCAGGTCATGACCCAATCTGATTTCTGATTCAATTTATTTTAATAGTATAAAGTACAGAAATCTCATACATTTGGGGCGAACTACATCCTATCTCAGACGTTTTTTCAATTACAAAAATCACAGATTTTTCATTATTCTCGAATACATTCCTTAGATGTCTGATACATTGCAAATGATACATTACTCAATAAGAGATATTTACTCCAGAGGGGATAGGGATGTATCCGAGAGGGATAGAGATGTATCCGGGGGGTACGTAGGGATGTATATGAGAGGATAAGAATGTATTCGAAAGGGGATAAGATGTATCTGAGAGGGGATTTTTGTAAAAAAAATTAAATGGTAGGAAATTTTAGGGATTATGATATCTTAAGTTGTGTATTTATGTAATTTTTCCATTTTAGTATCCCCAATTTAACCGAACTCGCCCATTTGACACCCCTAATTGTGAACACTAAGGAGTTGTTTGGTACAGTGTATTAGGGAAAATAATGCATGCATTATCTTTGTATATTACTAGTACCTTGTTTGGTACTCTTTTCCAACCTATTTATAATTAGTTATATACATTCTATTGTGTATTAGGGTGTTTATTACTAATATCGTGGATTACTAGGTATTAGTAACGAAATGGCTTTAATGCATGAATTAACATGATTAAAGACCCAATTATTCCTGAAAACCTCTTTTTACATCTTTTTTATTATAATTATGGTGAGTATCTTTGTAAATAAAATATTTTATGCAATGCATGTTATTTTTAATGCATCAAAACAAACAATTCATAAATATAATATGTGTATAATGAATGCAAGCATAGCTAAGAGGAAAAATGACCAGACTACACACTTAAGCTACCATGATTTCTAAAATTCCCTACAATTTAAAAAAATTGCAGAAATCCCCTTTTTCCCCTCTCTCTATCTCTCTCTCATAACCTTGGATACGTCCCTCTCCTTCTCCCCACGACACACTTGACTCCTGCGATTTCTCAATTCTCCAAGTTCAATTTCATCAAACTTATTAGTTTTTCAATGAATTCTTCATAGTTTCAAATTGTGTTGATTCAATTGTTCGATTTTGATCTTATAATGATTATTTTGACTCAATTACACGCTTTCCAATTGTAATGACCTCCGGGTTATTTATGTGTTTATGCCTCATGTTCAATATTTAAAGCTTTCCTATAGCGAACCCAAGTCATTTATGACTTGCTGGGACTGACAGTTTGGTCACCTGGTCGTTCGTTTGGTTTTGTGCAAGTTCCATATTTTGGAGCCTTTGAAACTTGAATGGTTTACTTCAGTCAAAAGTTCAGGAAGACGGCCTCATAATGCAATTATGTTGGTTTCTTCAGCTCTGGAAAGGCCATTTTAGGCTAAGGGCATGGTTGGTTTGGGCCCCAAGTCTTCTAGTGTGAATTTGTGTCGTTAGGCGTTTTAACTTTGAAGATTAAGCCAAGGGTTGACTTTGCTCAACATTCTTGGTAAACATGCTCGAATAAGAATAATGTCAGCACAATTAGCTCTGAAGTATTGAGTTTAGTCTAGAACAATGTTTTGTGTGGTTCCCTAGGCTTCAGGTCTCAAATTGAGCTTTCATGTGGTTTTTAGCTTAAAACAAAACTTGGGTGTGGGACCAACTTTTCAACGAAACAACCTCGGATGGAAGTTTTGATAGTTCCATTGAGTTTAGAATGCCAAATTCAATAGGGTGGTGATGTTTATCGTGACCAACGACACTAACCTACGGTATGAGTGTCTACGATCATCGATAGTATAGTAACCCAACTAAAGGTTTGGGTCGTGTCCCAAGGGTGTGGATTTGAGAATTAATAGAAAAATAAAATTATGGTCTAACTAGTCGTAGCTAAATATATTGATGAACAAAAACATAGTAAATTAAAGGAGCTAACACGAAAGTGTCAAATATCAAATGGGGGTTTTGTCACAAGTAGTAAAAACAACAAACAATTTAACAAGAAAATCAAGTATGGGGAGAAGTTCTTGGGGTGTGACTGCAATACAAGCTGAGATAAATCGTTGGGTACATGCTTTCGATAGGAAATTTGCAAAATAATAGTGTCTAGGCTAAGCTTTAAATGGAAATAAGTTCCCTCTCGGGCAACTTACCCTATTTCAAATGGGTTCCTCTCGGACACCCATCTCCCGCATGAAGACCAGCCTACGTCTTACCCTACTCACTCTCTTGAGTTGAGTGTCAGGATATGGGACTAGGGCTCACCCTCTCGAGCTGAACCTCACGTCGACCCACTCCTTAGGCCATCAGTCTAGTGGTCTTGGTTTCGCGACCTCCCTCTCGGGCAAGCCGAAAACACATGGGTGGTTTTGTATTTGCAACTACAAACCCATTAAATTAAACCACAACCACTAGGTGAAATCACCATTAAAATACATCTAGCCTATCAGCAAGCAAGACCCAACAACAATATCAACACATATTTGCTAAATCACACCCCAAAATGGGAGTGTTTAGCCACACATCAAGAAGTAACAAAGTACACCTAAAATGATACTAAAATCGAATGGGTATAAGAAATTAAGCCTTGATTTAAGCAAAGGGAGAAGAATGGAGAAGACCCACTTCCAACTTGGGGAAGATGAAATCATTCTCTCTTCGAGTCTCCCACAAAACCCTCTCCAAACTTGAGAGAAAAATATCTAAAAAGTACTATTCTATTGTGAATAATATAAAAATGTTTCAGAACTGCTAAAATTAATAACAAGTTTAGTATTTATAGCTATCAGAAATTAGTGCTAGCGGATAGCTCGGCGAAATTGGTCGAGTTGGCAGAGTGATTCGGTGACTCGCCCATCTTTTCTCTCATCACCGCACCGTTTAGTGCTTGCCTTCAGCGTCTTCACGTTCTGGACCGTTGGGCGATATAGTACTGCTTCGCGGAACTATTCGGTGAAGTGTCGACTGCTTCTCTTATCGCCTTCTTGATCCTCTTCCTTCAGGGGCATCGCATACTAGAACAAAGGGCGGAGTCTGTTCTTTCAGCAAATCGCCAAAGATGTTTGGCTATGCTCAGGCTTCAGCTTTTTCGTTCTTTCCAGCCTTTTTATTCCCTTTTGCGCCTCAGTGTCCATGCTTCGACTAAAACTTCAAATACCTGAAACTTAAGAGTTTTCATGAGATATTAAGATAAAATAAGCATTCGAGGACACTATCTCTATCAAAATAAAGCCCTAAATGATTGCAAATTGTGGACTCATCAGATAGCATATTTCATTTGTGCGCACAAGGTTCTAAATGAATCTCGGAATCCCCATCAGAGAATTCAGAGTTTAAGTTGTCAGCGTGAAGTGTTGATATCTATTGCAGGAGTTTTAGCGACCAGACTTCGGGACCCAGAAATTTCAGCTTAGCCCTGATTCTTCCAAATGCAATTTCTTGAGCTTGGGAGCTCTAATTTGGGTGATTCAAAGTCCTGGTGATCTTTGGGAGTGTGGCTATGCGGTAAAGTGATCGAGAGCTTCTGAAGGACTTCTGTTTGAGGAGAATTTCGTGATTGAGCTGTTCTTCCATCTTTCTTGTTGCTTCCCTTGTTGATTTTATTCCATGTGTTGTTGTGAGCTGTTTTAGGCCTCGGATTGTGTTCATCTTTAGAACACAAGTTTGAGGCGTAGTTAAGGACCTCTTGAAAGAGTCAATTCTATAAATTCTAGCTCGGGTACCACGATTCCTATTTTAACTCTAAAAATTGATATGTTATATTTTGGGTGATTTTGATGTCTAAACGACCATATACTGTTGTGGTCTTGATTTTCTAATGTGGCAGCGTTGAGAGGTCGTTCTGAAGGGAAAAGATCCAGCCTTGTGATTTTGAGAGTGCATGATCTGCCTACAGGTAGGCTACAACTTGCTTTCTAATTAGATTGAGCATGAATGTGTGAATACATGATGATGAGTGTGAATTGGGGAGGGTACCTAGTTATTCCTTCTTTTCTTGCTATAGACCATAATTTTGGGTTGATTACTACTGTTTCGAGGGTAGTACCATGCTACTAGAGGATTGTATGTGCATTTTAGCATGCTATGTGATTTACTTGTTTGATTACTTATTTTTGGAGCATGAGTGGCATTAGACTAGTTTTGCCTTAGACCTATGCACCTAGTGACTTTGGTATGTCTCCAACGTTGTTTCAGATAGACTAGGTCCTTGTACACTAGAATAGTAGAATTAAGTCTGATATAATTCAACCTTAACTTAGGCATTTGCGCTGCTTGTTAGCCTTTTGGTCTCATCTCCATATTTCTGCGGCTCTGATGCATTACTGGAGATTATGTGCTTTCTTGGGATTGGAGTGATTTTGGCTTGGAGCCTTTTATGATATTGTTGAGGGTAGACATCGATCCACAGTGTCTTGGAACCTACTTGAGATCCTCTCAGAGTCGATACTACCCCGGGCACTCTTTCTAGCCGAGCGATTGACGCCCATGGGAGTGGGCTGGCTCGGCAGCCTGAATATCTGAGATCTTCTATGGAGTTGACACGCCCCGGAGTCACTCTTGCTAGCTAGGCTGGAAGTTTACTGGCTTAGTTGATTGTTACTCTTGCTAGCTGGGCTGGGAGTTGATTGTCACTCTTGCTAGCTGGGCTGGGAGTTTATTGGTTCTTGGATTTGGATCTAGATTACTCTTTTGTCTTGTAGACTTAGTTATTATGTGTACATGTTGGTCTTATGGGATCGGTTTGGGTTTTATTTAAACTTACACACGAGTGTACCTTCTAGGCTTATGGGTCCAGTTAGGTTTAGCTTAGCTGAACTTAGATTTACCTCTGGTATGCTCGTGTACCTTCTTTTCATATTCAATTTGGCCTCTATTTGTGTCTAGATTCTATCTTATCAAATTGTCTTTACCTTTCTTGCTCGGTCGGCATATAATGTCTACTGAGTACCTTGTCTTGGTACTTATGCTACAATCTTCATCTTTTCGTGATGCAAGTTCTAGTACCAGCTTTGTAATCGTTCGTGCCATCTTTTGTAGCTTGTGGATATCAGAGGCGAGGGTGAGAAATTAGCGTAATAGATCAACCTATCTCCTTATGTACTTACGTTAGCTTGTCTTTTGCCTTTCATACCACTTGTTGTGGTCCACTTTTGGGACTTATATTTATCTCATTAGCCAGCTCAATACTTGTGACTTCTAGGTTCTGGGAGGGTTCCTTTGTATATGGTTTTTGGTTTGTTTTCTATTTTTATCTTTTCCTATCGTTAGCATTATTTTCTGTTTAGTTCTACCCTTGTACTCACTACTTTTTGTTCTAGGTACGAGTCACCTTACCTATTGGTGGGTTTTAGTAAGTGCCATCATGAATTAGGAAGTCAGGTTGTTAAAAGTTGGTATCAGAGTCCAAGGTTCACTGGTCTCACTTGTACAAAGCTAATGCCTAGTAGAGTCCTACGGATCAAGCGGAGATGTCTGTCTCCTATCTTTGGGAGGCTACAAAGTGTCTTTAGGAATTCCTCTCTTTTGTATCGTTTTCGTCCAACCTGTGTGTTATTGGTTTCTATAAATCTCACTTACTTTACTCCTTTCGCAAGATGGCTCGTATGCACCATGAGGCGGATCAGGATAGGGGTCGACCACTTTTGTCTTGTAGAGGTGCAACACCACCCCTAATTAGAGAGCAGGGTCCTGAGCTAGTAGCAGATCCTCCAGCAGCCCATGCTCACCCATGTTCTAGAGCTCCAGGTAGCCATTACGCAACTTTTGAGAGTGTTTGGGGGTATGAAGCAGGCACCAGCACGAGCACCAACACCAACACCAACACTAGTGCCAGTACTGGCACCTATGCCATCACTAGATCAGTAGGATCAGCCTAAAATAGAGTCACCCAGGGACCATGTACCACCTGGGGGTACCCAACCCGTGATTACAGTTGGAGTTCTTCCCCTAGAGGAGTAGAAGATGCTCAGAGCATTCTTGAGGCTTTCACCTCCTAGGTTTTTTGGGATTGTGGATGAGGATGCCCACAAGTTTTTGATTACTTCAGTGCGAGGCTACATACCTTGGATCTCGTGGAGTCATGAGGTTAGATAGCCACTGGTGGCATACATTTACTGAGAATAGGCTAATTGGGTCTCCTCCGATCACCTGGACTGAGTTTTCTGAGGCCTTCTTGCCCAGGTTGATTCCTCGCAATGTTAGAGATCACCTCATAGATTAGTTCAATAGATTCGAGTAGGGTTCTATAATAGTGTATGAGTATGAGGTGAGATTTCACCAGCTCTCCCTCCATGCTACCCTGATTCTACCCACTGAGAGAGAGTTGGTGCTTTGTTTGTGGGTTAAGACTATAGTAGTGGATTGAGGCTCAATCTATGGTCTCAGGGGGTCGCTCATTTCTAGATGTTGTTGATCATGCCCGCACTATTGAGCAGCTCTGCTGTGAGTCCTAATGGGCCAGCGACAAGAGGGTTAGATATGAGGGTAGCTATAGTGTGTCCCGTTCAAGACCCAGAGATTCACATGATAGGGCTCGACAATGGTTTCAGCAAAGTCTCCCTATTCAACATGTTCAGGCCTCATTGCAGAGTTCAGATGGTTATCAGTATAGCTAGAGTGAGGTTGGCTTTATCCAGAGTCATGGGTCCTAGACTAGTACTTTAGGCCATGGTGGTCGTTCTTCTAGGAGCAGATCATCTTCAGGTTGTTTTGACTGTGGTGAGTTAGATCACTAGGCTAAATATTGCCCTTTGCATAAACAGATCGCTCCCATTCCACGGGTAGTTCTACCAGCTCCACCAAAAGCACGTCCAGCTAGAGGCTAAGGTTAGGGTCAAGAGCATTGCATTGTACAACAAGGTATTCGGGGTGGTCCCCGGGGAGGCAGGTCAGGTGGTAGGATTCATGGTCATGGTAGAGATGGACATGGGCATTTCTATGCAGCTCCAGCAAGACGGAGACTGATGCATCGGATGATGTGATCACGAGTACGACTTTTTTATGCCATCATCCCGCCTCAGCTTTTCTGACCTTGGTTCTACATATTTTTTTGTGTCTTTGTATTAGGCTTCTTGTTTGGGTATGATATCTGAGCCTATGGCAGCGCCATTGTGTGGGTTGACCCCCGTGGGTGAGTCTTTAGTAATGGATCAAGTGTTTTGATCATGTTAAGTTACTATCTAAGGGCGTGACACTCGGGCTGACCATATATTTTTAGATATGCTTGATTTTGATGTGATTCTGGGCATGGACTGGTTATCCCTCTATCGCACAGTTATAGATTGTTTCACTAAGACGATTACCTTAGCCATGTCTAGTATTCCACTGGTGGTGTGGCTGGGCTCCATTAGTAGCACACCGGTTGGAGTTATCTCTTTTGTTCAGGCTCGGAGGCTAGTGGCTAGTGGGTGTTTGTCTTATATGGCCTATGTGTGTGATGCGAGTAGGGAGGTCCCTTCAGTTGAGTCCATTTCAGTCGTCCGTGATTTTATAGATGTGTTTCCTACTAACATGTTTGGCCTACCCAATATGGAATTTTCTATCGGTCTTGAGTCGCGCACTCAGACTATTTCCATTCCACCACATCGGATGGAACCTGCAGAGCTCAAAGAGCTCATTATCCAGCTTCAGGACCTCCTGGATAAGGGGTTCATCAGGCGTAGTGTGTCGCCTTGGGGCGCTCCTATTCCGTTTGTAAAGAAGAAGGATGGTATAATGCGCATGTGTATTGATTATAGGCAGTTGAATAAGGTGACGGTGAAGAACCATTACCCCATGCGTAGGATTGATGATCTATTCAGCCAGCTTCAAGGTGCCGCAGTTTTTCGAAGATTGATTTGTGATGTGGTTACCAATAGTTGAGGATTAGGGTAGCAGACATCCCTAAGACCGCATTTAGGACTCGATATATAGCCACTATGAGTTCCTAGTGATGTTTTTTGGGTTGACTAATGCCCATGCTGCCTTCATGGACTTAATGATACGAGTGTTCAAATCGTATGTTGATTTGTTCATCATCGTGTTCATAAATGATATTCTGGTATACTCGTGGAGCAGGGGTGATCATGAGTAGTATTTGATGATTGTTCTCGAGACTTTGAGAGATCAACAGCTTTATGCCAAGTTCTCAAAGTGTGAGCTTTGGCTTGAGTTTGTAGCATTCTTGGGGCATGTGGTATCCAAGGATGATATCATGGTAGATCTAGTGAAGATTCAAGCTATTCGTGATTCGGCTAGGCCCACTTTAGTTACTGAGGTCTGGGATTCATCGGTTTAGCAACCTACTACATATGGTTTATGGAGGTCTTCTCCATTATTGTAGCAGCTTTGACCCATTTGACATGCCTTGATGTTCCTTTGAGTGGTATGAAGAGTGTGAGTTGATCTTTTAGAAGCTTAAGGAGTTGCTGACTACTGATACTATATTGACTCTTCCAATTGAGGGCGAGGGCTTCACGGTTTATTGTGATGCATTCAGTGTCGGTTTGGGTTGTGTATTGATACAGCGGGGCAGGGCTATTGCTTACACGTCGAGGAAGCTTAGGCTACATGAGTGTAACTACCCCAATCGTGACTTGGGGTTAGCGATGGTAGTCTTCGCGCTTAAGATCTTAAGGCACTACCTGTATGGGGTTCATTGTGAGATCTACACTGATCACATCAATCTTCAGTACATCATGAGCTAGAGGGATCTTAATTCGAGGTAATGTCATTGGATTGATCTTCTTAAGGACTATGACTTCTCTATTCTCTACCATCCGTGCAAGGCGAATGTGGTTGCGGATGTCTTGAATCAGAAGGCAGTGAGTATGGGTAATCTAGCCTTCTTATCTACTGTGGAGAGGCCTTTAGATTTGGACATTAGTCCTTAGCTAACCAGATGGTTCGGTTGGATGTTTGGGATTCTAAGCGTGTTCTAGCCTATGTGGGAGTTCAGTCCTTTCATCTTGATCATATATGTAGCCGTCAGTTTAAGGATAGGCCCTTGGTGGAACATCGAGATCCAGTTTTAGCGAGTGATATTGGTCAAGTTAGCTTAGACTCAAATGAGATTTTGAGGTTTGCAGGTCGTATTTGTGTCTCGAGAGTTGCAGGTGTGAGTCAGTTGATAATTAGGGAGGCCCATTATTGTAGATATTCTATTCATTCGGGCACCATGAAGATGTATCGTGACTTGAGGAACTGCAACACAAAGAATTGCATCTACCTAAGGTGTACCCTCGAAAGAGCTCGAACCTCCTAACAATGAATACCATGGAACTGAGGTAGCCAAAAATCCTGCCAAAGCCTTTCCCCCTGACTCTCTGAATGTTGAGGAATGCCTCCGACCTCAAGGTCCATACCCGATTGAGCCTCCTATCCCAATCATGCATTGAAACTCTAGTGGAATATGCTAATGCTCTGCCCACTTCCATCGAATGCTTCTTGTTATCAACCAAGGAGAGAGTAGGTTCCAAGGAAGTGGTTTTATAGGTAACTCAAAGGGAAAACACATGATAAGAGTTGGAAACAAAATTTCCTATGAATGCCCTATAGCCTCCCGAAGATAGGATATAGACATCTTTGCACCGATCCACAGGACTCTACTAGGCATTTTCTCTCATACCAACGATGCCGGTCAACCTATAGTCTGATACAAACTATCATGACCCGATTTCTCAGGTCATGATGGAACCTACTACACCTCACCAATCAGTAAGCCTAATCTTTAGCCTAGAGCAATAAGTAACGGACTACCAAGCGTAAGCCAAACATCAAAAGTAAGAGCTTCAAACAAAGCATAGAAAAGGAAATCAACAAAACCATACAGGAACAATCCCAATACCTTGCATCAGGTAGTAGTTGAGCATCTAATCCAAAATAGGAATACAAGACTTTGACAATTACAAGTCAAGTACAAGCTGTCTCTGAATACAATATAAAAACTCAGCCTAGCCAAAACAGACGGAAATCGGTAGCTCCAAACACTAGGAGCTCACCCTTATCTCTAAAATCCCAAGTTACTCAGCACAACTCAAAATCAACGGCGATAACTCAACTGCAATCTGCAGGGGGGCAGAAGTGTCGTATGAGTACCAAAAATGGTACTTAGCAGGCAACACTGACTGAGCTCTAAAGATAGCACAAGCATAAACAACAAGTAATAAGGAAATCATATCACAAGTTACTAAACAGGAAAACTAAAGTAGCCAGAAAATAAAGAATAGAAATAGGAAACAAGGGGTAAGAAGTCGGGTCAAGAACACCCCTGGATCGCAAGACAACAACCTAATCGCAAGTAACTAAGATACCAAGTCGACTACCCAGTGTCAAAAGGATCCGCAATCACAATTCAAAAGTCAAAACCTACCAGGTAATAATAAAACAATACAGGAGAACATAATATAGTCAAACAATAAACTAACCGGACCCCCACAAACCTGGAAGGTACAAACATCAGACATAACCCAAATGGCCCCTATAAATCGGAGGGTACAAACAACAATCAAGTATACTGGTGATAGGTAATGCATAAAAATGCAAGGGTGAGCAGCAGAACCATCTGAAATCATAACCATAGGACTACTGTCAACTCCCAGCCCAGGTAGCAGGAGTGACAAATGAATCCAGGCCGCCCAGCCACACAGTCCACTCATAGGGGCATAAGTCACCCAGCTAGCAAGAGTGACTCAAGGCGTGTCAACTCCGAAGAGGATCTCAGGTATCAAAGGTGCCCAAATCATCCAGCCTATTCCCATGGGCTTATGTAGTCCAGCTAGCAAGAGTGACCTAGGGGCGTAAGTAAAACCAAAAGTATGCAACAAAGGGCATCAATGCACCGGATAGTCAAGTAAAAACTGAGCACAACCTAGATGCCTCTAATATCTCAAGTAGAAAAAAAAGAACGTCTCTGGCGCCTCGTAATCTCAAAAATCAGTAAGTCAAGTGATCCAGGTAGTACCACTCCCGTTAAAACTAGCTTAGAATAAAATAGTGTCTCATCATAAACGATAAATATGTCAATGCATAGGTCGGCATCATACCAAAAATCCATGAGAATGAGCAAACAATACAGTGCATGCCATCACCAGCATTCAAACAAGTTAATCCAAATCAAATAATTATACAGTCACTAAAACCACGCTACCAAAGCAGAGAGTACTAACATTGGATCCAACTGGTCCTCGCACACGGTCTCAAGCCCAACAATATAATCATAAGCTCAATAAGGATTCAAAACGCCCATCGCTAATCAACAACCAAAGGGATCAAATGGAGATTTCAAATCAATAAAGGGGAGCAAACTCAAAGGACGATGCCCTACCCCAATCACACCGTTCCAGTCCCAAACTGAGGACAACTAGAACCAACCTACGTCTACGACGAGCCACCAAGGTCACAAGCATCAACACAAGAAAAACACCTAGAAACAAGCCCTATAGGGAGAAAATCTTAACTACGAGGAGACACAATACAACCTATACCATCTAATGTCCAGCCTAGTCTAAGGCAACCACGAATAAATTCTAACAAGGATAACCAAGATCATATACTCCACGAGCGAGGGCATAGTCTAAACTAAGGATCCCAACACCAACAATAAGCCCAAGGCTCCTACAGAATCAAGAAATGATGGAATAACAAGAGGAAAACTAAATACCCAGGAAATACCATCCAAAATTACATGAAATATATACTAGGCATTATCTAAGAAGCTCAATCAAGAAAGTAGAGTGAAACCTACCTCAAAGTTGAACACGAGTCCTCTGAATCCATCACACACGATCTATCCAAATCTGAAACACTTTCAGACACAACCAAACTATCAAATTATCAAACACAATGTCATTACAAATGTTTTGACACTAAAATCGCAACAATTGAGAATGGACCTATATTCAGTCAAAATGAGAATGTGGGACATGCACTGAGAATCCCAAAATTTACTCCATCAAAGGTCCTAAACTATGCCTCAAACTTGTTTTCCGAAATTGAACACAATTCGAGGCCCGAAAATAGTCATAACAAAAACAGCAAAATTAACAAGAAAACCAAGCAAATGCAATAGGTTTAAGCGCAATCTCACCTCAAACAAAGGTTCCTCAATAGATTCTAATCACAAACCCAAGTAGTCACGCTCCCAATGATCACACAGGACCTCGAATCACTCAAATCAGAGCTCATATGAGGGAGAAATTGTCCTTTAAAAATGAGGGTTGAAAGCAAAAAAATTTGAAAGAAAAACTCGAAAGTGGTCGCTAAAAGTAGAAATCCGGTCGTTAAAAGTCGGATATCTAGTCGCTATAAGTTTGCACCAGATATCAACACTTTAGCTGGTTTGCTGCAACACCAAATTCTCCGACCGAGTGTCTGGGATTCATTCAAAACCCCGTGCGTGCAAACAAAATATACTACCCCCATCGATTTCAGTAGTCCAAACTCAACAAAACTATCAAAACTCTCATCCAAGGTTATTTTGATGAAAAGTGGATCCTAAACACAAGTTTCATTTTTAAGCTAAAACCCACAAGAAGGCTCAAAATGAGACTGTAAACCTAGGGAACCACACGATAGGTCGTTCGAGACCAAACTCAACATTCCGAAGCTAACAATGCTGACAAAATTCTTATCCGAGCATGTTTACCAAGAATGTTGATCGAATTCAACCCTTTAGCTTCCGTTTCAAAGTTAAACCGCCTAACACTATAAAATCACACCAAAAGTCTTGGGGGCCGAACCAACCATTCCCCTATCCTAAAATAGCCCTTTCGTAGCTGATGAAACCGTCAGAATTGCATTTTGAGACCGTCTTCCTAAACTTTTGACTGAAGCCAACCATTCAAGTTCAAAGGCTCCAAAATATGAAAACTTGTAGTAAATCATAACGAACGACCCAATGACCAAATTGTCAATCCCACCAAGTCATAAATAACTTGTGATCACTAAAGAAAAGCTCTAAATGCTGAAGAGATCGGAAAATGAAGAAAAGGACCTGGAGGATCATTATAGTCCTCCTTTAATTTCCTACCAAATTTCTTAATCACAGAACTCTCTAACCTACAACATAGTCTTCCATACTTGTGAGCCTCCCTTCCATTTAACAACAAGTGGCATGTATCTTTTGCAACACTTGCTCTATAGGAAATTAGACCATAGAGAATTAGAGGTTCTAAAGTTCCACCACTTAGAAAATAAGGCATTATAAACATCAAATAAAGATCTGAAACCCAAACATCCCTTCACTTTATGAACACAAATATCTTTCCAAACCATTTAGTGAGTGGCTTTACCCTGTTCTTTGCATTTCCATAAGAATTTAGCAAACATCTTATGAATATAATAGATCACACATATAAAAGTATTAATAGTTGAACGAAGATAAATTGAAATACTTTGCAAAACATGATTAATCAACACCATTTTCCCCCCAAAAGATAAAAGCTTTCCCTTTCACATTTAAAGCTTGTCAAGAATCTTTTTGATCAATTCAGAGAAATAAACTTTTTTCATATTTGCATGACCAATAGGACAACCCATATACATTAGTGGGAAACTTTCCTTTTCAAATCCAGTTACCTTTGCCACCACCAATATAGAAGTCTGAGTTACCTTGCTATGTAAATAGACAAATCTCTTCATTTTATCATCTGAAGCAAAAATAATTGTATCATCTTCATAAGCAAGACGATTCAACTGTTCACTACGCTTAGGCAGCCCAAATTCCTTAAATTCATAGTTATAAAACAACTTAGTCAAGGTCCTAGTCAAGACTTCAGCAGATATAATAAATAACACATGAGATAATGAGTCTCCTTGTATCACAGCCCTTGTAGAATGAAAAAGTCATAAGATTGACCATTACTCAACACAAAATACCAGTTGTTAGCAATAATCTTTCAAATCATATCCATAAATACAACATCAAAACTCATTTTCCTAGAACCTTAATTAGGAACCTCCGATCTACTCTATCATATTCTTTGGTCATATCTAATTTAATTACCACATTATCTGGTCAGCCTCTTTTCTTGATATTAGTCAAAATTTCTTGCACAAGTAACACATTCTCAGTAATGTTTCTACCCTTAACAAAATCAGTTTGATTGTGAGAGATTAACCTTGGAAGGAATCTCTCTACTCTATCATGAACAAGTCTAAAAATAATTTTATTCAGAAATTACTCAGACTGACTGTCCTAAGATAAGAAAAGGATTGTATCACTTACTTTTTTGGTATTAGGACTAGATTAATATGAGTAATAGACTTTGGTAAAGTAGGGCCCTGGAAAAAAAGCATGAATTATCTTAATAACATTAGGGCCTACTATATCCCAGCAAGTCTGGTTGAAGCAGTTTGTCATGCCATCTGGTCCACAAGCACTATTATAATTATGCTCAAACACCACTTTTTAAATCTCCTCTTCATTTGGCAAAACCATCAAAAATCGTTTTCCCCCTGAGTAATCATACGTTGAATGTACTGCAACAATGTCATGTTTTCAAAAAACTCCTTCCGAAGAACTGATCTTTGGAAAAATAGACGCGTTCAAAAGCTATTTCATCAACAGTTTTAGCCTAAGATCCATCAACCTTATTAATTTTGTTAAGTTTCATCCTCTTCCTTCTTCCTTTAACAAGACAGTGGAAAAAAATTGTATTTGTATCTTCTTCAATAAATCATTGGGCACTAACTTTCTGCCTCTAGAACTCCTCTTCATAATGAAGATATAGTTTCAATTCAACACGAGTTGCAGAACAACTCTATTGATAGGATTAGGATCTTGCTGGAACAAATCTTCTTTAATTCTTACAATGTCTTCCCTAATAGCCAACTGTTTAAAAATATCTCCAAACTTCTCTTTACTCCATTTAGATTATGCCACCTTTGTTCTCTTCTTTTCGTGTTTCATTTGGATAAAAATTTCACCTTCAGCTTCAGCAATTCAATTTTGACAAACCACTTCTTTGGAATCTTCTCTTCCAGACCATAATTTCAGGAATTTGAAAGGCTTAACTACAAGAATATTACTAAAGCCACAAGACATGCGTAGTGGATCATAGTCAAATCCAGTTCTAGATAAGTGTTGTAAACCAATATCACCATAAAGGTCTAATAATGATTGATTAATTACCACTTTATTTAGTCTTTTGAAAACACAATCATCATTTAGCCTGACATTCCACCATGTAAAAGGATTTCCTAAAATATCCTTAAATTATGGAATTTTGCATAACATTGACTTTCCATCCATAAATAATAATTAAATATTTAATTATTTAATTTAGGGAACAATTATTCAAAATAAGAGAAATATGAGACAAATGATCAATATGGAGTGCATATTTGAGCCAAAAGGTTGACGTAAGGGGTATTCGAGGACCGATCAAAATGTCAATTTCTTCAAAAAAAAACAATCAATATGAGAAAATTTGTCGTTTTGGAGCGATGTAGTCCCGTCGCTTTTGAAAAAGCGTTGAGGATAAAAGCAACTGAAGTGACTGTGTCGCTTTTTCATCGATTTTGACCAAAAAATGACACAACTCGTCGCTTTTGGTTGTCAATTATTGGCAATTTTTTAGTAGTGAGATCCAAGAAGAAGAAAAAAATGGAGAGAGGGGATGTGATTTTACTGTGGAACACAAAATTAGGTCAATCATATGAGTCCATATGTTAAGTAATTTCAAATTATTTTAATGGAAAAGGACCCTAATATTGCCCTCTCATCCACCTTGTGAGTGTGGGCCGTTAGAAACAAGGGTAGTTTTGAGTCAAAAGTTGACGTCTGAGGTATTTGGGGGCCAAAAGGTGGACGGAGGGTAGTTTTGTACCAATTCAAATAGTTGAGGGGCATTTTAGGTCTCTTTGTTGCTTCAAAATAGGCCTATAGATAGATATCATGAAATTAATTATTTTTTAAAATTTTATTTTCAAGTGTATCGGGTCAGAATATGAATTATATGTGATTTTTATTATTTATTTGATAATGAATTAAATTTGGACCAATCAGACTATGCAACATAATAAATAAATATTTAATTATTTTACTTTAGGGAATACTTGTTGAAAATAAGGGCAAATATGAGACAAATGGTTAATATCGACGGCATTTTTGAGCCAAAAGATTGACGTAATGGGTATTTGGGAACTGAAGGTGGATGAAGGGTTGTTTTGTACAGTTTCAAATAGTTAAGGGGCATTTTAGGTCCTTCTCTGATAATTAAAGCAATATCCAAATTATTATAACCCAACTCATAACTTGGGATCCATCTAAACTTCGTGTTTCCATCTAAAATAAGATTATTATTTTTATTAATGTAAAATTTTCTATTAAATATCCATTTGACTTGTCATTCCTTCTTTCTATTCTTTTTTAAATCTCTTGATACATGTTCATAATCTTTTAATTTATATTATTTTCATGGTGGGGTAGGGGTGGGGATAAAAGAAAATATTTTTTTGGTTCATTTATTTTGAATTTTGGATACACAAAAAAAACGTTATTACATTATCGTGTATTGAATTAATCATTCCTTTATGAATGTCCTTGTTGTTTTCCTCCTTTTTTTCTCCTTTGTTTTGTCATAAGTTTAAAAAAATTAAAATGGTGGAGAAGATCCTCAACTCAACTATCTAAGCGACTAACTTTGGTACCTCAACTCAACAGTTCTCTCAAACTGTTCTAAGTATATTTCAAGAACTCAAACTCGCTTCTTGTTACAGATCTACACACAGCTACTCTCTACAATCTAGAAATTATTACAACTCGATAATAACCCTAGAACAACATCAACTGCAATATCAAGAATTAATATAAACTATTACAACTCAGTAAATACTCCTTTTACAAGAACTAACTTTAACACCAAACTATCACCATGTAATCGCTTGAGTTCCAATCTTCGATCTTCGCCTTCTAACCTTTCTTGCCTTTGCGATTTTTCTGATTTGTGCCTGCAAAAAGGTGCAGCGTGTCTTTTTTCACATATATAGTACAATTCTTGTACCCTAATTTGCATCCTCGTTTTCCTTGTATAAAACAAACTTTGTTATGAAAACCTTACAAACATAGACTTCTTCCCATAATTAGCTAAAGTCTTTTTGGACGAGGACTCCTCTTGCATTAGCTTCTTTTCAATGATTTATTATGCATTCCTATATGCCACGGAAGCCGGGGCGAATTTAGGTATAAATTTTGGGTCATCGAAATTTGTGGTCATCCGACTAAATTCAATATATTATTTGTATAATTCTTAAAAATATATTAAATATTAGCGAAAGGAACTCATGCCCAAAATGGCCAGATGGTTCACTGATCTGAGTCCCTCTTTTCAAGATTGATGTTGCTTGTTTGAATCCCAGCAAGTGCTCAATCTTCCCTTTTTCTAAACAAAAAAAAAGGTCTATTTTGTTATATTAAAGTAATGTCTTTACAACTTTAATTAGTAAGGCATAACATAGAAGAAAATATATTTCAATTAAACTAGGTCTTCTCTTTTGCTCACTAATTTATTATCTTTATAAAATTTTGGGAAAATGGCATGATATAACCCCCCCCCCCAACCTACACACAAAATTTTATTATTTAGAGTTGATATATCCTCGTTATAAAAGTGGCACAAATATGTCCTCACGTTACAAAAATGGCTCATATATACCCTTTTCATTTGGCGTAAGTGAAAAACTTAATTTTAAATTTATTTTTTTACTTTTAGTTATAAAAAATCCATGTAGAGGTATATTTGATCAATTTCACACATGAATTATTTTTTGAATTATTTAATTAACAATTTTTGAGATTCTTATTCCTCTTTCTTTGTTTTTTCTTTCACTTTAGTGTAAAACTAAGAGAAATCAAAAGAAAGAAGTGTGAATGGAAAAAGTGAAAAAAATAAGAAAATATTTTAGAACAATTTTTTCGCGGCTACATTGTAGTTCAAATATTTTTTTTTGCCCCTACATTGTAGTTTAAATATTATTTCTTGCGCCTATATTGTAATTTAGTTTTTGTATCTATAAAAAAAAATTGGGGCATCTATGATAAATTTTTACAATAAAATTAGTGAAAAAAATAAATTTGACCATTAAAATAATAAACTCAAATTAGTCGTTGAATAAAAAAAGTAAAAAAAAAATATGAAAAGGATCAAATATACCCGTACATAAATTTATTTTTGTATTTGTTAGAGGAAAAGAGTATATGTGAGCCATTTGTATGACATTATACATGTGAGTCACTTTCAAACGAGGTGTATATGAACTCTTAACCACAATGTTGAGGGGTATATTAGGTTGTTTTCCCTCCATCTTCTTAAAATCCTGGATTCGCCTTAAGCATAAGTAAACTCATCAACCCGTAATCATATCAAGGGTCTCAACCTGATTCACTACCGTCAATTATCAAAAGTAAAATATATGTTGAGTTATTTCCGAACAATTTCCCTAATCAATGGATCATAGTTTAGTTTGTCAATCATCAAATTAAAACTACAAACATGTCTTATTCCCTAATATGGTTCTTGAAAAATTAGTGCAATTTTGGTATTATCCCGAAAAAAAAATTGTTTTAAAAAAATAAAAGTATGGTACTACGTGGAAGTTAAAAGGATGTTTTTTGGTGATATGATAGTAGAGTCTAGAAAGAAGATATATATGGCGTGGCGTCCAAGTCAGGTTTGACCGTTTACATGTTTGGCGTTAATATCGCACAACCGCAGCTTCAGGTAACCTCTCATTATTAGTGCAGAAAATAATGAGATTTTGGGTTGAATGAATTCTCTTCATCTTCACCAAATATTGATTAATACTAATTATTTGTGGGTGTATATGGGCAACTGGATAACCTGCTGCGTCCGTGCGCGGGACCAAGTTGCAGGAATTCCTAACGCTGGAACCTTGACGTTTCCCACCTCCACTGGTATTATTCTCTTTTTTCTATTATATATATTTTATTTTATGTCAGTTTTCTTTTCCAATCCAATGCTTTGATTTGTTTTCATTTTTTTACAAAATGGATATTGAGGACTGACTTAACTAATTGTTAGAAAATAATGTAAAATGTGTGTACACTCATGGATGGGTATCTCATATCTTTTTCATGACTAACAAATTGTGGTATTTACACATCTTTGTGGTCATTATAGTGTGTTTAGCTAAGGATAAAAAAAATTGAGTTATTATGTGACCAATTCAGGCTGACATGTTTGTTCAGAATTTGCATACTATTCAGGAGGCACAGATTGCAGTCACCCTTTACCTGTTCCAACAGTCTCAAACCAGAATTCTAGTAGGAAAAAGAGAACAGGGATTGTACCAAGTCCAAGGTCTGAGAGTGAAATATTATCGTCTCCTTATCTAAGAGCTCTTTTGCTCTCTGAACTTGCAAAAGCTACCACCAATTTCCATTCTGATTGCCTTCTTGGTGAAGGAGGATTTGGTTATGTTTATAAGGGATGGCTATGCAACGACACTCTTACTGCTGCAACACCTGGATCAGGACTTGGAGTTGCAGTAAAAAAACTCAAGCCGAGAGGTTTGCAGGGTCATAAGGAGTGGCTGGTACGTTCTTTCGTCATTTTTTCCTATTAATTCCCCCCCACCCCAACCCTTTAAGTCTATTAACTGGTTTCTTCCTATAGTCAGAAGTGAATTATCTTGGACAACTTCGTCATCCAAATTTGGTCAAGCTCATTGGATTCTGCTTGGAAGGTGAAAACCGGCTTTTAGTATATGAATTTATGCCAAGAGGGAGCTTGGAGAACCATTTGTTTCCAAGTGAGTCTTTATTTTCATATTTCTTTCAATTATTCTTGATACTATTGATTCTACACTTTCAATTATCTTCAAAATTTTGTCCAAATCCACTTCACTTAAAATCTAATCCATCCAAAATTGTTGCATTTGGATGCAGAGGCGTATCTAAAGGGGGGTCACCGGGTTCACGTGAACCCATGGTCTCCTCCTGAAATCATATATAGTAGTGTTATAATTTTAAGAAAACATTGAAATATAGATGCGTGAACCCACACTTCAAGTATCACATAATGCGATTATGACTGGGTGCACCTCTCTCCGCGAGGTTAGAAAGTTGAATTTTATATTTATCTTTTTTTATTTTTCTTTCTAAAATTAGATAACAGTTCTCTAAATGGTAATTGGTATATAAGAATAAATTTTAGACCTATAATTTTAAAATTTTAACGATTTTTAGTAGTAAAAACCTAAATGTCGAACCGATTAAATTTAGATCAACTTTTATATAACAGTGCACCATTATCTCAAAATTCTGGATACGCCTCTGTTTGGATGGGCAAGGGAATCTATGTTTAGCCAATATTTGACATTTTATAGATGAAATAACAAAACTATGAGGTGTTCTTTAAAGATCAAGTTTATGGATCTGAAATTGTGCGGTTTGCAGAGAGTGCACCAGTTCTTCCCTGGGCAACAAGGATTAAAGTTGCTATAGCTGCTGCTCGAGGTCTTTTGTTTTTGCATGATGTGGAACCACAAGTTATATATCGTGACTTTAAAGCTTCTAACATCCTTTTAGACTCGGTATATATGCTCAAGAATTACTTTTTTTTCTTTCATGGGTTAATATGTTGATTGTTTGGTGGGTGGATGGGTACTTGATGATTGATATTCATTTTCTTTTGGTGTAGGAATTTAATGCAAAACTTTCAGATTTTGGCTTGGCAAAATCTGGCCCAACTGGTGATCATTCTCATGTGTCTACTCAAGTTATGGGTACTCAAGGATATACTGCTCCTGAATATCTTGCTACAGGTTTAGTTATTTTCATTCAACTAAAGAATTCTAATAGTGCCGCACGGAACATTAATGAGACTCTAAGTCCGTGACATGTTACTTTATATCATTGCCTGCTAGTTTGACCCCGTGTTTTTCTATTTAGCAGGTAAACTAACTGCCAAATGTGATGTTTATAGCTTTGGGGTCGTTTTACTTGAGCTTCTTACTGGTCGTCATGTAATGGACAAAAGGAAGGCTGGTGCAGAGCAAAATCTGATAGAGTGGGCAACGCCTTACTTGCATGACAAGAAAAAGTTGTTCAGGATTATCGACACCAAGTTAGAAGGGCAATATCCTCGAAAAGCAGCTACAATAGCAGCCACTCTAGCATTGCATTGTGTACATCCTGAATCAAGGGGAAGACCAGATATGTCATTTGTGCTGAGTGCTTTAGAACAGCTTCCTTCAAAATATATGTCTGGTCGTCCATTGGGGGATCGAAAAAAGATGTCCAAGTCTCGACACAAATCTGAATCTGCATTTCCAGGCAGTGTTAGGACAAAACACGCCTCTCGTATTTCAGAAGGTACAAAATCCCCACGAGAACGATGAAAATTTCTCAACTCTCAATGTAATTGAGTTTTTTGGCTCATTGTTTTTAATTTTGTATCATACTTATTTCAAAGTAGCGAGCGACTCATATATACCATCCTGTATATATCTGTTATTAACTATACCACATGAATTCGGCCAAAGTTGCAGGGGAACTTAATCTAGTAACATATATGCTGATTTAATTAAGCTCAAGTGTAGGTTTCACTTATAAAATATCACTAGTTTTATTCTCAGACATTGCTTGTTATATTACAAATTCCATGTTGGAAACAGATAACGGCAGTTGATTAATTGAAGCAAAGCAAGGAAAAGGATTTTTTGTATAGAATGTTTGGACTAACTTTTGTGTCTAATAATGTATGTATGTATGAATGATACTTTTTACTGTCATATTAAAATGACTTACTATATCTAACTTTGTGACATAACGATTAGATTCGTAGAGTAATCTCTGTGAATTTTAAATCAAAGAATGTATTCTCCCGTGTCTTTCTTTTCAAAATTGACGGAAATTTAGCTCCTCAATACCCTATACAAAGTCCTATGATCAACTAATTGTATATCACCCACCTAAAGAGATAATGCTACAAAATCTTTAGGATAATCTACAAAATCATATTGCCTGGATAATTGTTTATGTCTATAAATTGACCTTTTAAGATTTCAAACTTTGTGCTCTTGATCATTGTAATCATTATATAAATTTATAAAATTATTCGATTATGTTAAATTCATGAATTTATTAGACGAAATAAATATTATGGATTAATATAATTGGGTTATTTATTTAAATTCAACAAATATGAATTTAATTCAAGTCTAAATTAAGTGATTTAGGCTACACTAGATGGACCCAATTTGCTAAGTCGAATGTCATCTCATCCTAGAGGCTCATTTTGATGTCACGTGGAAAATGATGTGGCATGCCTAGTCAAACAAAGAAGTTGATCAATGGGATCATGCCACGTGTCAAAGATGACAAGCCCACCTCATAATTAAGCATATATGTCATGTCACTTAAATCTGATTGGCCGAAGGAAACCTATTCCTATCACAACTCCTCTATTCTAAAACTATAAATAGGGGTCCTCATAA
Organism: Solanum verrucosum; assembly: GCF_900185275.1. Taxonomy (NCBI): domain Eukaryota; kingdom Viridiplantae; phylum Streptophyta; class Magnoliopsida; order Solanales; family Solanaceae; genus Solanum; species Solanum verrucosum. The sequence goes on from NW_026020752.1 coordinate 1,625,469, forward strand.
TTTAGAAAAGAGACCAAAATTCTAACAAGAAGCCTGAGAGAACTTGTGGATCAAAAAGCCACCGATTTCTCAACAAGCTACAAGTTTAAAATTCAAACATTCAAGTTCAAGAACCATCAAGACCACAAGATTCAAGATCAAGCTCGAAGCTCTTGAATTCAAGTAAAAGTCAAGATCAAAATAAAGTTAAAGTTCATCAAACATTCAAGAAAACGTTCCAAAGCCCTTGAATCCAAGTTCAAGTTAAAGAACAAATTCAAGAACAAGCTCATGTGCCCTTGAATTTATATCTAAAAGGGAAAATGCATAAGTTCCCCCCCCCCCCCCAGCCTATGCCCAAAATCCCTGAGACACACCTAACCTTTACTAAGGTCCTATTACCCCCGAACTTATTTTATATATGATTTTCTACCCCTTTTTGGTCTACGTGGCACTATCTTGTGGGCCCAGCGCGTGTTGACAATTTTTACAAGGATAGTGCCACGTAGGCTGAAAAGGGGTAAAAAATTATATATAAAATAAGTTCGGGGGTAATAGGACCTTAGTAAAGGTTAGGTGTGTCTCAGAGATTTTGGGCATAGGCTGGGGGTACTTATGCATTTCCCCTATCTAAAAAGACGAATCCGAGGAATAATAGAAATTGTAATATTCGCACTTTGAAATCAATAAATACAATTATGGCAATTATTTTCCGTTCTTGATTATTGTGTTCTGGACATGAATTTTATTGTCTACAATCATTTTTTATGAAACTTAATGGTTGCTCCGATATCTTCATTTTGTTCTGCATCCAAAAATTCAATCTTAATCGGTTGGGTGCAACTTAACGTTCATAATTGCAACTACAATCAGAATTAGTTTGATAGAACTAAATCTCACAAGTGAGAATTAGGTGTTTTCATAATCAATATCCTTTTGTTGTGTTTACCCTTAGCAACCAAACGGGCTTGTAGTGTTTTGATGAAACTGTGTATAACTTTTTTTTAAAAAAAATAAATTGAAACCATAAACAAAAGTCATATGGCAAGTGAAAGAATATACACTCTCTTCAACATATATAACATTAATGCACCAATTGAGAATATTTATAAGTATCACATTTTGATTTTTCTAGTGAATCCTCAGTCAACCTTTTGGTTATTTGATAAGCAGGCCTCGGAAGGCATTTTCCTGATAGATTTTATAGTCATCTGGAAATTACAAGTCCATTTCTCTTCAGCACTATCGATCGATGTATAAGGAAATGTTGTTGTCATGTTAATTTTCAAACCACAGTATGATGTCAGTACGTAGTATCCCTCTTCATGCAATAAAACCCTCAGTGTAGACATAAAATTCTGAATAAGCTAGACAAATTTCAACATCTATTTAATTAAATTGTGGGTTCTTGCCAACTAAAGTACAATCCCATTTTCGTTTTTGCTGTTCTAGTTCCTTCCCGTTGAGTTTAACAACTTTGATACCATCATCAATATAAGGGGATATAGTTGAGTTGCTTGAGTCGGGGTAGAGCTTTCAATGGAGAACGTGAGTTATCGTGTTGGTGTTAAGAAATAAAAAACAAACGACAAAAGTGTTAAGGAAAAACTATAATTGTATAGTAATCAGAAAATGTATTATTTCTTAGAATAGGATTGATTTATAGAATATACAATTATAACCATATATACTTCTTCCTAGAATAGAACCAATTGTATAGTTATAAATATTTGCTTTCTACTGTATCATGGAGGAATAGAGAAAACTATTTTCAGAATATCTTATGTCTTACTAGCATGGTATCAAGAGCCATCATTTATAAATAAAAAAAAACCGTGCTCTTTGCTTTCTCTACACAGGTACCTTGTTACCTTTCTGCGTTCCTTTTGTCTCTTTGTTTTCTCTGCACATGCATCTGTCCCTTTTTTTTCTCTTTCTCTGTTGTATTTTATCTACTCAATGAATTCACAATCATCCTCGCACGATTTGATCTCCACAAAATTGGATGGTTCCAATTTTTCTCTATGGGAATTCCACTTTGGAATTTTTGTTCAAAGGAAAGGGCCTTTTTGGGTGGTTAGATGGCTATGCTGGTCTGCCAACAGATGAAAAAGAGTTGGATCGCTGGAATTTGAATAATGCGAAGTTAATCGCTTGGATGTTGAATTCGGTACATGCTGACATTGCTATGAGACTTAGACCATTTATTCAGAGATGTGGCCCCACTTGCGTAACGTCTACCAACAAAACAATCTAGCACGAGAGTTTGAAGTGGAACGCAACATTGCCGAATACACACATGGGACAAGAATGTTCGTTCCTTTAATGTTGTTTTGCAGCTGCTCTGGTCTGAACAAGATCAAATTTCTCGGTGAAATATATCTACGACAGGGCTCAAAGAAGTGCTGGGAGAACAACAAAGGACAAGAGTGGTACAGTTCTTGATGAAACTCCGACGTGAATTCGAGTCGATTCATGGTAGTTTGTTGAATAGAGAAGTCACACCTTCTCTTGATGTTGAGTTGGCAATCGTCTTGCGTGAAGAGACTAGGCTTGGAACTCAGGCGGCCATAGAGTCGATGTCATTACTAGTTGTTGCATTACTTGCACAAAAATCAACGATCGATACTTCATCAGGAAATACTAAGAGAAGTGTCCAGTGCTATGAATGCAACGACTTTGATCACATAGCAGTCAATTTTCCTAAGAAGAAAAGGTTTTGTGCTTACTATAAGATTACTGGTCATCATATTTCAGTTTATCGTCGTCGTCCAAATCGTTCACGAAGCATACCAGACGGATGTCAATAAATCAGTTGGTTCCTTCCCTTTTGGACATGATCTTGAAAGGCTGATTCAAGATTCTATAGTAGCAGCCCTTTCCGGAGCCATCTCAAGTGCACTCTCGGTATCCTTAGGTACAAGTAATTCTATTAAATCTACTTGGTATCTGAATTCGGGTGCTTCCAATCATATCACCGGAGATCTGTCCCAATTTTCTTCAGTGTATGATGATGTTTCTAAACATGTTATTCATATGGCAAACAAGCATATATTGCCCGCCTCAGGTATTGGTTCTGTTGGAAATTTGTCTAATGTTCTTTATGTACCTAATTTGAAGGCTAATTTTTTTTTGGTAGGTCAGCTAGTTGATCAAAATTGTGTTGTAAAATTCTCACCCAATGATTGTGTTGTTCAGAATCTGAAAATCGGGATGACCATGGCCAAGGGATGTAGTGTTGGCAAAATGTTTCTTTTAAAGTCAGTTCATCATGATTTGCATCATTGTTTTCTTTTAGATTTTGCGTGGATGTTACTCGCTCGAATAAGTTGCTCACTCTTTGGCATAATAGGGTGGGTCATACTCATTCCTCTCGACTTCAACACATGCTCAAATCATGCCTTCCAGCAATACATGACATTCATTCCAGTCTCCCTCTGACATATTCTAATTGTGCCGGTTCAAAAACTCACAAACTCCATTTTCCATCTAGTTCATCTTCTTATGATGATCTGTTTGATTTGATTCATAGTATTGTTTGGGGTCCTTCTCCTATTTTGTCAAGGATGGGATATAAGTACTTTATCTTAATTATTGATCATGTATCTAGATACACATAAGTGTTTTTTTATTTGAAATAAATCTGAGGTTCCGACTCTTATTATGAATTTTGTTTAGTATCTGTATACACAATTTCATAAACCTATAAAAATATTTTGTTTTGATTCTGGAGGAGAGTACACTAAGACGAATCTTGTTGAGATTTTCAAAAATAAAGGATTGTTTCTCAACGCACTTGTCCTCATACTTACTCCGAAACAAAATGGAGTCGTAGAAAGAAAGAATTAGCATCTTTTGGAAACTACATTGGCTTTGTTGGGCACATATAATATGCCTAAGAGTTTGCAATACATACTTATGTATATTTGATTAATAGACAAACTTTCCTAGTCATTTCTAATGAGACACCGTACTTCAAATTATTTCATAAGAAGCCTGATTATTCTCACTTGCGAGTTTTTGGTTGTGTTTGCTTTGTCCATCTTCCTGCACATGAACGACAAAAGCTTTCACCAAAGGCAACACAATGTATTTTTGTGGGCTACAGTGACACATAAAAAGGGTATTTATGTTATGATGCATCTCATCGCTAGCTTCGTGTATCTAGACATGTTATTTTTTTTAGGATCAATTTTCTTACAAACACAAATCTAAACATGCTTCAGAATTCGTTTCCTTTTTGTACAAGCTTAATGATGATGTGGTATCTACTGATCCTCCAGAGTAGCACATGAACTATGATCATGATGATCTCCATCTGTCATGTTCTTCGGGCATTGACTCTACATACTCATACTCATCTTTAGAAGAGGAATCATCTCATCCAGTTACTCCCCCATGCGGATCTAGTCGAACATATTGCCATACTCCTGAATGCTCTGTTATTCTCCAGGGAAATTAAGTAAGTTTATCACGACCCGAGAGCACCCTCTAGTCGTAACCGGCGTATTCGACCTCGAAGAGGTTAAATACAAGCCTCATATATCATTCATTAAAATACGATACAAAAAAAATATAGAGGAGAAATTTAAAGCTTCCTTTACAATCGAAAGACCACCTTTTAAATAAAAAGCAAGGGGAAGACTTTGTAGACTTTATCCAAGTTGTCTCAAAACCATCTAATACTTAAATACAACAATGGGACTAAGCCCACTCAAAACTATAACAAAACTACAAGACATAAAGGAACATGTTGGTTATTGTCCTCGAATATATGAGGACTCACCAAGTCTTCATCTTCAAGCATCTTAGAAACCTATCCATCAACCATGGAATATCAACATCTCCAAATCCCTACACTTTAGTCAAAAGGGAAAGAAAGGGGTTAGTACAATTAAATACTAAGTATGGAAACCATGCAAAAACATGCTAAAAAGGACATTTGGTTGAAAGTCATGCCCTATGCCATTTTAGCAAAACTTCATGAATATTGACATATTAGACATTATAGAACATAACCAACATATAAGACATTAACCACATTATAGACATACTCAACATTTTCACCACGTAACTCATTTTATCATCCAATAACCCTTATCTAAAGTTACCCTAAGACACACTTGAGTGAGACATGAAGTGGCCGCCCATACAACCTCTTCATACACACCTAAGTGTTCCTCAAGGCTACTATAGACAAGAACCATCATTCTTCAAGGTAGCATACTAAGTAACTCACTTCATTAACATAAGCTATTCATTCAACAAATCATTTAGACAATAAGTCAACATTCTTCTTTAAAGCCATTTAGGACACATTCATGCATTTAGGGGACGTCACACTATAGTCATATAGACTTAGGGAACTCATTTCGGCACCTTCAAAGCCTACTTGTGCCCTGTGTAGATAGCATCCCATAGTACTATCTACACGTTGTAGAACCTATCAAGTAACTAGAGCTCACACTAAGGCTATCAAGTTCTACATTTAAAGATCCAAGTGTCAAGAACGCTCATAGCACAAATTTCCAAGAGATTCAATAATAAGGTTCGCCCAATATATACATCATGTCGTCACACCAAGCACAAGCAAGTATCAAGAAGGCCCCACGCCCGGTATTAAGAAGGGTCAAAGCCCAATAATCAAGAGAACCAAGAACCATATTAAAAATGGCTTTCTAATTCGTACTTAAAATGGACAACTTTCATTCATAAGACGGACTAAAAATCCAGAGTCAAGATGGCAAGTGATCCGAATCAAGAGGCATGCCAAGAGTGACAAAGTCACAACCACAAGAAGGATAAGGTCCCAACAAAAGTGCCAGGTGATCAAATAGTCCGTACAAGTGGGCGAGTTACATAAGCGTCTTTAACGCCTTAAAGGATACCAATATGACAATGCAAAGTGACAAGAGGTAGCCAAGGTACCAAGATCAACCTTCAGATATACCAACAGTTAAAAGAGTACAAATACAAGTTTATACACAAACTCAGTGCTTTAGCAAAGAACCAGTCCAACACAACTTTGCGACTTCAGACCATAGACCAACCAACGTTTCAATGTCCTCAACTTGTTCACGAGTATATACAACCTTAAAAATACAATTAAATAACTTTTTTAACTTCTATTAGCTCAGTAATGTTGACGTAAAATAGGATCATCATCACAAGTAAGCCTAGCATATACAAATACAACTATGCTCCCAAAACAATGAATCTGTCTAGCCTGGTACCTCAAGTCGCAAGTTAGATTTGAAAAGGAAAACGGTAAAACTAAACTTTATAACTTACATGAAAGATGTAGGTACATCTCTAAGGTTGCAAATAAACAAGAATCACTGCAAAATATATTTGTACAAAAAGATATATTCAAAACACTACAACTGATCATACAGGATTTCAATTTCCGAAATCTGGGCAGAACTTGCCCTATGTTACGTCCCATATTTCGTGTCCATAACAGTTAAATTAGAGTTTTACATAAACATAAGAGATGTAGGTATACGAGTTAGCTTTGCAAATCATATTTATTTATTGTAAACGAAGTTCTAGAGAACAAGATATGCCTAAATTACCAAACACTACCCAGCTCAGAAACAGAGTTCATCACTTACATATGAAAGGAATGCCATAGCCTATCGATTTATATTCAACATAGCTTTTCATTTAACAAGAAGAGCACCTAAGTCTACCAAGTCATGAGATGACATTTAACAATATAAGGCACTTCACATTCCATCATCTTCATTCATAAGTGTTAAGAGAGAACATACTTTTAATCACAATACAATAATACTTTATTCAAGCTCACCTTGGGATCCCATGAACACATTTATATTCACAACATGATTACCTTTACTTCATTAGATTCTCATTCAAATCCTTTACATCACATTCACATATATGATATCATGTCAACACTTCAATTCCTCATATAATGCCTTCAAGACCATAATCATAATACGTTCAATAAGTAAACACCTCCACCATAAGTGGATCACACATCAATCTATCACAATTCTATATCAATTCTACATTAACAATGAAGGTAGGTCAACTTACCATTTTCCAAAGCCACAATCACCATTCCTCAATTCTTCAACAATTCTCAATAGATAACATAGATAATAATAGAAATCAACTACTCAACTCAACCTAAGCATTTTTCCATTATCATTCAATCATAAACATTCAACCCACTTCATAAGCCAAATTTAGGAACCTTGGAAAGACATGGGTTCATGGACTTTTCTTTCTTAAAACCATCAATAAACATCAATAATAACATAAATCATCATTAAAAATCATTTAATGCAAGAACCCATGCTAGAACCGAAACTAGGACTTTATTGAGTTTTTGAAGAGCTTTCAAAACACTTTGATTTGGCTCCTTGAATGGAAAAGGAATCAAGGATAAAGGATCCCCATACCTTAACCTTTATGAATCCCACGAAAATTGAAGAAGAAACACCATGAAATCCTCAACCCTAGCTCCCACTTCATCTTCTTGTTTGAGTAGTTGCTACTTGCCGGACCAAGGAGGTAGTTAATGAGAAAATAATTATCATCATAGATTTAGTGTGATACTATCTAATAGTCTAATGTCAATTGGTGCGAGGGTGCAAACTAACCCATACATTGATGTGATGTCTAATATGAGGTAGGTAAGGGTTAGTAAATTATACACACGTAGCCAGACTAAGGTGCGGGGTGAAATTCTCTAGTTGTCGGACCAAGGAATTTGAGATACATAACTTACCACTTTGCATGTGATACACTAGGAAAGGATTTCTATTATGAGGATTACTGCGTTATGAGTTTATAGGGAACACATACACCCTAGTTACTTTCTCTCATTGATAACAACTAAATTTCGAATCTTGCTCACTTGTTACTTAACAACAATCAAGTACTTTTCTCGAAAATAAGTTGACTAAATGAATATAATAGTAAGTTTAGTTTAAGTCTAAACCTTATTCCTCTTGGGATCGACTCCAATCTCCAAGTTGGGTTCTTTACTTGATAACGATTGCTTATACTTCTTTAGGGAGGTGTAATTTGAGCGTATCAATTTTTGGCGCTGCTGCCAGGGACTTTTGACATACGGAGGGGATCCACGGACCGTAGGTCAACCTACCGACTGTAGGTACCTACCATAGGTGGCCACTGAAGCCACTGTCTAATTTTTTTTTTTTTTGTTCATTGTTAGTTCTTAAATTGTTTCGAGTGTGTTATGGGATTATATTGATACTAATTCATCCTCCACAGGTACCATGGCTCCGAAGAAAGCTTCATTCATCGCCACTAAGGGCAGGTCCAAATCAACGACACCAACCCGTCGGCTAATTGACAAATATACTAATGTGGAGAATGACCCCGCATATGTCCCCCCACTGGAAAGACATCCCCCATAGCACCTCGGATACACTGATCGGATCACCGACTGGGTCTGCTTTCGACTCTGAGTCTACCTCTACTTCCGGGTCTGCTTCTGGCTCCGCAATAGGCTCGAGTTCACATGGTAGGGCTGCCTCGTCTGATGATGCTACTACTGCAGGGGATATTCCACTGCCACCAAACACCGACTCTGCTCCGGCTGTTGAGGAGCCTAATAGATGGTGCGTTGAGGGTCAGTGGCAGATATATAGGGATGCTGGTATGAAGACTGAGAAGAATAGGAAGGCCCGGATCATTACATAGGAGTGCAGGGCACTCACAAGCAACTTGCATACCATGCCCGACATCCACCGGCTTTTCAAACAACAGAAGTGTGAGTGGATAACCTGGGACCCAGGGACATATAGCGAGGAGATTGTGAGAGAGTTCTATGTTTCCTACGCAGCCACCTTGCGAGGCTATATTCACAGAAACACTAAGCCTACAGCCCAAGCAACATTCACATCTACACTAGTACGTGGGTTTTCTGTGGATATATTTGAGACCACCATTCGCTGGTTCCTCTATGGTCCAGCCCGCACTTCGAAACTCAACATGACCAAGTTTGACTACAGATGGGACATTGTGCAGAGCGGGGAGTTCCAGCGTAGTGCAGAGAAAAGGGAGACCGTATTACATTATATGGCGAGTTACATTGCTACAGATGGAGAGCGAGCCGAGTGGGTCAGCACCCCGACCTTAGGGATTAAGAAGGCCACATTGAATTTTGTGGCCAAGTTCTGTTGGCTATTAGTGCGGAACCGAGTGTCTCCAACTCAGGGAGACAATGTTCTTACATGGGATCGTGCTGTGATGGTTGCTGCTTTGGTAGATGTGTTTGAGATAGACTTCTCCCGCATGCTGATTGCAGAGATTCATAGGAGGGCCTTCAAGGCCTCCACCACTTACCCTTTTCCTTGCCTCATCTTTCAGTTATGCAGGGATTCTAGAGTACTGGTCTAGCATTGTTATAAGTTGATCCAGGCAACTAAGACCCTGGATATAGGCCCGATTCGAGATGAGACAAATGTGGCTGCACTATGCAAAGAGCTGCATGTCGATGTACCTCCATTGGGAGCAGACTTAGTTCCTGATGTGGAGCAAATACAGGGTGCAGACCTGTAACGACCCTAAAAATGAACTAGTGAAACTAGAGCCTAACATGTGTGCGTTTGTGTTCGTCATGAGATTTGATGGTGTTTTATGTTGTCCCGAGTCATGGTTGATGCATTTAGGGGTTAGACATCAAGGTATGACTCCCCAAGAATCTCCCTAAGGGTCCTTGATGAGGACCCTAAGTTTACACCCCAAGACCCCAAGGAAACCATAATCTTGGCCAAAAAGGGGAGACCTACGAAAGGGGTCCACGCCCCGTAGGTCCATCCACGCCCTGTGGATAGCCTTCGTAAGTGAAGGGGACCCTAACCAAGACAAAAACACCATTGATTGAGAGACAGTACAATCCGTGACCCCATCCACGGACCGTGGATGTGGGTCTCGTGAACCATGGCTGTTTGTTGTCAAATGGTGCAGCCAAGCTAGGGGTGAGTTGGTAAAGTCACCCCAAGTCCTAATTAAGGTTTGGAAGATTATTTTAAGTGTTTTAAGGTATTTTAAGAGTATTAAAACATTAAAGAGCTATTTTAGAATTCATTATTCATTTTTTACCCAAAACGAAACCCTTTCTCTCAAAAGTCTTCTCTCTAGAAACTCCATTAGAGATCAATGTCAAGTTCAAGCTAGGGTTGGGGATTTCAAGGTGTTTCTTCTTCAATTTTCGTGGGGAATTACTATCAATGTATGGTGATCCTTCATCTAGGGTTATCTTTCACCCTAGAGTCAATTTCAAAGAGTTTCAAAGTGATTTCAAGTTCATGAAAAACCTTAGGTTTTACTCAATCTCATGGGTTCTTGCATCAAACATTTTCAAATGATAAATTATGATTATATTTATGTTTAATTGATGATTTAAGATGATTTTACTCTATGAACCCATGATTTCTCTCAATTCTTAAATTGTGACTTATGAAGTAGGTTGTTGATTATGAATGAATGTTGATAAATTTATGCCTAGATTAATTTATATTATTGAATTGTGTCATCATATATGCCTAATTATGGTGAATTGTTGGTGAATTGAGGATTTGTGATCATAGCCTTGAAAGGGTAAGTTTGACCTAATTTCATGTTAAAGTAGAATTGTGCTTGAATTGTTGATCCACGTGAAAGGTGGAGTTGTTTAACTACTTTGTATATTGTGATCATGGCCTTGAAGGCATAGTTTTATGAATTGAAGTAATGTCATGATATTGTATATGTGAATGTATAATGTGAAGGATTTACATATGATTTCAATTATAGAGTGATGATTTTGTATAAAATGTAAATGTGTTGTGATTGAAAGCATATTCTAACTAAAAACTCATGAATGTTGATGATTGAATGTGAAGGGTTTCTATATTGTAATGTTGTATCTTATATTGGTAGAGTTAGGTGCCCTCTTCTTGATAAATGAAAGCTTTGTTGAATGTGATCTCTTGAATTGTTAGGCTAAGGCATCTTTTTCTTGTATTGATGAATGTGATCATGAATGAAGTATATTGACTTGGTAGGCTTAGGCATCCTCCTCTTGAATAATGAATGTATCTTGACTTATGTCTTAATGATCATGAATCAGTAGGCCTAATGTTGGTAGCCCTTTCATAAATGACTAATGAATGTGTTGATGATTTAGAATTGGTAGACCTAAGGTTGGTAGCCTTTTTATGAATGAATGTCTTGAGTTGGTAGACCTAATAATGGTAGCCTTCTATAAATGACTAATGAGGTATTTCAGGCTATGTATTGAACTAGTAGACCTAAGTTTGGTGGCCTTTCATGATGAGTTAAGAACCCAATGTGAATGAAAAACCTTGAAGCGATAGACCTAGTGGTGGTGGCCTCCTTCTTGTGTGAAATGATGAACCTAGAGATGGTAGACATAATGGTGGTGGCTCTCTTTAGAAAGATCAATCAGCTATCCTTAATGTATCTTGAAATGGTAGGCCATTGGTTGTTGCCCTTTCTTGGCAAAAGTACTTTGGGTGGGAAGGCCTAATGTTGGTGGCCCTCTCAAGTACAGTAATGTAAATGAAACTACTCTATGGGAATGTAGGCTAAGCACCGAGTGGATATGGTAAGATAGAAAATCTCCCAATGTTAGGCTAGGGTTCCAATGAACATCTTCCTATCCCATAACTATGTGCCCCCATTAGATATTAGCTAGTGGATTCAATGCAAATCCAAGCTAATCTTACTGGTCTTCCTTAGGCAAGGAGACCACCTCTTTTCGGTATGGGTGAAGAACACCGGATTCTATGTCTAGCTTGCATGGTCTATGTCAGTTAAACACTTATTCCCATCATGGGAGATGTGCATCATGGTTTCTTGAGGAGTTCTACAAAGTGTGGGTAATAGTATGGGATGCTATCCATGCATTGCAAGAGTAGGCTTTGAGAGGGTTATAGTGAGTTCTCTAAGTATTAATGATTATTGTTTGAATGTCCTCCTAGAAAGAAGTTAAGAAGAATGTTGATCTAATGTCTAATGAATGAAAGTCCTCTAAATGATGTTACTGAGATATGTTGACTATTATATGCTTAAATGTGAAGATGCCTGCTATACTTGGATTATATTATGAGTTACTTCCTTGTCATGACTTATTGTATATGAATGTGCCTTGTCTAAGGTGAGTTCAAAGAAGTACTTAGTGTGAGTAGTAGTATGGGATGCTATTTGCCCATTGCACAAGTATGACGTAGAGTTGTCTTAGATGTTGGTCTTAATGTGATGATGTGACTCATGTATTGCTTATGTCTCCTAAATGCTTTATTGTGTAAAGGTGGAAAGGATGAATGGTAAGTTCACTTTTGGTGACCTTAAGGTGGTGCCTTAGTGTGGGTGGTGGTATGGGACGCTACCCATGCATTGCACAAGGTATAGCTTGAGGGTTACTTGAGGTGAAGGCTCAAGGTGAATGTAAAGGTTTATATGTGAATTATGTGACTTTGTATGTTGGTTGTGACCTATATTATGCCTCTTGTATCAGTGTTCATGAAGTTTTACAAAAATGGCATAAAAGAATGACTTTCAATTCAAATGTCTTTTTAAAGCATGTTTGTGCATGGTCATCATACTTAGTACATCTAATGTGCTAACCCAATTCTCTTCCCTTTTTACCAAAGTGTAGGCTTTGGAGATGTTGGTGTTCTATGATTGAAGGATATGTTTTTAAGGTGCTTGAAGATGAAGACTTGGTGAGTCCTCATAGTTTTGAGGACGAAACCCATTATGTTCCTTTTATGTCTTTAGTTTTGCTAAATCTTTTGTATAGGCTAAGTCCCAATGTTGTATTAAAAGTATTAGATGGTTTTTGACATAGTGTACAAAGTCTAGAAAGTTTCCCACTTGCTTTTTAATGAAAAAGTCTTATCGATTGTAAAGAAAGTTTTTAATTCTTCTCTATTTTCAAGTATCTTATGCAATGAATGAGCTATGAGGCTTGTATAAGACCCCTTCGGGGTCGAGTACGCCATGTTACGACTAGGGGGTGCTCTCGGGTCATGACAAACAAGGTATCAGAGCAGAAGATTTTTGAATGGCCTTAGGATGTCTCAAACCACATCTAGTAGAGTTTTATTCATAATATGAAGCACACCAAATTATGAATAAAAGGCTATTGGGTGTTAATAAAGTTTCACTTCTTCATTCTTCAAGTTGTGCCATAGAGTTTACCTCTATAATATCTCTCTCTTATTCTTTATGTGATGATATTTAGAGGGTGACCACTTGGAAGGTATATGTTACAAGGGTTGAGGGAGAGAGAGGGTTGGTTGTGATGCCAACTATGACTATGTGACTTGATAGATGTGAGATGGAAGATGGTGATGTTGACCTTAGTATGAATGGGTTGCTTTATTGCTATGTGTGTTGTTGGTAGAAGGTAATGTTGTGTTTTGAGGTATGTTGGAAGAGTTAGTGAAATGTGGTGTTTTAGAAATGCTTAGGTGTGATGAGGATGAAAGGTTTAGTGATGTTTTGCTCCGACCTTAGAATGGAAAGAAGTGAAGTTTGAAAGAGCTAGTATAAGCTTTCTCCCAAGTGGGAGATAATGTGTTTAGATGGTAAGGTCTTTGAGTGTCCTTGATGTTCATGAGTTAGGCTTGATTAATGTTTTCACCTTAAGAAGTGTAGTGAGTTGAGGAGTTTAGACCCGGTGTGGTAGACTCATATGAGACCTTGAGTGGTGTTGGTAAGGTTGATTGTGAGCAAGAGTTGCTTAATGAGGACCTTCCTAGTTTAAAAGTACTGGTAAGTTGATGGTTTCTTGTAAGTCGTGAATGTCTTGATTGAGGTTCCTTTATTATGTTCATGTTGACCTTAGTTAGGTTTACTTCTAAGTGGGGGATAGTATGTTTAGTAGTAAGGTTGTTGAGGGTCTTGATATCCTTATTTCTTTCTTTCTATTCCTATTCAAGCCTAAGACAAAAGTTCATTTTGGCTTGTTTCATGTTTTTGGAGTCATGTGTGATATTGTGTTTGCATGTTCTCCTTATATTATGCATGTTCTTGATGAATTCTTTTTTAAATGAGAAAAATGAGTTTTCAAATTGTGTTCCTCGTGTTAATATGCATCTATGATAAGTTGCCTAAATATTTCATGAGTTGACTTGTTGAGCATGCTTAAATATGTTTTTATGAAGAAGTTGCATAATGTGCTTAATGATGTTGTGATGATCATGATGAGAATTGGAGAAGGAATTTCCTCCAATGAAATGAGAAATGTGAAGCTTTGATGCATAATGAGTTTGTAGATGTAGTTCCTACCTTCTTGTTCGGATTGACCCTTTTGATGTGGAGTTGATGTTTCCTCATAGCCTATGCATTTATATTGATGTTGCATGCATGATGATGGGCTGCTAGTCTTGAGTCGTTACCCCTTAATGTGTTTAAAGTGTCATTCGAGGACGAATGTTCCTAAGTGGGGGATAGTGTACCGACCCTAAAAACGAACTAGTGAAACTAGAGCCTAACGTTTGTGCGTTTGTGTTTGTCATGAGATTTTATGGTGTTGTATGTTGTCCCGAGTCATGGTTGAGGTGTTTATGGGTTAGACGTCAAGTTACGACTCCCCAAGGACCACCCTAAGAGTCCTTGAGGAGGACCCTAACTCTACACCCAAAGACCCCAAGAAAACCATAAAGTTGGCCAAAAAGGGGTTACCTACGGAAAGGGTCCATACCTCGTAGGTCCATCCACACCCCAGATAAGTCCACAAATTGGACTCATTTAGGGCTATATTTTAATATAAATGGTGTCCTCAAATGCTTATTTTATCTCAATATCTAATGAAAATCGTTAAATTACTGGTATTTGAAGTTTAAAGGAAAGCAAGGACACTACGTCGGAAAAAGGAACGAAAAGGCTGAAAATAACGAAGAATAAAGGCCTGAGGATCGCTGAGTCCACTTGGCGAGTCGCCGAAGGGTCTTACTTCACCTTTTGTTCCGGTGTGCTGAGCCCTGAAGAAAAAGATCATGTCGGCGGAAAAATGGAGTAGTCGGAGCATCGCCGAGCAGTTTCGCGAAGCTGTATCATGTCACCCATTAACCCAGAACACGATGATGTTGAGGGCTAGTGCAAGACGGCGATAAACTACACCAAAGGGCGAATCGCCGAGTTGATCGGCGATTCTGACTAATGACGCCAAATGATCCGCTACAACACAAATTTGGCAAAAACTATAAATACTAGTTAAAGTTTTTGTTTTAGTGTGGAACAATTATTATAATTTTCACTTAGAGTCAAACAATTGTGATAGTTTTCACATAGAATAGTACTTTTTGATATTTTTTCTCTAAGTTTGAAAGGGTTTTTGAAGACTTGAAGAAGAAGAGGGTTTCATCTCCAAGGATTTAGACTTGGGGCTCTTGATTTCTTCATTCTTGTCCTGTAACAAGACTAAAATCCTCATACCCATTTGAATGCAAGCTCATTTAGGTATAAATTTCTATCTCTTGATGTGTGGCTAAAAACCCCAATTCTTTGGGTGTGATTTAGCGAATATAGGTTAAGATAATTGTTGTGCCTTGCTTGATGATAGTCTATTTGTAGTTTAAATGTGATTTCGTTTAGTGGTTGTGGATTAATTTAATGAATTTGTAGTTGCAAATACAAGTTAATTTATGTGTTTTCGGCTTGTTCGAGAGAGAAGTCGCGATAAACCAAAACCACTAGATTAATGGCCTAAGGAGTGGGTCAACATGAGGCTCAGCCCGAGAGGGTGATTCCTAGTCCCATATCCTAACACTAAGCTCGAGAGAGTGAGTGGGGTAATGCGTAGGCTGGTCTTCATGCGGCAAGTGAGTGTCCGAGAGGAACGCATTTGAAACAGGGTAAGTTGCTCAAGAGAGAGCTTATCCCCCTTAAAGCTTAGCCTAGTCACCATTACTCTACGAGTCTTCTATCGAAAGCATGTACCCAATAATCTAGCTCAACCCATATTCCCGTCACATCCCAAGGATCCCCTTTTATTACTTAGAAACCCTTGTTTATTTTGCTGTTTTTGCCTTACTTGTGACAAACCCCCCATTGTTAATTGACACTCTTGTGTCCCCCTTTAATTTACAATGTTTTTACTCATTAATGTCTTTAGCTACGACTAGTTAGAACTAAATTTTATCTTTCTATTAATTCTCAAAACCACTCTCTTGGGACGATCTCAACCCTTGGTTGGGTTACTAAACTATTGTACGACCGTATACACTTGCATTGAAAGTTGTGTCTTGATTTTGCAAACATCAAAATGGAGCCGCTACCGGGGAATGGTGTTATTTGATCATTTTAGATTAGTAGAATTTTTGTTCTTCTTAGTTGTAGTTTATTCACCTAATTTTTAGTTTTATTTTGTCTGCTTGTGTGAAAATTTTAGAAAGCATGAGTGTTAACGGTAGCCAAGTGGGCCACCAGGACGACATTGGTATTCTCAACGATGTCCAAGAGCCCAACATCAATGACCCCCATATCATGGGAGGTGTTGGAGCCATTCGTTTACCCCTAGCCGAGGGCAATGCAGTGTTCCACATAACGAGCACCATGTTGAAACTCTTGCAACTAAAGGGACTTTTCAGTGGATTTGCTCATAAGCATCTTTGAAACTTTGTAGATTTATGCGGACCATTATCGTTAAAAAACATCTCTCAGGATTCAGTCTGATTAAGGTTATTCCCTTTCTCATTTATAGGAGAAGCGTGCAAATGGGTAGCCGAGTTGCCGCGAGAATCCATCACTTCTTGGGAGGAACTGGTAACCGCATTTCAAGTGCGATTTTTCCCTCCCTCGAAGATGATGTCACTTAGGGATAGCATCCAGAGCTTTTAGCATCTGGAAGGAGAGCCTCTACACGAGACTTGGCTAAGGTTCAAAAAGTTGGTGCTACAATGCCCAACCCATGGCTTACTTGATAACGTGCTACTTCAATACTTCTATCGGAGTTTGGACTCGGTAAACAAAGGTATCGCCGGGAGGCTTAATGCAACAGTCGTATGCAGTAGTAGCAGCTTTTAGATGGCAGGACAACCATCAACAGAGCATGGTACACTCGTGAGGACCAAGTCTCCCCCCTCACCTTCAAGCTATCAAAGGAGCAGATTGAAAAAGACAATGAGAGAGACCAGAACATGGCCAAAATCATGACACAGCTTGATATTTTATCCAAAAATGTCATGGGGGCTGGTGCCCGTGGTGTCAACGTTGTGGGGGTCGGGTGCGCTAATCTTGAAGAGATGAAGTTTGAAGCCTTGTATAACGAGGAGGTAAATTTTCTAGCCAACCAAGGCGGTGGCTACCACTCAAATTACCCAAGGCATAGTGGTAACCAAGGTTGGGCAAGATATGAGGGCTGGAAGGATAGAGATCGTGAATGGAGAGACTAAAATCCAAGCTGGAAAGATGGGGATAAGGATAGTTATGTGCCTCCCCATGAGCGCAAGAAACCCAAGGAATCGGAAGGTGGTAGATCTGAGGATATGCTCTCGGTATCCTCAACAAAGTTGAAGGGTCAGACAAAATGCTAAAAGGAATGAAAGAAGATGTATCTACCTTTAGCCAGACCATCACCTCCTATTTAGTTTCAATCAAGCAGTTAGAAACCCAGATGGGTCATATCTCGTCTCACCTAAATCCTAGACAACAAGGGGGTTTGCCGAGTGATACTATGGCTAACCCCAAGGATGAGGTTTGAACGTGGACTTGCGTCATGCCACGACGTTAACTAAGGCATTGTTTGGGAGGCAACCCAAAACCCTTTATTACTTTATGTTGGTTTGATAAAATAATGGTGTGTTGATTGTGCAGATAGAAGTGTGGAGAGTGAACGAAAAGTGCAAATTGGCGAGCAACAGGTCTAACCAGCGAATCACCGAATGGTTCGGCGACTCCGAACTAGACCGCTGTTAGACTCAAGATCATCTTACATTTGAGTCTGTAAAACTCGGCGAGCACATGAAATTATTGGTGAACCGCTGATCGTATCGGCGATTCCGTTAGAGACTGTCGTTTGGACTCCAACATGGAGGTTCTGTAAACTCTTTTTAGGGCAAATGACTATTTGGCGTTATGCTGAATAGATCAGCGATCGGGACTAATATCGCCGAATGGAGAAAAAACTAGAAATTTTTTCAGCCAAAAGTTTTAAAAAAAATTTAACTTCATTTCCTTCCCTCACTTTTTCACCTTCCCAAACTCACACTTGCACTCTAGTTTTATATTACTTGCATTCTCAGAGTATTTTGGTTGATTGATTTGTGCTTGGAGTCGAATTATGGTGCTTCGTAGCATCTCAATATCAATTTGATCAGCATAAAAGGTTAGTGTCCCGAACCCCATAAGTAACTTGTCAAAATTGTACTCATTTGCAAATGTGTTATCTTGTCGAAATATACTGAACCTCCCTGATTGGGTTTAATTGTTTATGTGTCAAGTTTTCTTCTAAAACCTCGCCTTTATTGCCTATGCTATGAAATCTTGTTCCCAATGCATCAAGTGTAGTTATTATGTGATGAGTGGTATTCTTATATTATGGATCCTGGTCGAATTTATGCCTGTTGTGCTTAAATTGTATTTTCGGGGGTTGCGTGGCTGATTTTGAGAAGTTGGGTCAAAAGTAGGCACGTTGGGTCATTCAGAGAGCTGTGACGAGTTCGCTAAACTACTCTACGGTGCATCTAATTGCCCTACCTCGCCTATAATATCATGTTTTATGTGTTGTGGCTTATGTATTTTTCAGTGAGAGGCATGAGATCGCCAAAAATACTTGGCGACTTGCCGAAAGTCTTCTTGTTCGCCCTTTTGTCTGCACCCCTGACCCCTTTTGCACTGTAACTTTCGGCCGACATCCTTTTATTCATCGAAAGTATTCAGCGATTCACCGAATGGACTGCTAAGTCTGCCTGCATTTCTAAATCTATCTCAAGGCTTTACAGACATGGACAGAACAAAAGTTGCAGGAAGAAATATGCCACCCCGACCTATAAGGGCACAAAACTCCAGAAGAGATGCAGGGACGACAAATCACCTCAAAGTAAGGAGCGAGAACAAGAAAGCCAGCTCCAGTAGGAGGATTCCCATTGACCCTAATGTCCCTTTGTGGGCTCGAGGGTTCATTAACGCGATGCATGCCTTTGGAGCAGCTCACGATTTGGACAATATTGCTAAAGCTAATATTGATGCAGCAACTGAGGCAAACGCAAACAATGAAAACCAGAGTCAGAACGACAACACTTCGGGCACTGATGCCCAAACAGATGGAGCAACTGCGTAGACAGGATCCCCTCTTTACATTCATCTCTGTCTTTCTTCTTTCTAAATTCTTGATATTATGTTAATTACATTTGAGGACAAATTGCTTTTCAAGTGTGGTGGGATGAGGCCCACCTTTTGTGTGCTATTTGATGTTTGTACGTTGTGTATATTTGGTATTTGTGCTTAAATTGTGTTTAATACTGCTTTCTATGGATGTTTGAGCTTACGACTCCTTTTATTTTTAAATTGCAAAATTATTTTGACCCATTCCGGAAATTTTTAAATTTTTCGCACATTTTCACCACCCTTTATATATTGTTGAATGCGGTTTTTCCTTGGCAAATTCAAGTATCGATTTAGATCAATACCGATGACTTGAATAGTGCTCTCAATCGAACGAACATGAATGCGCAGCTACGATGAGGCCTAATGAAGTTGCATAGACAATATGTGAACTCTTTGCATCTCGTTATGACTAGCCTTGTATCAAATTGATTCTCTTGTGATGATCATTGCACACTAGCGAAAGCGTGGAATCTTGTTTAACTTATAGTGTCAATACATAGTGTGATGAGCTTACCTGTGAGCTATTGAACTATGCATGATAGATCCTAGAATTTACCCTGTTGGTCCGGTCAACTAAGTAATTCTATCTCTTGATATGATCTTAGGAAACTTCCACGAGTGTAAACCAATTTGACGTATACCTCTTTTATGGCCTACCTTGTGAGCGTGTGATTCTCTCTTGAACACCCTTTGAGCCTTTCCCTTATTTGGAAGAAACTTGATGAAAGCAATGACCTTTCTTGATATGATCTTAGGCAAGAACTATGCATGATAGATCCTAGAATTTACCCCGTTGGTCCGGTTAACTAAGTAATGCTATCTCTTGATATGATCTTAGGCAACTTCCACGAGTGTAAACCAATTTGACGTATACCTTTTTTGTGACCTACCTTGTGAGCGTGTGATTCTCTCTTGAACACCCTTTGAGCCTTTCCCTTATTTGGAAGAAACTTGATGAAAGCAATGACCTTTCTTTATCCATCACCCATAATCCTTATGAAGTTGTGGTTAGTTTGAATAGTCAACTTAGGCCAAAAGCCTAAGTTGGGGGTGTGGTGAAAAGAGAAGGCAAACCAAAAAGTGCAAGAAAGTCCCTCCTACCCATGGTTTTGAGGAAAATGGAACCCCTCCATATATATTAAAATAAAAGATAGAAAAGAAAAAGAAAAAAGAATGAAAAAGAAAGTTGTGGAATAAAGTACAAAAGAGATGGGGCTCCAAAACAATCCATGGAAAGTGAATAATAGGATGACTTAAGAGCACTAAAGAGAATGATGAAGGAAAAGGAAAGGAAGTGTTGGGAGCACCACATTTCATGAGGATGAAAGTCACTGAGCCTAAATGACCGTACCTTTGTACTCAGCCCAATTACAAGCCTTGAAAAGACCTTTTTGATCTTGAGAGAGCTGAAACAAATGTTGATTGGAAAATATGGGCAAACCTATGGGTAAAATTATGCATTATGTTATTCTTTGCGAGTGTAAGCGTTGCATCTGATTCCAAAGCTTTAAACTGTGAAACCATTGTGTGAATATGGAATCATTCTTTGTGTGAGGGCATTTGAACACTATAGTTGAGCTTGAACTTGCATTTGAAGCAAGTATTGTGAGCATGAGATTCGTTGATATTGGTGAGTCACAATGTGAATCTTTGAGTGCACATTTGATCTTTGCGTAAGTAAAGTAAGTCTTGTTGTGTGCATTCATGATTGTGTCTTGTATAGCACTATTCGAGACACCCTTTTGAAAGATTGAACTTGAGTTTGGTTGAGGACAAGAAAAAGTTTAAGTTGGGGGTGTTGATGAGTCCATAAATTAAACTCATTTAGGGCTATATTTTAATAGAAATGGTGTCCTCAAATGCTTATTTTATCTCTAATGAAAACCCTTAAGTTTCATGTATTTGAAGTTTAAAGGAAAGCATGGACACTACGTCGCAAAAAGGAACGAAAAGGCTGAAAAGAATGAAGAAATAAAGCCCTGAGGATCGCCGAGTTCACTTGGCGAGTCGCCTAAGGGTCTTACTTCGCCTTTTGTTCCAGTGTGCTGAGCCTTGATGAAAAGGATCAAGTCGGTGGAAAGAGGGAGCATTCGGCGCATCGTCGAGTAATTCTGCAAATCAGTACCATGTCGCCCATTAACCCAGAGCACGACGATGTTGAGCGCTGGTGCAAGACAACGATGAACTACACCAAAGGGCGAATCGCCGAGTTAATCGGCGATTCCGACTAATGGAGCCGAATGATCCGCTGCAGCACAAATCTGGCAAAAACTATCAATACTAGTTAGAGTTTTAGTTTTAGTGTGGAACAATTATTATAATTTTCACTTAGAGTGGAACAATTGTGATAGTTTTCATATAGAATAGTACTTTTTGATAGTTTTGCTCTAAGTTTGAGAGGGTTTTTGAAGACTTGAAGAAGAAGAGGGTTTCATCTCCAAGGATTTGGACTTGGGTCTCTTGATTTCTTCATTCTTGGCCTGAACAAGACTAAATCCTCATGCCCATTTGAATGTAAGATCAATTAGGTATAAATTTATATCTCTTGATGTGTGGCTAAAAACCCAAATCTTAGGGTGTGATTTAGCGAATATGGGTTAAGATAATTGTTGGGTCTTACCTGTTGATAGTCTATTCGTAGTTTAAATGTGATGTCGTTTAGTGGGTGTTGATGAATTGAATGAATTTGTAGTTGCAAATACAAGTTTATTTATGTGTTTTTGGCTTCCTCGAGAGAGAAGTCGCGAAACCAAGACCACTAGATTGATGGCCTAAGGAGTGGGTCGACATGAGGCTCAGTCCGAGAGGGTGAGCCCTAGTCCCATATCCTAACACTCAGCTCAAAATAGTAAGTGTGGTAAGGCGTAGGCTGGTCTTCATACAGCAAGTGGGTGTCCGAGAGAAACGCATTTGAAACGGGGTATGTTGCTCAAGAAAGAGCTTATCCCCCTTAAAGCTTAGCCTAGTCACAATTACTCTACGAATCTTCTATCGAAAGCATGTACCCAATAATCTAGCTCAACCCGTATTCCCGTCACATCCCAAGGATCCCCTCTTATTACTTAGAAACCTAAGTTTATTTTGTTGTTTTTGCCTTACTTGTGATCAAAACCCCCTATTGTTAATTGACACTCTTGTGTCCGCCTTTAATTTACAATGTTTTTACTCGTTAATGTCTTTTGCTATGACTAGTTAGAACTAAATTTTATCTTTCTATTAATTCTCAAAACCACTTTGTTGGGACGATCCCAACCTTTGGTTGGGTTACTAAACTATTGTACGTCGTAGACACTTGCATCGAAAGTTGTGTCTTGATTATGCAAACATCAGCCCCGTGGATAGCCTCCGTAGGTCAAGGGACCCCTAAACAAGCCACAACCATCATTGACGGACGAACATTATGGTCTATGACCCCATCCACGGACCGTGGATGGGGGTCTCGTGAACCATGACTGTTTGCTGTCAAGTAGTGCGGCCAAGTTAGGGGTGAGCTGGTAAATTCACCCCAAGTCCAAATTAAGGTTTGGACGATTATTTTAAGTGTTTTAAGGTATTTTAAGAGTATTAAAACATTAAAAAAACTATTTTAGAATTTATTATTCATTTTTTTTCCCAAAACAAAACCCTCTCTCTCAAAAGTCTTCTCTCTAGAAACTCCATTGAAGATCAAGGTCAAGTTCAAGCTAGGGTTGGGGATTTCAAGGTGTTTCTTCTTCAATTTTCAGGGGGAATCAATAGCAACATATGGTGATCCTTCATCTAGGGTTAGTTTTCACCCTAGAGTCAATTTTATAGAAGTTTCAAACTGATTTCAAGTTCATGAAAACCCCTAGATTTTACTCAATCTCATGGGTTCTTGCATCAAACGTTTTTAAATGATAAATTATGATTATATTGATGTTTAATTGTTGATTTTACTCTATGAACCCATGATTTCTCTGAATTCCTAAATTGTGACTTATGAAGTGGGTTTGTTGATTATGAATGAATGTTGATGGATTTATGGCTAGATTGATTTATATTGTTGAATTGTGTCATCATCTTTGCCAAATTATGCTGAATTGTAGGTGAATTGAGGATTTGTGATCATAGCCTTAAAAGGGCAAGTTTGACCTAATTTCATGTTAAAGTAGAATTGTGCTTGAATTGTTGATCCACTTGAAAGGTGGAAGTGCTTAACTACTTTGTATATTGTGAGCATCGCCTTGAAGGCATAGTTTGATGAATTGAAGTAATGTCATGATATTGTATATGTGAATGTAATGTGAAGGATTTACATGTGGTTTCAATGATAGAATGATGATCTTGTATAGAATGTTAATGTGTTGTGATTGAAAGCATATTCTCACTAAACACTCATGAATGTTAATGATGGAATGTGAAGGGTTTCTATATTTTAATGTTGTATCTTGGATTGGTAAACTTAGGTGCCCTCTTCTTGATAAACGAAAGCTTTTTTGAATGTGATCTCTTGAATTGGTAGGCTAAGGAATCCTTTTCATGTATTGATGAATGTGATCATGAATGAAGTATCTTGACTTGGTAGGCTTAGGCATCCTCCTCTTGAATAATGAATGTATCTTGACTTAATGTCTTAATGATCATGAATCGGTAGGCCTAATGTTGGTAGCCCTTTCATAAATGACTAATGAATGTGTTGTTGATTTAGAATTGGTAGACCTAAGGTTGGTACCCTTTTTATTAATGAACGAATGAATGTCGTGAGTTGGTAGACCTAATGTTGGTAGCCTTTTATAAATGACTAATGAGGTATTTTAGGCTATGTCTTGAACCGGTAGACCTAAGGTTGGTGGCCCTTCATGATGAGTTAAGAACCCAATGTGAATGAAAAACCTTGAAGTGGTAGACCTAGTGGTGGTGGCCTCCTTCTTGTGTGAAATGATGAACCTAGAGATGGTAGACCTAATAGTGATGGCTTTCTCTAGGAAGATCAATGAGCTATCCTTAATGTATCTTGAAACGGTAGGCCTATTGGTGGTGGCCCTTTCTTCGTAAAAGTACTTTGGGTCGGTAGGCCTAATGTTGGTGGCCCTCTCAAGTACACTAATGTAAATGAAACTATTATATGGGAATGTAGGCTAAGCACTGAGTGGATATGGTTAAATGGAAACTCTCTCAATGTTAGGCTAGGGTTCCAATGAACATCTTCCAATCCCATAACTATGTGCCCGCGTAGGATATTAGCCAGTGGGTTCAATGCAAATAAAATATAATCTTACCAGTTTTCCTTAGGCAAGGAGACCACCTCTTCTAGCTTGCATAGTCTATGTCGGTTAAACGCTTATTCCCATCATGGGAGATGTGCATTATGGTTTCTTGAGGAGTTCTACAAAGTGTGGGTAGTAGTATGAGATGTTATCCATGCATTGCACGAGTAGGCTTCGAGAAGGTCATAGTGAGTTCTATAAGTCTTAATGACTATTGTTTGAATGTCCTCCTAGGATTAAGTTAAGGAGAATATTGATCTAATGTCTAATGAATGAAAGTCCTCTAAATGATGTTATTGAGAAATGTTGAATCTTATATGCTTAAATGTGAAGATGCATGTTATACTTGGATTGTATTATGAGTTACTTCTTTTTTATGACTTATTGTATACGAATGTGCCTTGTCTAGGGTGACTTCAAAGGAGTACTTAGTGTGAGTAGTAGTATGGGATGCTACTTGCACATTGCACAAGTATGACTTAGAGTTGTCTTAGATGTTGGTCTTAATGTGATGATGTGACTCATGTATTGTTTATGTATCTTAAATGCTTTATTTTGTAAAGGTGGAAAGGATGAACGCTAAGTTCACTTTTGGTGACCTTAAGGTGGTGCCTTAGTGTGGGTGGTGGTATGGGACGCTACCCATGCATTGCACAAGGTATAGGTTGAGAGTTACTTGAGGTGGAGGATCAAGGTGAAGGTAAAGGTTTATATGTGATTTTGTTCAAATGTGAATTATGTGACTTTGTATGTTGGTTCTGACTTATATTATGCCTCTTGTATCAATGTTCATGAAGTTTTACAAAAATGGCATAAAAGCATGACTTTCAACTCAAATGTCCTTTATAAGCATGTTTTTGCATGGTCATCATACTTAGTACATCTAATGTGCTAACCCATTCTTTTCCCTTTTTACCAAAGTGTAGTCTTTGGAGATGTTGGTGTTCTATGCTTGAAGGATAGGTTTCTAAGGTGCTTGAAGATGAAGACTTGGTGAGTCCTTATAGTTTCGAGGACGAAACCCATTATGTTCCTTTTATGCTTTTAGTTTTGTTAAAACTTTTGTATGGGCTAAGTCCCAATGTTGTCACTACTAAAAAAACAGTGAATACCGACCTAAAAATTTCTGACCTCAAATGGAAGTCGGTAATTTCCGACCTCCAGAGGTTGGTATTTACAAGAAGTCGGTTTTTATGCAAAATAAAGCGGGAAAACCAAATTCCGATCTTTGGAATTCAGAATTTTTCCCGGAAAAAATGTATTACAATAAAAACCGACCTCTTGATGTCAGTATTAAACAAATAAATAAATAAAAATATTTTATTTTTTCTCAATTAAATATAAAAAACAAAATTGATAAATATTTTAGGTTTTGTGTAAAATAAAAAACAAAAAAAATTATAATACCGACTTCCGTATGTCGGTAAAATTAAATAGTATGTAAAAATAAATTAATATCAAATACAGACCTCATGAGGTCGGTATTTTTTATATTTAATTGAGAAAATAATACCGACATCAAGAGGTCGGTTTTTATTGTAGTTCATTTTTTCTGGGAAAAATTCCGACCTCTTGAGGTCGGAATTTGGTTTTCCCTTTATTTTGCATAAAAACCGACTACTTGTTGCCGGTTTTCATATCAACGTAATTTCATACTAAATATGGATTATTGATCTAACTTTCTATTTATAAAAGTATACAATTTTTTAAACAATTAATTATAGGTGTAAAATGAAAATTTAAACAAACCGACCTCCGGATGTCGCTTTAATTAAAAGTAATTAGATGAAATAAAAATACTGACCTCTGGATGTTGCTTTAATTATTTTGATCTAATATTATTTAAATCGTCTGGAGGACGATTTTGTGTAAAATAAAAAACAAAATAATTATAATACCGACTTCCGAAAGTCGGTAAAATTAATAGTATGTAATAAATTAATAAAATTTAATGTGATACCAACCTCATGAGGTCGGTATTTTTTATTAAATCTAATTACTTTTAATAAAAGCGACATCCGGAGGTTGGTTTGTTTAAAATATTCCTATTAATAATCATAATTTTGCTATTGTGGATAATACTAAAATTTCATTTTACACCTACAATTAATTGTTCAAAAAGTGTAACAATTTTGTATACTTTTATAAATAAAAAGTTAGAATTCGTGGAATAAATAAAAATATATCTATAATCCATATTTAGAGTATGAAACTACGTTGATATGAATTAGGAGATAATTATACTTATATTTCTAGAGTAATGTACAAATTTTATCAGTTCGTCGTCTAATGATGAACTTAATATCTCATGTCATGACGTAGAGGTGAAGAGCTAACATATAATTAATTCGAGTATGAAATGCGAGATAATACTCGTAGAAATGTCATGATAACAATTAATTATAAATTTTATATTTATATAATTATGATGACATGTAAATGATAATTCATCGGAGTATGAAATACATTGATTAATTATATACTCCTTGAGTAGTTTAACAAATCAATTCTTATATATTAGTGGTTCAGATATGAAATACATTATCAATTAAAAAAATACCGATGATTAATTCAAGGAGATTTATATATTAAATTTGATATTAATAAACTTTAATTTGTTGATCGATAAAATTAAATTTATAAAATTTGGAGGTATATAATTTTAAAATATAAAATTAACTTGGTCGATAAAATTAAATTTATTAAATTAAACTTCTGTTGATGTGTAGTGAAATTAAATTTTATATATATATATATATATATATATAATATAATATAAAATACCAACATCAAGAGGTCGGTTTTTATTGTAGTTCATTTTTCTGGGATTCCGATCTCCTGAGGTTGAAATTTGATTTTCCCTTTACTTTGCATAAAAACCGACTACTATATATATATATAATATAAAATACCGACCTCATGAGGTCGGTATTTTTTATATTTAATTGAGAAAATAATACCGACATCAAGAGGTAGGTTTTTATTGTAGTTCATTTTTCTAGGAAAAATTCCGATCTCCTGAGGTCGGAATTTGATTTTCCCTTTATTTTGCATAAAACCCGACTACTATATATATATATATATATATATATATATATATAATATAAAATATCAACCTAATGAGGTCGGTATTTTTTATATTTAATTGAGAAAATAATACCGACATCAAGAGGTCGGTTTTTATTGTAGTTCATTTTTCTACGAAAAATTCCGACCTCCTGAGGTCGGAATTTGATTTTCCCTTTATTTTGCATAAAAACCGACTACTTGTTTTCGGTTTTCATATCAACATAATTTCATACTCTAAATATGGATTATTGATCTAACTTTCTATTTATAAAAGTATACAATTTTTTAAACAATTAATTATGGGTGTAAAATGAAAATTTGAACAAACAGACCTCCGGATGTCGCTTTAATTATTAGATGAAATAAAAATACCGACCTCCGTATGTCTCTTTAATTATGTTGATTTAATTTTATTTAAATCGTCTTCCGGAGGACGATTTTGTGTAAAATAAAAAACAAAAAAATTATACTACCGACTTTCGAGTAAAAGATAACTCATCGGAGTATGAAATATGTTGATTATATACTCCTCGAGTAGTTTAACAAATCAAGTCTTATATATTAGTGGTTCAGCTATGAAATACATTATCAATTAAAGTAATACCGATGATAAATTCAAGGAGATTTATATATTAAATTTGATATTGATAAACTTCTTTTTATCAATAAAATTAAATTTATATAATTAGGAGGTATATAATTTAAATTTATAAAATTAATTTTTTGTTGATGTGTAGTTAAATTAAATCTTATATATATATATATATATAAAAAAAATAAATTAATTAATAAAATCTACCAGAGATGAGTTTATATTAAAATAAATTATTAAATACCGACCTTAAGAGGTCGGTATATTTAAATTATTATTTTATTTAAATAAAAACAACTTCATAATGTTGGTACTTATTTTAATATTTTTAAATATAGATAATTATTTTAAAAGATAAAGACATCCCGTGATTGGTATTAACACTTTTTTTTAAAAGAATGATATTCTAAACCAAAAACCCCAAAACCCTAAGACAATTAATTCTTCTTCTTCTCCAAAGAAAAGAGCAGTCGCTCTTTCGATTCTCCTCCCTTCCCGCGAAGCCGCTCCAGTGAGGCCACTAGAGGCGGCGACGTCCCTCTCTTCCTCTCCCTTCTGTCCTCTTCTCCTTCCCTCTTCTCTTCTGTCGCTCTTCCCCTTCCCCTCTCACGCCTCTCACAACAGCCACTCCATCTCCGATAGAGTTCCGCCGGCGAAGCCGCCGCGAAGACCACCTGGCAGCAGCTCCAGCTGCTGTCCACCAGCGACCCACGAAGCCACCGCGAAGCAGCAGCAGCAACCAAGCGTCACCTCTATCTTCTCCAACGCTGCTACTCCAGCAGCTGCATCCGCCCTACTCTCCGGCGAAGAAATCGACAACGCCAGCAACAACTAACATCTCTGGTCAGCAACTCCGGTCAACGACAATAGACAACAAAATTATGGTGTCATTCTTCCTTCTTCTTTGTGAATGCTCATGCCTTAATTTCTTCCCTTTTTGATTTGCATGTTTGTTAATATGATTATATAGATTCAAACTCTTTACTTGTCTGATTTTATTATGTGATTTTTCTCCATGATGGATATAGTATTTTCTTACTAGGATTTCCCCGTTTGCGTTTGTGTTAATATGTTGGCTTCCTGTTTAAACTCATTGGTTTTGAATTGTTTCACGTAGTGTTTGAAGGTGTAAGGGTTACAAGTTCAATTCTGTTTCCAAATCTCATTGCCCATAATCAGTACTTGAATTTGATTAAAATTGCTAGCTTCTCGTCCAATTTGGTAAAGACTTATCGTGATGATTAATTAGGATGGATATAAAGTGATATAAGGCGTAAGAATTTGATGTTTGGAGAATGTGGTCTTTTAGTGAATGATTCGTAATTTGGCTCACTTTTCTTATAATATATTATTACATTATGATTTGTGTTTTGGTATATTAAGATAGGTTAAAAAGTAAGTGTTTATACACATTAAAATTTGAACATTCTTGTTGGAATTCTTGGTTTCTCAACCCCGGACACAATCATGGTAACATATACATCACAATAACTAGTGGAACAAAGAGAGGAAGTATTGAAAATAGGAGAAACCTAGTTGATCCTATTGATGACAAAATTGATTTTTTTGCAAGATTGATTTGTGTCCATCTAGTGTTGATACTAAGCTTTAATATAGGAATAATGTGTTTGTTTAGCATGAGTACCAACACTAGTTGATCCTATTGATGACAAAATTGATTTTTTTAAAAGATCGATTTGTGTCCATCTAGTGTTGATATTTAGCTTTAGTTTAGGAATAATGTGTTTGTTAAGCATAAGTACCAACACTAGTTGATCCTTTTGATGACAAAATTGATTTTCTTGGAAGATCGATTTGTGTCCATCTACTGTTGACACTTAGCTTTAATTTAGGAATAATGTGTTTGTTAAGCATAAGTACCAACACTAGTTCATCCTATTGATTACAAAATTGATTTTCTTGCAAGATCGATTTGTGTCCATCTAGTGTTGACACTTAACTTTAATTTAGGAATAATGTATTTGTTAAGCATAAGTACCCACACTAGTTGATCCTATTGATGACAAAATTGATTTTCTTGCAAGATCGATTTGTGTCCATCTAGTGTTGACATTTAGCTTTAATTTAGGAATAATGTGTTTGTTAAGCATAAGTACCAACACTAGTTGATCCTATTGATGACAAAATTGATTTTCTTGCAAGATCGATTTGTGTCCAGCTAGTGTTTACACTTAGCTTTAATTTAGGAATAATGTGATTGTTAAGCATAAGTACCAACACTAGTTGATCCTACTGATGACAACATTTATTTTCTTGCAAGATCGATTTGTGTCCATCTAGTGTTGACACTTAGCTTTAAATTTAGAAATAATATATTTGTTAAGCATAAGTACCAACACTAGTTGATCCTATTGATGACAAAATTGATTTTCTTGCAAGATTTAGTTGTGTCCATCTAGTGTTGACACTTAGCTTTAAATAAGTTAAAATAAATAATGTGGTTTAGTTAGTGAATTTAGTTGTTGGAATTAAGTCAAAACTAATGTAGTTAAAGTTAAAAAGTTGTTAAGTTGTTTAAATAAGTTAAAATAAATAATGTGGTTTAGTTGGTGGATTAGTTATTGGAATTAAGTCAAAACTAAACTAGTGAAACTTGTTAAGTTGTTTAAATAAGTTAAGATAAATAATGTGGTTTAGTTGGTGGATTTAGTTGTTGGAATTAAGTCAAAACTAAACTAGTTAAAGTTAAAAAGTTGTTTAAATAAGTTAAAATAAATAATGTGGTTTAGTTAGTGAATTTAGTTGATGGAAATAAGTCAAAACTAAACTAGTGAAAGTTTTTAAGTTGTTTGAATAAGTTAAAATAAATAATGTCGTTTAGATGGTGGATTTAGTTGTTGGAATTAAGTCAAAACTAAACTAGTTAAAATTGTTAAGTTGTTTAAATATGTTAAAATAAATAATGTGGTTTAGTTAGTGAATTTAGTTGTTGGAATTAAGTCAAAATTAAACTAGTTAAAGTTGTTAAGTTGTTTAAATAAGTTAAAATAAATAATGTCGTTTAGTTGATGGATTTAGTTGTTGGAATTAAGTCAAAACTAAACTAGTTAAAGTTAAAAAGTTGTTAAGTTGTTTAAATAAGATAAAAATAAATATTGTGGTTTAGTTGGTGGATTTAGTTGTTGGAATTAAGTCAAAACTAAACTAGTTAAAGTTGTTAAGTTGTTTAAATAAGTTAAAATAAATAATGTCGTTTAGTTGGAGGATTTAGTTGTTGGAATTAAGTAAAAACTAAACTAGTTAAAGTTAAAAAGTTGTTAAGTTGTTTCAATAATTTAAAATTTATAATGTGGTTTAGTTAGTGAATTTAGTTGTTGGAATTAAGTCAAAACTAAACTAGTGAAAGTTGTTAAGTTGTTTAAATAAGTTAAGATAAATAATGTGGTTTTGTTGGTGGATTTAGTTGTTGGAATTAAGTCAAAACTAAATTAGTTAAAGTAAAAAAGTGTCACGACCCAAATTGAGTCGTGAGTGGCACCCACACTTAACCTCCTAAGTGGGCGGACCAAGGAATCTAAACCCCAACATATTCCAATAATTCAACTACGAATAACAACAATAACGCGGAAACTCCAAAACTTATTAAAGTAACCAATCAAATAAACCTCTAAAGTCTATTACATATTATCCCCAAAATCTGAAAGTCATCACATCAAGGACATCTGTTCTTAACATATCAAGTCTAAAAGTATTAGAGATCCTAAAATAAGTAAATACGTTGGTCCATGTCCGAAAACCAAGGACATCACACCATAACTGAGAGAATCCAGCACGAGCTAGAAGGAATAGCTCACCCTGAAATCTGATGTGCGGGAGACTGGCTAGAGCTGAGGGCGAGTCGAAGTCGATGGTACACTTGCTGCACTCCACAAAAGAAAAACGCAGAAAACACAAGTAGGAGTCAGTACAAGGAACACGTACTGAGTAGGTATCATCGGCCAACCCAAAATAGAAACTAATATACAATGAGTAATAGTATAAAGTCAACTATAGCACTTAGCAGGTGATAAGAAACCACAACATGAACAAGTAACAGTTGAAGCAAGTACGTAATCAATCACAATATCAAGCACACACACGAGGACTCATGCCTCTACATCACACCCGTTTGGGAAATGCGTTCATTGAGATTGAGTACATTAAGTTAATTCAATATCTTTTTCCTTTAAGGTTACCGTGTCGGAACGTGACACTCCGATCCAATTACACCGTGTCGGAACGTGACACTCCGATCCAAAAATACCGTGTCGAAACGTGACACTCCGATCCAATAATATTATTAATTTATCATTTATTATCACTACTTTTCAGTTCATTAATAATATTACATCAAGCCTTCTTTATTCAAGGCATAACTTCAATAGAGAGGTGTTCAGATTATAAATCCCACGGTCTCAGGATTTTAGACCAATCACAACCACACAATCAAGCCACACAATCACACAGTCAAGTACATAGAGAACTTCACAATATCAGTCAATGCATATCAATCGCTATTAAGAGTTTATCTATCAAATAGAACAAACCATAACCTACCTCCACCGAAGGACCGAAGTCAAGCAAACTACTTCTCCAATGCTTTTCCCTTCCTCAATGCCTCCGAACCTTTCCAATCTATCAAATATATATGCATAATTTGTAAGTTAACAAGCCTATAAACACTCATATTATTCTATGTCCCTCCTATATCCAAAAACTCACCTAATTCTATAATCAATTTCCTAAAGTTCAAACCTATGTGTAAGTCTTAATTCCTCCCATTAGCATATCTCTAATGGAATTTAAATAATTCGATGCACCTAATATTTAATAATATCTATCTCAATATATCTAAATTTAAATTATAATGTGACAATAATAAGAACAATTGAAAATCGGAAACTCACTGGTTTGCGAAACCAGTAGCATACTACGGAAATAAATCATAGAACTACCCTTCCAATCTATGTGTGTTATCACACCATGATCATTATCCAATGATTATATCATGGATACTTTTGAGCATATATTCCCCAAATTCACAAGGATCACAAGTAGCCGTAAGAAAATTATTGAATTTAACATCACAATTTCTAATTCTCTTCTTTAATTCTTTCCACTCAACTTTAATACTATAATAATGTCTTTTATCCCTAATTTCCTATACACAACCATAATATAATAATAATATTAATATTAATCTGCAACAACTACATCTACAACCCAAAGCCCCCACCACTCAACTTGCACTACATTTTATCCCTATATATTTGATATTGCACCACATGCAAACGCCTAATGGTAACTCTAAACCATCAAATATAAATTAAGGCAATTGAAGAATGAAGTTACCTGGGTGTCGGTTTTCACTGGTAGACGCCGCAGATAAGGTTTTCCTCTACCGTAAATCTTCTTGTCTAGTCTTTTAATTATTTAGGGTAAATAATTATCAACTAATAATTAAATAATTACTAAACCCTCTAATTTATTCTTATTCATGGGCCATAATTTAATTAACTAAATTATGGACTTAGTCCATTAACTACCACAAATAAAAACAATGAAAACCACCCCACTAAATTTATAATAGTAGTTACGAATAGTCTAAAATACCCATTTAAAATCTATCGAAAAGTCTTTTACGAAATAAAAAGCTCTAGTACTCAAAACGAGCAAATGGGTCGTTACATTAGATACCAATTTACCCATCGTTCGTCCTCGAACGATCAATAGAAGGTGAGGGTAAGAAAGAGTACCTGAATCAACAAAAAGATGTGGATATCTTTCTTGCATATCCACCTCACTCTCCCAAGTGGACTCTTCAACTGGCCGATTTTTCCACTGAACCTTGATAGATGCAATCTCCTTTGACCTCAACTTGCGGACCTCCCTATTTAGTATAGCTACAGGCTCCTCCTCATAAGACAGATTCTCATCAAGCAATACCGAATCCCAACGAATAATGTAGTTTCCATCATCATGGTATTTTTTCAGCATGGACACATGAAATACCGGGTGCACTCCTGACAACCCTGGAGGCAAGGCCAATTCATAGGCCACCTCCCCCACGCGCTTAAGAACTTCAAATGGCCCAATGTACCTCGGACTAAGCTTACCTCGCTTACCAAACCGCATCACACCCTTCATGGGTGAAACCTTTAGCAAGACCTGCTCACCCTCCATAAACTCCAAGTCCTTGACCTTCCGATCTGCATACTCCTTCTGCCTGTTCTGAGCTGCTAAAAGCTTTTCCTGAATGAATTTCACTTTCTCTAATGATTCCCTCAAGAGATCGGTACCCCAAGGCCTCACCTCAAATGAATCAAACCAGCCAATGGGAGACCTACATCTCCTCCCATACAATGCCTCAAATGGGGCCATATCAATACTCGAGTGGTAGCTATTGTTGTACGAAAACTCTGCTAAAGGTAAGAATTGATCCCAATGACCACCAAAATCTATCACGCACGCACGAAAGCATATCCTCCAACACTTGAATTGTTCGCTCAGACTGTCCATCGGTCTGAGGGTGAAATGCGGTACTAAGATCCAATCTAGTACCTAATTCAGCATGTAAAGTCCTCCAAAAGTTAGAAGTAAATTGCGTACCTCTATCTGATATGATGGAAATTGGAACTCCATGCAATCGAACAATCTCACGGATATAGAGTTTGGTTAACTTCTCTGCATTGTAAGTCATCTTGACCGGAACGAAGTGAGCAGACTTAGTTAACCTGTCAACAATTACCCAAATAGAATCAAACTTACCCAATGTCTTTGGAAGACCAACCACAAAATCCATTGCAATTCTTTCCCACTTCCATTCCGGAATGGGCATTCTCTGAAGTGTCCCTCCAGGCCTCTGATGTTCATACTTTACCTGCTGACAGTTTGGACATTGGGCAACAAAATCAACAATGTCACGTTTCATTCTACTCCACCAATAATGTTGTCTCAGATCACGATACATCTTGGTTGCACCAGGATGTATAGAATACCTCGAACTATGAGCCTCTGCAAGAATAGTATGAGTCAAGTCACCAACACGGGGCACACACACTCGTCCCTTAATTCTCAAGACACCTTCCTCATCAATCACAGCCTCCTTAGCCTCTCCCCGCAACACCATATCTCGAATTCGACTCAGCTTCTCATCCTCAAACTGTTTTCCTTAATCTTGTCAAGAAAAGAAGATCTTGCCTCCACACAGGCCAAAAATCCCCCTTTTTCAAGTATTTCCAGCCTCATAAAGTCATTAGCCAAAGTTTGCACCTCTTTAGCCAATGGGCGTCTAGAAGCCTGTAAGTGGGCTAAACTACCCATGCTCCCTGCTTTTCTACTTAGGGCATCTGCCACAACATTAGCCTTTCCCGGGTGATATAAAATAGTAATATCATAGTCTTTCAATAACTCCATCCACCTTCTCTGCCTCAAATTCAAATCCTTCTGGGTGAACACATATTGTAAACTGCGATGATCTGTATACACTTCACACTTGACCCCATATAGATAATGCCTCCACTGCTTCAATGCAAACACAACTGCAGCCAACTCCAAATCATGGGTTGGGTAGTTACGTTCATGCACTTTCAATTGCCTTGAAGCATAGGCAATTACATTC
The DNA here is from genome assembly GCF_900185275.1 of Solanum verrucosum. Lineage (NCBI taxonomy): Eukaryota > Viridiplantae > Streptophyta > Magnoliopsida > Solanales > Solanaceae > Solanum > Solanum verrucosum. Next base: position 1,661,299 of record NW_026020752.1, read on the forward strand.
CTATCCTGCATTAGCACTGCACCCAAACCAGAATAAGATGCATCACAATAAACAATGAAATTCTTACCTTCCACGGGCAAGGCAAGAATCGGTGCAGTAGTCAACAAGGTCTTGAGTTTCAGGAAGCTTTCTTCACACTCATTCGACCATATAAATGGAACATTCTGCTTGGTCAAATTGGTCAACTGGGAAGCAATGGAAGAGAATCCCTGTACGAATCGACGGTAGTAGCTAGCTAAACCAACAAAGCTCCTTACCTCTGAAACATTAGTAGGCCTTACCCAACCCTTCACTGCTTCAATCTTAGAGGGATCCACCATCACTCCATCCTTAGAAACCACGTGCCCAAGAAGGACACTGAATCGAGCCAAAACTCACACTTGGAGAATTTGGCATAAAGCTTTTTCTCCCTCAACAACCCCAATACAATTCTCAAATGCTCCTCATGTTCCCTCCTGCTCTTCGAGTATATCAGGATATCATCAATGAATACAATAACAAAGAGGTCTAAATATGGCTTAAAAATTCCGTTCATTAAGCTCATGAAAGCAGCAGGGGCATTCGTAAGCCCAAAGGACATTACTAAGAATTCATAATGCCCATACCTGGTTCGAAAAGCAGTCTTTGGCACGTCCGTTGCCCGCATTTTCAATTGATGATAACCGGACCTCAAATCAATTTTAGAGAAGACGCAAGCACCCTGTAACTGATCGAACAAGTCATCAATGCGAGGAATGGGGTACTTGTTCTTAATAGTTACCTTATTCAGCTGCCTGTAGTCTATGCACATCCGAAAACTACCATCTTTCTTCTTTACAAATAAAACTGGAGCACCCCAAGGAGATGTACTCGGTCTAATAAAACCTTTACCTAACAATTCCTGAAGTTGGGCCTTTAACTCTCTTAACTCAGCTGGGGCCATTCTATAAGGTGGAATGGAAATGGGGCGAGTCCCCGGCTCCAAGTCGATACAAAAATCAATATCTCTATCTGGTGGCATACCAGGTAGGTCGGAAGGAAAAACATCTGTAAACTCACGGACTATCGAAACAGACTCGATTGAAGGCACTTTGGAAGTATCATCCCTGAGATGTGCCAAGAAGGCTAAGCAACCCTTACTCACCAACCTCTTAGCATGAAGACAAGAGATAATACGAACTGGGGCGGGAATATAGTCACCCTCCCACACTAGTGGATCTATCCCAGGCTTGGCCAAGGTCACAGTCTTAGCATTACAATCTAAGATAGCAAAATTTGGAGAAAGCCAAGTCATACCCAAAATTACATCAAAATCAACCATCTCTAGAATGATCAGATCTACATAAGTCTCACCCCCCACAAAAGTCACAAGGCAAGACCTATACACTTTTTCCACTATCACAGACTCACCAACAGGAGTAGAGACACGAATAGGCATGTCAAGCAAATCACAATGCAAATCAAGACTAGTAGCGAACGAGGACGATACATAAGAAAATGTGGATCCAGGATCAAACAATATAGAAGCCATGCGATTGCAGACCAGAAGAGTACCTGTGATAACAGCATCAGATGTCTCTGCCTCTGACCTCCCAGGGAAAGCATAACAATGGGCCCTATCACCTGTCTGTCCATTGCCTCTGCCGGGCTGCGCTCCAGTAGTTCCAACCTGCCCGCCACCCCGGTTGAACTGGTGACCACCATTACCTTGGCCACCACGTCCTCCAGAATGACGGCCTCTACCATGACCACCTCTACCTCTAACTGCTGGGGATCTATTACTCTGATCGTACCGAGCCTGACTCTGCTTTGGACAATATTTCTTGATATGTCCGGCCTCTCCACATCCATAACAAGTCCTAGAGTCGAGGGTAGGTCTCTGTGAAGACGAAGAAGACTGGAGGTAACCCCCAAACTCAGAAAAAGGTTGACTGGTCCGCAACGGACCCTCAACTGAAGCCTGCAATGAAGACTGAATAGCACGGGGTGGATAGCCCCCTGAGCTCTGCCCTCTGGAGTACAAACCGCTAAACTCACCTCCCTTACGAAACTTTTTAAATGTTGACACCTTGGTGAAGTCATCCGGCTTCACCCCCTCTACCTCTATCACAAAATCAATCACTTCCTGAAAAGATTTTGCAGAAGCAGCTACCTGTAAAGCTGGGATCTGCAAATCTGACCTCAATCCCTTTACAAAGCGGCGAATCCGCTCTTGCGGACTGAAGCAAAGCTGAGTGGCATACCTGGATAACGCACGAAATTTAGCCTCATAAGCTGCAACAGACATCCTTCCTTGCTCTATGTTCAGGAACTCATCTCTCCTTCTGTCCCTCAAAGTCCGGGGTATGTACTTCTCCATAAATAAGCTAGAAAATGATGTCCAAGTCATAGGTGGTGCCTTTGCTGGTCGACACTCCACATGAGACCGCCACCACATTTTGGCATCCCCTTGAAACTGGTAAGTCACAAACTCAACACCGAATCGCTCCACTATGTCCATCTTATGTAACAACTCATGACAATCAACCAGGAAATCATAAGCATCTTCAGATTCAGTACCCTTGAAAAATGGAGGTTTCAACTTTAAGAACTTAATAAAAAGATCATGTTGGTCACTAGTCATTATAGGCCCTGTAGTCAATCGGGGAAACGTGCCTGTTTCCAAGGACGCATCCATGCGAGGAGCCACATCGGCTGCATGTTGTACTCCCTGAACTTGAGGTGCTAGTGAAGAAAATACTGGGGGTGCCTGTCCCTGATCAGATAACCCGCTAAGATAAGTGAGAACCTGATTAATCATCTCTGGAGTAGGCTGGGGTGGTACTTCCTTCTCTTGAATCTGCTCATCTTCCCCTTCGTCACTCTCTCTCACTACCTCGTCAGTCGGTGGATGAGTCACCACTCTATCCCTAGCTGGACCAGGTGTTTGTCCTCTGCCTCTAGTGGGCCTTCTCCCGCGACCTCTACCACGACCTCTTGCCACTGCTCCCCTTCGAGCTGCATCCCCAACGGTTGGCTCAGGCGTACCCTGTCTTGCCGGTGTTGGTGTTGTCACACCTGTTGCTCTAGTTCTGACCATCTGCGAGATAGAGTGAAGAAGGTCAGATACCAATTTGTATCAACCAGATACCAATTGGATTTAAGTAATAGCAGAAAGAAAGAAAAATGTGAGTTTTCCTAAAGTCCTATAGCCTCTTGAAGAAAAGTAAAGGCGTCCCCGTACCATTCCGCAAGACTCTACTAGACCTGTCCTTGTGTGATGAGATCATCGAACCTAAAGCTCTGATACCAAGTTTGTCACGACCCAAATTGAGTCGTGAGTGGCATCCACACTTAACCTCCTAAGTGGGCGGACCAAGGAATCTAAACCCCAACATATTCCAATAATTCAACTACGAATAACAACAATAACGCGGAAACTCCAAAACTTGTTAAAGTAACCAATCAAATAAACCTCTAAAGTCTATTACATATTATCCCCAAAATCTGAAAGTCATCACATCAAGGACATCTGTTCTTAACATATCAAGTCTAAAAGTATTAGAGATCCTAAAATAAGTAAATACGTTGGTCCATGTCCGAAAACCAAGGACATCACACCATAACTGAGAGAATCCAGCACGAGCTAGAAGGAATAGCTCACCCTGAATTCTGATGTGCGGGAGACTGGCTAGAGCTGAGGGCGAGTCGAAGTCGATGGTACACTTGCTGCACTTCACAAAAGAAGAACGCAGAAAACACAAGTAGGAGTCAGTACAAGGAACACGTACTGAGTAGGTATCATCGGCCAACCCAAAATAGAAACTAATATACAATGAGTAATAGTATAAAGTCAATTATAGCACTTAGCAGGTGATAAGAAACCACAACATGAACAAGTAACAGTTGAAGCAAGTACGTAATCAATCACAATATCAAGCACACACACGAGGACTCATGCCTCTACATCACACCCGTTTGGGAAATGCGTTCATTGAGATTGAGTACATTAAGTTAATTCAATATCTTTTTCCTTTAAGGTTACCGTGTCGGAACGTGACACTCCGATCCAATTACACCGTGTCGGAACGTGACACTCCGATCCAAAAATACCGTGTCGGAACGTGACACTCCGATCCAATAATATTATTAATTTATCATTTATTATCACTACTTTTCAGTTCATTAATAATATTACATCAAGCCTTCTTTATTCAAGGCATAACTTCAATAGAGAGGTGTTCAGATTATAAATCCCACGGTCTCAGGATTTTAGACCAATCACAACCACACAATCAAGCCACACAATCACACAGTCAAGTACATAGAGAACTTCACAATATCAGTCAATGCATATCAATCGCTATTAAGAGTTTATCTATCAAATAGAACAAACCATAACCTACCTCCACCGAAGAACCGAAGTCAAACAACTACTTCTCCAATACTTTTCCTTTCCTCAATGCCTCCGAACCTTTCCAATCTATCAAGTATATATGCATAATTTGTAAGTTAACGAGTCTATAAACACTCATATTATTCTTTGCCTAGCCTAGACCCAAAACTCGCCTAATTCTATAATCAATTTATTAAAGTTCAAGCCTAAGGGTAGGTTTTAATTCCTCCAATTAGCATAACTTTTAATGGAATTTAAATAATTCGATAAACCTAATATTTAATATCTATATCGATTTATCAAAACTTAGATTATAATGTGATAACCATAGAAATACCTATAATCGAAACCACAAGTTTATCCAGTACTTTAACTACGACAAAACATACAAAACATTAACCTGCTAATAATTTGTTCCTTATACAATTTCCAGTGACCGACTACTCCAAGCTAATTATTAGCATCACTAGAGGGAATTAATTATCACCTTTCCCCACTCAAACTTGTACCTTTAGGTACTCATTCTAACATAAAACTAATTTAATTGTTGATTCTTTTCCTCCCAAACCGACACGACACATAACCCTTTTACTAAGCATGCAATCCATTCATTAAACCCAACAAGCAATATTAGATATCAAATTTGATTAATAATCAAAGCCAACACTTTATTTACTGATTATTAATGGTTGGTCACAACATTCCATTCACAATGCACTTTAAATTATTCAATACCACCATATAATATTACTTTTACTATTCATTCAACCATAAAATGGCACTAAGTCATATCAGGTAATTATACAAAACCTTCCGCCCAATAATTAATATGCAAAGAACAATATTGATGGTTGTTGTAGATTTACCTGAGGGTATTGCCGTCTCGTGAGTTGCAGGTAAGCATTCGCTCTATTGTCTCGTCTTTTAATTATTTAGGGTTAATAATTATCAACTAATTAATAATTAAATAACTACTAAACCCTATAATTTCTTTCTACAGAAAATTTACTCCTTAATTATTATATAAGACCAACTATAAAAGTGTGAAAGTGACCCACTATAAATTTTAATGTTATTTTCTTTAAGCACCAACTAAATAAATTATTAAAAGTACCCCACTAATTATATAATTGTAGTTATGAATAGTCCAAAATATCCATTTAGAATCTATCGGAAAGTATTTTATGAAATAAAAAGCTCTAGTACTCAAAACGACCAAATGGGTCGTTACAGAGTATGATGATCCAAAGGTAATACTTAGTGTAGGTAGGACTATGGACCCTACCTATGCATTGCACAAGTAGAACCTAGGGTTACTTATGTTGTTATTATGTTATGATGTAATGGTATTAATGATTGAATATGCATGAGTAGTATGTCTTGTAATGAGTAATATTGTATTAAGACTATGTTTAGAGACTAAGCTTATGGTGATCTTATTATCCTTTGTGCTTTGATGAACTATATGTGAATTGCTTGTGACTTGTGATTCTCCAACTCTTTCAAGATGATGTTCAAAATGTGCATAAAGCATGGTTTCAACTAAATGTCCCCTTTTAAGCATGTTTTAATGGTTTTTATGCATGGCTTCCATACTTAGTACGTGTGTTGTACTAACTCATATTTCATCTATATTTTTACAAAGTGTAGGGTTTGGTGATGTGATGTCTTATGCTTGGAAGTTGGGTTTCTAAGCAGCTTGGGAATGAAAACTTGGGGAGTCCTCATAGTTTCGAGGATGAACCTACCTCGTACTCTTATGTCATTATGTCTCTATGTTTTATGTCTTTAGACTTGTGTAAGGGTCGTGTCCCTAGTAATTATTATGTTAGGGCCGTGTCCCTAAGTTGTTATGAAAGAGTTGTTATTCTAAATGTTATAGATGATTTGAGACATAGTGTCATAGACTCTCTCTTATTTTATGAAGACTTCAATTGTAAAGAAAAGTTTTAAATTTTCCGCTATTTTCATATGCTTTAATGTTCATGATATGCTAAGGGCTTGTATAAGACCTCCGAGAGGTCGAGTACGCCATGTTACGACTAGGGGGTGCTCTCGGGTCGTTACATGTACATTGCACAAGTAGACCTATGAAGGGATTATGCTGTGGTTTACTTTTGTCATAAATGTATATAAATCCATGTGTGCATGTAATGAGTTGGTCTTTGGTATGACTTGCTTGCTATGAACTATAAACATGATGTTTCCTTATCTATGATTGTTCGCTTGTGTTGTACATTGTAAACATATGTTAGTTACCATACATTGCACATGTGTTTCTTAGGGGTTGTTTAGGTGATGATTACCTAATTATGAGATGATATTGGTATTTGACTTGTATTACCTTATGATTGGAGGCTATGTATTGTGAAGATTGGGATTTGTATTATATTGATGTTGGAGACTATGCTTGTTATTATAATGATATATCTCATGCTATAATGAAATGTATGTGTTGCCTTATTGGTTGCATTCTCCAACTATTTCAAAGATGATGTTCAAAAATGGCATATAGCATGATTTTAAATGAAATGTCCCTTTTCATTCATGTTTTAGTGGTTTTGTGCATGGCTTCCATACTTAGTACTTTTTGTATGGAAACAAGCGAAACATATACGAAACTTTTAACAAACATAAATAATACAAAGAATTTAGAAGTAAATACAAGAGACGTAGACATGGATGAAAAACCTAGTACATCAGGAATAAAAAACCCAAAAAATTTAAAATATTATAATGCAAACTATGAACAATATGATAAAGAAAAAACTATATGGGATAAAAGATTGAATAAAAAATGAACACCCAAACCAATAACTGAACAACATAATTTTTTAGATTTAGACTGTGTAGCAGATATAAATAAAACAATCCAATTATGGATGGGATATATATCAAAACAATTAATAGATAACAAAATAGGAATGACAGAAACACCAGGATATATAGAAAGAACACTTATAGGAACAGTAAAATTATGGCTACAAAATTTATCAGATGAAAGTTTAAAAACTCTGAAAAGTAATAAAATTAATGGTGAATTAGCTACTACAACTATGAAAATATTATATAAGTACGAAGTAGCTATAAGAAATGAATTTAGTAGTATGACAACATAAGTAGAAGAACAAAATAGAGAAAAAATCATCAACCGGAATCTAATGACAAAATTAGCAATATGTAATATGTGTTATATAGATGAATATACATGTGCATTTAGAGAATACTATTATAAAGGAACATATAGCAAATAAGAAAGTAGAGAAATAAGAAAATTATATTTTACAAAATTACCAGAACCTTTTAATTCAAAAGTAATAAAAAGTTGGAATGAAGCAGGATTAACAGATACCTTAGGAGCTAGAATGAAATTCTTACAACGATGGTTTATAGAACTGTGTGAAAAACATAAAGAAGAAATGAAAATGAAAAAGATATTAGTAAAAAACCTAGCATGTTGCAAAAATAAAACAGCACCCCAATTTGGTTGTATGGATAAGTATTATAAAAATAAAAAAAGAAACTATACAAGATATAGATCAAAATATAAGTATAAAAGACCAAGGAGAAACTACTACGTAAAAAACTACAAAACCAAAAGATCATATAGACCAAAGAGAAAACTAACGGAATGTACTTGTTATAATTGTGGAAAATTAGGACACATAGCTAAAGATTGCAAATTACCTAAAAATACAAAGAAAAACAAATATCAGAAATACTGGTGGACAATGAAAAATATACACAAATAGAGTACGTAGATTATGAATTAGAAAGTGAAGATAGTATATATGAATTATCAGAAAACGAAACAGACGAAATGGAAAATAATTCAGTAATAGAATTAGATAATGAATACTATATAAATGACTGAAATAGATATACAAATAATAACTAAAGAAAAATATCAAGATGAAGAATCGGCAGAACAAAAAATAATATTTGATAATAATATATTTGAACAAATAAAAGGAAAGGAATTAGACCTAAGCGTAGAAAAATATTTGAAATACCAACGATAAGAAACTGGTTTAAACGACAAAAAGAAGAATATTATGTGGTAAGTCAAAGAGAACATATCATAGATTGCAAATACACCAAAGGAAATGCTAAAATACCAATAATAAACAAACGAATAATAAATAAAGAAATACAAGATATTAAGGCTAAAAATCTAATTAAATATGTACACTTAGGAGGAACAGAAATACTAGTAAAAGCATGTTTTAGGGAAGGAATAGATACACCCATAGAAATATACTTAGCGGATGATATAATTATACAACCCATAGAAAAAAGTATAATAAGTGCAGTAAAAGGTAACCTCATATACCGAAAATTTAAATTCATAATAAGTGCTAACTACTCAGTAGCAACAAATGACAGGAATATAGATAAATCACTAGTATTATATTGGAAAATGTCAGGGATAGAACTAGCCCCAGGAAGTAAGATATTTACAACTAGATGTAAAAACTTGTATGTTCTAACAACAAAACATAAAATAACAGCAAAAAATAAAATAAAATAAATAAAAATAGAAAATCCTTTTGAAAGAATAGTTACAGTCTTAGATAATAATGACTATAGTTATAATGAGATTGACATAGAAGAAGATTTAGAAATAGTAAAAGAAAGATTAAGCACATAAAAAAGAATAAACTATGAAATACCCAAATATCATCAAAATGAGTACCTCGAGAAAAATAGATAAAACTCCACAAAAATCAATAGAAGAATAAATAGAACCATATCATTACTATATAATGGGAGTAATGGAATAACGAAAATACTTAATATTAATAAATACAGGACAAGAAGAAAACTATATTACAAGAGAATTAGTAACAACAGATAAAATAATAACTACTGAACAATTATGCCCTGAACTACCAAATGCATTAATATATACCGAATAAACTACAGAAAAGGAAATAATCATTGGAGGAGTACCAATAGTAATAATGTTTAAAATATATCAAGGAGATAAAATATAACTTTAGGAATAAAATGGTTAGAACAAGTAAAACCATATAATCTAGAAGACAAACAATTGACGATAAATTATGAAAATAAAAGAGTGATAATAAAAGAACTTTAGTATGATAAAAATATGAAAATATATATACTTGCAATGATAATAATAGAGGGATATTACAACAGATATTATACACCAATGATAGATACAGGAGCAGAAACTAATATATGTAAATACAATTGTTTACCAGAAGATAAATGGAAAAAAATAAAAACACCGATAGTAGTAACATGATTTAATAATGAAGGAAACATGATCACATATAAGACAAAAAATATAAAAATACAAATAAGGATAAGATATTAACTATAGAAGAAATGTATAACTTTGAACTTACAACAAAAGATATGCTATTAGGAATGCCATTTTAAAAAAAAATTATACTTACATATAATAACAAAAACACACTGATGGTTCACAATATCATGTAAACAAAAAATAGGTGCAAAAAGAGTGAATAACAAAAAGCGAAAAACAACAGAATGGATAAAAGGTAGTGAAAAAATTACACAAAAATTATGAAATATAAAAGAAGAAGACCCTAAAATAGAATTAATTATATTCTCTATAGATAAAGTAAAAATAATCCAAGATAAGTTAGAATAATTATATAATGAAGATCCTTTACAAGGATGAGAAAAATATAAAATAAAAGTAAAAATTGAGCTAATTGATAATAATAGTATAATAACCCGAAAACCATTAAAATATAATTTTATGATTTAACAAAATTTAAGATACATATAAGTGAATTACTAGAAAAAGGGTATATAAAAGAAAGCAATAGCAAGCATACAAGCGCAGTATTTATAGTAAATAAACATAGTGAACAAAAAGAGGAAAAAGTAGAATAGTTATTGATTATAGAAATTTAAATGCAACAAGTAAAACATATAATTACCCAATACCAAATAAAATATTAAAAATAAGACAAATACAAGGATATAATTACTTTAGTAAATTTGACTGCAAATCAGGATTTTACCACTTAAAATTAAAAGAAGAATCTAAAAAACTTACAACATTTACAGTACCACAAGGATTTTATGAATGGAATGTATTACCATTTGGATATAAAAACGCACCAGGAAGATATCGACACTTTATGGATAACTACTTTAAACAACTAGAAAATTGTGTAGTATATATTCATGATATATTACTATATTCTAAAACTCAAGATGAACACATAAGATTATTAGAAAAATTCATACATATTATAGAATATTCAGGCATAAGCCTAAGTAAAAAGAAAGAAGACATAATGAAAAGCCAAATAGAATTCCTAGGAATACAGATAGATAAAAATGGAATAAAAATGCAAACGCATATAGTACAAATATAATTAACTCAAATGAATAGGTAGATACAAAAAAGAAATTACAATCATTGTTACGACTAGTAAATCAAGTAAGAAAATACATACCAAAATTAGCAGAGAATTTAAAACTATTACAGCAAAAATTAAAGAAAGATGTAGAATACCAATTTGATAAAAAAAACCAAACACAAATACAAAAAGTAAAATTATTATGTAAGACCTACCTAAACTATACTTTCCGGATGAATTTTTTTTTTTACTTATATAGTAGAATCAGACGCTAGTGAAAAAAGTTATGGAGGAGTCTTAAAATACAAGTATGATAAAGAAAAAATAGAACGTCATTGTAGATATTATTCAGAACTTTTATTAATGCAGAAATAAGATGGGAAATAAATAGGAAAGAATTATACTCAAAGTATAAATATTTACTATCATTTGAACCATATATTGCATATAATAAATTTATTATAAGGACAGATAACACACAAATAAAATGGTGGCTAACAAGAAAAATACAGAATTCAGTAACTACAAAAGAAATGAGAAGATTGGTATTAAATATATTAAGTTTTACATTTACTATTGAAGTAATAAAAACTGACAAAAATGTTATTGCAGATTACTTATCAAGACAAAACTACTCAAATTGAGAAAGAAAATACAATCGAAGAGATACTCAAAGCCATCACTACACTTTGTATCAAAGTGGACAGGATGGACAATGAGATATAAAAGCTAAAGACTAATGAAGAAAATCTGAAGTCTAAAGCTAGTACAAGTCAGCAGCATGACTATAAAAATGCGGAGCTAAGTCGATCGGAAGACTTTAAAAATCCAGAGCTAAGAGGTGACATTGGGAAACACCTTAAAACCCATAATGTTTGTTTAAATACAGCTGCAGGCACAAGTGAACAAGTTAGTGAAAAACAGCATAAGAATGCAAACTTAAACCAGCTATTTGAAAAACCATTTACCCCAAGAACGTCAAGAAACACATTGACTATGGAACCACAAACCTCTACATATGCAGATAGTCTACAGAACGAGAAAAAAAATTATATAACCATGTTACGAGAACCTATATTGAAAATATATACAAAATCCAAACTTATTTGAACCTTAACCCTAGATCCTCTATAACCAAAGAACCAAATCAAGACTACCTAACCCAAAAATTACTATGTTATAACAAGTTAATCGCACAACCAAAAACTAACGTCAATTTAGTAAGAACATGTTACAATTATGGACTATTAAATACCGTATATACATACGATGGAGAAGAGATAAGTGGAATACCAGAACTACACAAAGCATTCGTCACATATAAAAGAGTTACCAAAGGAAACTTATTTCATATAAAGTTTTATACAACACCAGTGGAGATATTATACGAAGAGATAAAACCTCTGATTCAAGTTATTAAGATCGGACTAACCAAAGAAATGATTATACCTGATGATATTGGACAACAAGAAGAAATACGAAAAATAGAGATACCAAGTTTTTATGCCAATAAAAGAATAATTAGTATATCAACTATTATACAAGAGTTAGCAAACAATTATTTAAACGGAAATGCTATATAGAGTTACTACTCTAGAGACCAGTTAATGATATATTCAAATTCAAGAGAACTAAGGAAAGTAGATATGGATGAATTCTAGAAATGGATTTTATCATTATTAAAACCAGAAGAAAGACCTACGACAAGAGCACTCAAAGCAGGATTTCGGTGCAGAATTCATTTTATTGGTAGGTGACAAATTCATTATATACGAAGATATTTTTGGTAGTGTGGTAGGTGAGGAATATAGTAGTATATCATGAATATATATTTTTGAGAAACTACTACGTAAAAAACTACAAAACCAAAAGACCATTGTCACGACCCAAAAATGGACGTGATAGCACTCGTCTTAACCCACCAAGAAAAGTCAGCCTAACACTCACTCATTACAATAAAATGCGAAAATTTCATAATTTACTCAAAAATACCCCCAAAATCTGGTTGTCACGTATACAAGTCTCTAAATTATTACAATTGATTCAAAAGAAAATTACAAGTCTCAAATGACCTTGTTTCTAGAATAGAACGAGATCATAAATAGGAGTAAGAAGGTTTGCTGAGATTACAAACAGCTACCTCACAAATCTCCAAGAAGCCTCGAAAAATAAGAGAATGGAAAGTATCACAAAATCCAAGCTCGTAACCTACAAAAAAAATTGTAGAAGCAAGGGGTGAGTACCAAACCACACGGTACTCAGCAAGTAAACCTCTAAACACAAGCTAAGGGGATACAATACAGGTACTCCTTACACCCCAACCGAACCTCCACATGAACTACAACCTGTATAAAACCAACCCAACCTAACAGTTCACAATCTACATAGCACCTAGCTCAACAACAATCACTTTAACAAATTACATATCCTCAACAACAACTCAATATTCATCAATCATAACTTCCACCAAAAGGAACTCACAAATATCAGCAACACACAAGATAAAGTTCATCATATATCAAGTACTTTCCAACCACCAATAAAACACATAATCATCAAGAATGAAGGATGCCATGAGATGCAATGCAATATGACACCATGAAATAATATGCCTCGGAATACCAAGTACTCACTCAACCGTATATACATGATACTACTCGGAAATACATTGAGAGTTCATAACCCATGGGGGACTCGCGAGGTCCATATACCGACACAGATGATCTCCACGTGTCTGTGCGGACGATCTCAATGCACTATCATAAATAAAAAAATTCCGCACGGACTATCTCCACGTGCCCAAATTATAATCTTAACATCTCACCATCCCCAGCACGGACGATCTCCACGTGCCCAACTTATACTCAATCTCATGTCAATGCATGTGCACAATATAATTTCAAATAAAGGGGATGATGATCTTAATCAAATATCAATATGAAATGTAATCACCTCAACTATCACAAGTATACGGGTTCAATAAAGAACACAATCACACATAAACAATTAATCACATTGCCCTTTATTACCTCTTTTTCATCATTAGAATTAATCAATGTGGACAAGTCAACCCATCACCAAGTCTCATTATCCTCAAACACATATTACAAGGAAATACATGAATTCCATACACTTAACAAGGGTTTAGAAATCCACTTGCCTTAAATAATCAAGAATTCACTCCGGCACTTGTGCCTTCCACTTTCATTGAGCTCCCAAATAAATGCAATCTATTCAAATAAATGACCACAATAATATTCCAAAACTAACAACACTCATATTACTATGTGTTTAGCCTTGACCTAAAAATTCACCCAAGTTTATAATCAAGTTCCTAAATCTTGATGTCAATTAACATTTCAATTATCATATTTTCCATGTTTCAAGCCTAGGGTTAAGTTTCAATTTCTCCAAATAATACAACACTAATAGTATTCATATAATATAATACATCTATTATTCAATTACATATACTTTTATTATCAAAATTTGACTTATAAATTGATAATTATAGAGGGAAAAACATCTGGAAAAAGAAGATCAAAACTAATTCCTGAATCCACCGTAACTCCTGAATCTTATTCATATTGCCTAGTATTTACCTAATCATTAGTCAATCATCAACTTTCCTAATCATCAATCACATTGGCAGAAGCAATTAATACACATATATAACAATTTAACCTAATAAATTAACAACTCATGCTGCACAGAAACCAACATATAATACTATCTTAATTTATATCTACAACATATGACCTTATCTAAAACAAAAATGCCTAATTGTATTCTTACCTGAATCGATTATTTCTTCCTTTTGATTGTCGTCGCATCGTAAGTAGTTTTTTGCCAGAAAGTTATTGTTTTCCATTGTTTCGTTAGTTTTCAACAAATCAGGGCTTCTTGCCCTTATTTATTTTATTTATTAATTATTATTTATTCATTTATTTATTTTCCTTTTCTATTTTTTTTCATTATTATTAGCAATAAAATAATCCTTTATAAAATTTGAAAATCATGTCACTCATTCTTATAAGTCATAAACTATTTATAAAAACTACTAAAAAGGTAAATAAAAGAATAATTATTAAAATTCATAAAATGACTAAGAGGGTCGTTACATTATCCACCACTAAAAATCATGTTCGTCCTTGAATATAAAGAATGAGATGGAAGAATAACCGACGTTACCAAAAGTCTTAAGTTAGAACCTACCAGTCGGTGTTCATCTCTCTAAGTGAACTCCTCATTAAGACCATTCCATCAAGATCAACTACTAATAACTGAACTTTCGAATCAAACTTATGAAGATCTACAAATCAGGAGTGATTATCAAGCCACAGATTTACTCATGAACCCAATCTAAACTAAAACCCACTGGACCTTAACACAACCATCATGAAGAATCTTTTCTCACATAA
Source organism: Solanum verrucosum (assembly GCF_900185275.1). Classification (NCBI taxonomy): domain Eukaryota; kingdom Viridiplantae; phylum Streptophyta; class Magnoliopsida; order Solanales; family Solanaceae; genus Solanum; species Solanum verrucosum. The sequence goes on from NW_026020752.1 coordinate 1,676,442, forward strand.
CCAAGATAACATTTTGAATTGATACCGACTACAATCAGAAGTGAACTTGAACTAACCACCACACACTCATAATGCACGAACCATCACAAATCTTATCAAGATTTCCATTTCACAACACAATCTTTTCACGAGCTTAAGTTATAAAAATTCGATCTTTAAACATCGGGTACTCCTCAGGGGAGAATCAAACTTATCTAACCCGAAAAGAATAAGATAAAGTAAGCACCCAACAAGCGATACACTTCAAAATATAGAACCTCTAACAACACTCCTAGACAATTGTAACTCTTCATAGTAGCTTTTATATAAGTTATCATAAGCAAGGTTGTGCGTGTATAACTACTGGTATACTTCAACTATCCAAAACAACACCAAATCTATCATAACTGAAATGACCAACTTTGCCCAAGGATGCCACCCTACCAGGAGGACCATCGCAGGATCGGTACATCTGATCCACCACTAGGAATTTATCTTTTTATGTGGAAACACACATAACATAAGCAGTGAATCATACTCCAAATAATGTACAGTACGAAAAATGTGGTCACATAAGAATATACGGAAGCAAGGTCAAATAACACAAGATACTCCTTCCATAGTGCCCATATAAATTCCATTCATCTGATTCCATCACTCGATTTTTAGCCAACCACAATCAACTAGATCCCCATCACAATATTACAAATACTCGATTCATCAAACCTCGCATACTTCTCACAGTACTCCATTAAAACCAATACTCTTAACACTAACAAAACATAATTACCACATCGGTCATTTACCCTAATCATAACTGCACCGGTTGTTTACCCTACTCTCAAACCATCACTAGTATCAAAGACTTTGCAAACACATTGTTGCCTATAAATTCGGAGCTATGACTCCATCTCTTTCCATTTAAACGTCCCATGATAGACATGAGTCTCACAAAAACTGATCATGCTAAATTTCATATCTGATAATACCTTCCCATCGAGATAAAGTTGTTAAATTTCACCCCAAGTCAACTTCACACACATTTTAACAAACCATATTTCAACTACCATTCCAAACCATCGCATAACTTATGCTAAAACTCAGAGAAATCCTTGGTCACTTGAGTAATTTGGTATATTATAAGCTCGAAATCTCTATTCAACATCAAATATCTATGTAACACATCATAACAATCTATGTAGTCCCATCAACAAAGTAGTTTCAATCCCCTCAAAATCTTCATTAACCATGTAGCAATGTAGGTCCACACCATTGAACATTCATAAGTTACCTATCATAGTTATAGTTTGAACAATTTAGCCCCACATAACATCACATAATATTGCATACCTTACTATTTTTAACCCAATTCAAAACTCAATCTTCATAAAAATTGTTTATAAATCCCTAGTAAGTCTATGTCGACCCCATTCACATCCACAGTCATATTAGAACTTATATATGAAAATTCATACATCCTTCAACTCAAACCAAGAGTCTATATAAGGGGTTTTGTTCCTTCACATCTCTTAAATTCTTCCTATGACGCAAATATTAAATATCTTGAACTCTTCAATACACCAGACTCTTTTTTCCTTTCGTTGACTTGCTTACCAATCTTACCATTTGACCGACAACCCATGATATTTTTACCTTTATCCTCTAAATCAAAACATTACATGAAACCCCCCTTAGGTATAACAATCAAAAGTAACCAAATTTACTACTCAAATTATTTTTAAGTCCTTCCAAGTGCTTCATGCTCAATGTGATCGATCATTTCTTACCTCACCAATTCATACCTTGAGAAAAAAAAACACTACCACAAACCTAAATTCGTAACGAAAAGCTTGAATTCTGATTTCAACTATGTAGCCTAATCCCATTATCTATCAACATTAGCTCATACCTTTAAGATTTTTATGAGTCCCTGTATCTTAGCTTTTCACTAATCGCCTCTCAATCGGCCTTATCATATCCTCCACTAAAATTCAACCACACTCATTATCAAACTCAAAACCACAAAAGAACTTATCATCACAACTCAAGTTGAATGTCTGTACCCTCATTTCTCAAGTTTTATTCAGTACTTTTTAACCAATTTGAAGAAACCGTAAAACTATCACAATATTCTAGGCAAAACAGATGAAACCACAAGTCTCTGAATTCAATTATCTAGTATTTCTGAAGATATATCTTTGGCCCTTACAATCTGAGTAAATATCCTTGTTCTTGCCTCTTTCCGAAAGCTAAACTACATTCCACTAATTCTTTTTATTTGTGACTCTAGTTCATTCCAATTATATTCGAGTGGTGTTTCAGCACCTCCTATAACTTTCGATGCAACCATGCTACTCATCAAATAATAGCAAACCATAACATTAGATACTCCAAAGTCGTCATTACCATACAAAATCCATTTAACCAACAATCTTTATCATATAGTTGCATCCTAATCACTATCCATCATGAACTCTTATTATCATTATGCTCAGTTAGCCCTTTCGTCATCACGAAGTCAACCTTGTCATCGACATGATACCTTAAACCCAGCTATACCAATTAAAAATCCAAAGGACTAACCCAATTTATACGCATTTTCTTACAAAAAATCCTCAATTACTTTCACACAAGTATATTCGTTGGAAATTTTCTTTATCCATAAGTTTGTCATTATGGTATCTATCCATTCCCTTGGAGCAGATGAAATCACCGATCCTCATTTAGAACCCTCATGATACGCTTCTCAACTTAAAGCATTCATATTGTATCAACGATCCACCACTAAAATCTTCCTTATACACATGCTTAACCCCAAACATCTACAGCAACAACCTAGTTGGTTTCTCAAATGTGAATACAACATCAAATCTCATTATACGAGCATGTGATACAACTGATAACTCTTTAAGTAGTTAGTAATTGCACTTGACATCAACATATCCATTTTCATATACCACTAGTACCACATTGTGAAGTCTGTAAAATCCATCACTATAACACATCATACCTATCGAGAAGATTGTACCCAAATAACCTATACATTTTTAAGTAACTAACATACACTACCAAATCTGTTCGGTCTCTCATCCAAATCGATATGCATCCCTTCGTAGATCAAGTCAATAACATGAGTAACACATTTTGTAACTCTAAACAAGGAAGAATCGGTACCATTATAGTAGTCGTATTATGACCCTTTTTGATATATACTCAATCTATGAAAGATTCTAACCTCGATTGGTTCAACATCATACGCTAAGCAACCCATATATGTTTTGAGAACTATACCAACTATATTTTCCAAGATTACACTATTCATTATTTTGCCATCCTTTTAATTATTCCACTTCCAATTGTCAAACCACTCCAGATGTTGCCTATACCACACAAGTATTGATCCCACTACTAGATGACTAGCCTAAAAAATAAATATTAGACGCTCATGAAGTCCCTTAAACCACTGTTCAACCAAATCATCCAAATATCCTCAAAATATTTTGTCAAGTCACCACCTAACTCAATCTATTTGAATCGTTTAACATTCTATATTTGACCACATATCCTTTTCATAAGTCTATCACTTCTAAAACCAAATCTAACCTCTAAGCTATACACGATACCAACTACTCGCATGAAAAACCACACATGAGTCATCACTATACGTGAAAGAGAATGGAATGAGGTGATAAGAATCAAAATCGGACCAAGTATACACGATAAAGATCCAAGAAGTGAAGATTTTTCCTAAAAGTCATTGTAGCCTCTCGAAGATAATTACAAACGTCTCCGTACCGATCCTCGAGACTCTACTTAGACTCGGCTTGTACACATGTGAGACCTATGAGAATGGAAAGTATCACAAAATCCAAGCTCGTAACCTACAAAAAAAATTGTAGAAGCAAGGGGTGAGTACAAAACCACAGGGTACTCAGCAAGTAAACCTCTAAACACAAGCTAATGGGATAGAATACGGGTACTCTTTACACCCCAATCGAACCTCCACATGAACTACAACCTGTGTAAAACCAACCAACCTAACAGTTCACAATTTACATAGCACCCAGCTCAACAACAATCACTTTAACAAATTACATATCCTCAACAACAACAACTCAGTATTCATCAATCACAACTTCCACAAAAAGGCACTCACAAATATCAGCAACACACAAGATCAAGTTCATCAAATATCAAGTACTTTCCAACCACCAATAAAACACATAATCATCAGGAATGAAGGATGTTGTGAGATGCAATGCAATATGACACCATGAAATGATATGTCTCAGAATACCAAGTACTCACTCAACCGTATATACATGATACTACTCGGAAATACATCGAGAGTTCATGACGCATGGGGGACTCGCGAGGTCCATATACCGACACGGACGATCTCCACGTGTCTGTGCAAACGATCTCAATGCACTATCATAAATCAAACAAATTCCTCATGGACTATCTCCACGTGCCCAAATTATAATCTTAACATCTCACCATCCGTAGCATAGACGATCTCCACGTGCCCAACTTATACTCAATATCATGTCAATGCATGTACACAATATAATTTCAAATAAAGGGGATGATGATCTTAATCAAATATCAATATGAAATGTAATCACCTCAACTATCACAAGTATACGGGTTCAATAAAGAACACAATCACACATAAACAATTAATCACATTGCCTTTTATTACCCCTTTTTCATCATTAGAATTAATCAATGTGGACAAGTCAACTCATCACCAAGTCTCATTATCCCCAAACACATATTACAAGGAAATACACGAATTCCATACACTTAATAAGGATTTAGAAATTCAATTACCTCAAATAATCAAGAATTCACTCCGGCACTTGTGCCTTCCACTTTCATTGAGCTCCCAAATAAATGCAATCTATTCAAATAAATGACCACAATAAGATTTCAAAACTAACAACACTCATATTACTATGTATTTAGCCTTGACCTAAAAATTCACCCAAGTTTATAATCAAGTTCCTAAATCTTGATGTCAATTAACATTTCAATTATCATATTTTTCAAGTTTCAAGCCTACGGTTAAGTTTCAATTTCTCCAAATAATACAACACTAATAGTATTCATATAATATAATACATCTATTATTCAATTACATATACTTTTATTATCAAAATTTGACTTATAAATTGATAATTATAGAGGGAAAAACATCTGGAAAAAGAAGATCAAAACTAATTCCTGAATCCACCGTAACTCCTGAATCTTATTCATATTGCCTAGTATTTACCTAATCATTAGTCAATCATCAACTTTCCTAATCATCAATCACATTGGCAGAAGCAATTAATACACATATATAACAATTTAACCTAATAAATTAACAACTCATGCTGCACAGAAACCAACATATAATACTATCTTAATTTATATCTACAACATATGACCTTATCTAAAACAAAAATGCCTAATTGTATTCTTACCTGAATCGATTATTTCTTCCTTTTGATTGTCGTCGCTTCGTAAGTAGGGTTTTGCCAGAAAGTTATTGTTTTCCCATTGTTTCGTCAGTTTTCAACAGTTCAGGGTTTCTTGCCCTTATTTCGTTTATTTATTAATTATTATTTATTTATTTTCCTTTTCTATTTTTTTTCATTATTATTAGCAATAAAATAATCCTTTATTAAATCTGAAAATCATGTCACTCATTCTTATAAGTCATAAACTATTTAGAAAAACTACTAAAAAGGTAAATATAAAAGTAATTATTAAAATTCATAAAATGACTAAGAGGGTCGTTACAAGCATATAGACCAAAGAGAAAACTAACGGAATGTACTTGTTATAAATGTGGAAAATTAGGACACATAGCTAAAGATTGCAAATTATCTAAAAATTCAAAGAAAAAACAAATATCAGAAATACTGGTGGACAATGAAAAATATATACAAATTGAGTACGTAGATTATGAAGTAGAAAGTGAAGATAGTATATCTGAATTATCAGAAAACTAAACAGACGAAATGGAAAATAATTCAGTAATAGAATCAGATAATGAATACTATATAAATGACTGAAATAGATATACAAAAGAAAAATATCAAGATGAAGAATCGGTAGAACAAAAAATAATATTTGATAATAATATATTTGAACAAATAATAGGAAAGGAATTAGACCTAAGCGTAGAAAAAATATTTGAAATACCAACAATAAGAAACTGGTTTAAATGACAAAAAGAAGAATATTATGTAGTAAGTCAAAGAGAACATATCGTAGATTGCAAATACACCAAAGGAAAGGCTAAAATACCAATAATAAAAAAACGAATAATAAATAAAGAAATACAAGATATTAAGGCTAAAAATCCAATTAAATATGTACATTTAGGAGGAACAAAAATACTAATAAAAGCATGTTTTAGGGAAGGAATAGATACACCCATAGAAATATACTTAGCGGATGATAGAATTATACAATCCATAGAAAAAAGTATAATAAGTGCAGTAAAAGGTAACCTCATATACCAAAAATTTAAATTCATAATAAGTGCTAACTACTCAGTAGCAACAAATGACAGGAATATAGATAAATCACTAGTATTATATTGGAAAATGTCAGGAATAGAACTAGCCCCAGGAAGTAAGATATTTACAGCTAGATGTAAAAACTTGTATGTTCTAACAACAAAACATAAAATAACAGCAAAAAATAAAATAAATAAAATAAAAATAGAAAATCCTTTTGAAAGAATAGTTACAGTCATAGATAATAATGACTATAGTTATAATGAGATTGACGTAGAAGAAGATTTAGAAATAATAATAAAAAGATTAAGCACAGAAAAGAGAATAAACTACGAAATACCCCAAATATCATCAAAAATGAGTACCTTGAGAAGAATAGATAAAACTCCACAAAATCAATAGAAGAAGAAATAGAACCATATCATTACTACATAACGGGAGTAATGGAACAACGAAAATACTTAATATTAATAAAAACAGGACAAGAAGAAAACTATATTACAAGAGAATTAGTACCAGAAGATGAAATAATAACTACTGAACAATTATGCCCTGAACTACCAAAGACATTAATATATACCGAAGAAACTACAGAAAAGGAAATAATCATTGGAGGAGTACCAATAGTAATAAAGTTTAAAATATACCAAGGAGATAAAAATATCACTTTAGGAATAAAATGGTTAGAACAAGTAAAACCATATAATCTAGAAGACAAACAATTGACGATAAATTATGAAAATAAAAGAGTAATAATAAAAAGAACTTTAGTATGATAAAAATATGAAAATATATATACTTACAAAGATAATAATAGAGGGATATTACAACAGATATTATACACCAATGATAGATACAGGAGCAGAAACTAATATATGTAAATACAATTGTTACCAGAAGATAAATGGAAAAAATTAAAAACACCGATAGTAGTAACATGATTTAATAATGAAGGAAGCATGATCACATATAAGACAAAAAATATAAAAATACAAATATGGGATAAGATATTAACTATAGAAGAAATGTATAACTTTGAACTTACAACAAAAGATATGCTATTAGGAATGCCATTTTTAGAAAAATAATACTCACATATAATAACAAAAACACACTGGTGGTTCACAACACCATGTAAACAAAAAATAGGTGAAAAAAGAGTGAATAACAAAAAATGAAAAACAACAGAATGGATAAAAGGTAGTGAAAAAATTACACAAAAAATAAAAAATATAAAAGAAGAAGACCTTAAAATAGAATTAATTATATTCTCTATAGATAAAGTAAAAATAATCCAAGATAAGTTAGAATTATTATATAAATAATGAAGATCCTTTACAAGGATGGGAAAAACATAAAATAAAAGTAAAAATTGAGCTAATTGATAATAACAGTATAATAACCCAAAAATCATTAAAATATAATTTTAATGATTTAACAGAATTTAAGATACATATAAGTGAATTACTAGAAAAAGGGTATATACAAGAAAGGAATAGCAAGCATACAAACCCAACATTTATAGTAAATAAACGTAGTGAACAAAAAAGAGGAAAAAGTAGAATGGTTATTGATTATAGAAATCTAAATGCAAAAATTAGAACATATAATTACCCAATACCAAATAAAATATTAAAAATAAGACAAATACAAGGATATAATTACTTTAGTAAATTTGACTGCAAATCAGAATTTTACCACTTAAAGTTAGAAGAAGAATCTAAAAAACTTACAACATTTACAGTACCACAAGGATTTTATGAATAGAATGTATTACATTTGGATATAAAAACGGAACATGAAGATATCAACACTTTATGGATAACTACTTTAAACAACTAGAAAATTGCGTAGTATATATTGATAATATATTACTATATTCTAAAACCCAAGATGAACACATAAGATTATTAGAAAAATTCATACATATTATAGAATATTCAGGCATAAGCCTAAGTAAAAAGAAAGAAGACATAATGAAAAGCCAAATAGAATTCCTAGGAATACAGATAGATAAAAATGGAATAAAAATGCAAACGCATATAGTACAAAAAATAATTAACTCAAATGAACAGCTAGATACAAAAAAGATATTACAATCATTGTTAGGACTAGTAAATCAAGTAAGAAAATACATACCAAAATTAGCAGAGAATTTAAAACCATTACAATAAAAATTAAAGAAAGATGTAGAATACCAGTTTGATAAAAAAGACCAAACACAAATACAAAAAATAAAATTATTATGTAAGAACCTACCTAAACTATACTTTCTAGATGAAAACAAAAAAATTACTTATATAGTAGAATTAGACGCTAGTGAAAAAAGTTATGGAGGAGACTTAAAATACAAGTATGATAAAGAAAAAATAGAACATCATTGTTGATATTATTCAGGAACATTTACTAATGCAGAAATAAGATGGGAAATAAATAGGAAAGAATTATACTCAGTGTATAAATGTTTACTATAATTTGAACTATATATTGTATATAATAAATTTATTATAAGGACAGATAACACACAAGTAAAATGGTGGCTAACAAGAAAAATACAGGATTCAGTAACTACAAAAGAAATAAGAAGATTGGTATTAAATATATTAAATTTTACATTTACTATTGAAGTAATAAAACTGACAAGAATGTTATTGCAGATTATTTATCAAGACAAAGCTACTCAAACTGAGAAAGATAATACAATCGAAGAGATACTCAAAGACATCACTACACTTTATATAAAAGTGGACAGTATGGACAATGAGATACAAAAGCTAAAGACTAATGAAGATAATCTGAAGTCTAATGCTAGTACAAGTCAGCAACATGACTATAAAAATGCGGAGCTAAGTCGATCAGAAGACTTTAACAATCCAGAGCTAAGAGGTGACGTTGGGAAACACCTAAAAAACCATAATGTTTGTTTAAATACAGTTGCAGGTACAAGTAAACAAGTTAGTGAAAAATAACATAAGAATGTAAACTTAAACCAGCTATTTGAAAAACTATTTACCCCAAGGACGTCAAGAAACACATTGACTATGGAACCACAAACCTCTACATATGCAGATAGTCTACAGAACTAGAAAAAATTATATAACCATGTTACGAGAACCTGTATTGAAAATATATACAAATCCAAACTTTTTTGAACCTTAACCCTAGATCCACTACAACCAAAGAACCAAATCAAGACTACCTAACCCAAAAATTACAGGTTTATAACAAGTTAATCGCACAACCAAAAAACTAACGCCAATTTAGTAAAAACTGGTTACAATTATGGACTATTAAATACCATATATACATACGATGGAGAAGAGATAAGTGGAATATCAGAACTACACAAAGCATTCGTCACATATTAAAGAGTTACCGAAGGAAATTTATTTATATAAAGTTTTATACAACACCAGCGGAGATATTATACGAGGAGATAAAACCTCGGATTCAAATTATTAAGATCGGACTAACCAAAGACATGATTATACATGAAGATATTGGACAACAGGAAGAAATATGAAAAATAGAGATACCAAGTTTTTATGCTAATAAAAGAATAATTGGTATATCAACTATTATACAAGAGTTAGCAAACAATTATTTAAACGGAAACGCTATATGGAGTTACTACTCTAGAGACCAATTAATGATATATTCAAATTCAAGAGAACTAAGGAAATCAGATATGGATGAAGTTCAGAAATAGATTTTATCATTATAAAAATTAGAAGAAAGACCTACAACAAGAGCATTAACGGTAGAATTTATTTCGTCAGAACTATTAACCAAATATTGTAAGCTGATTGGACATAAATATCCTGACCATATATGTTCAAAATGTAATAGAGAAGATAATGTGATTCCCGATGTCTAGCTGGAATGATCAAATAAGATAAAGACGAAAGAAGATAAGAAGAAGAAAACAAGAAGAAGAAGACAAAAATAAAAAGACACATGTGCAAAGAAAGTCGTAGATAAAGAGATAAGGCAAAGAATACATATGGCCAAAACCAAATAGTATAAAGTAAATAGTACCATGTAAAAAAGTCATAAAGTAAATAGTACTATGTAAAAAAGTCATGAAGTAGGTGCATTATTGTAGGGTAAGTAGTATAGTACATGCATTATTGTGCATTATTATAGTATAATACGTGCATTATTGTGCATTACTGTAAAATAGCCATAGGATAGAAATTCCTTTCTATATAAAGGAATGTACATGTAACATAATAGGCAGGCCTTCAATAAACGAAGCAAGCTTTCTTAAAAACACTCTCTCAAATATTTAAATACTTAATAGATAATGGAGCAACCCTCAGATATCATCGATAAGCAAGAGGCAAAGGTATATTGTTCAACAAATATGCAGAATTAATTTCATATATTCCTGAATATCATATATATGATTGAATAAATTTATGTTAGTTATTATGTATTAGAATTATTTAAATCATGATTTCTAGTTTATTAGCACACTGGAAACAGGGAGAAAACTTCTATATTATGACATCCTAATGTTGAAACCGGTAGGCAAGGAAAACTGTTTAGGGGAGTAAACAAAGTTGAGGCGCTGATAAGAAGGAAGTATCCGCTAAAGTACGATGCTAGTAGTGACAGGAGAGCATGATAAACAAATAATCTAGTTCATAATGATCTAATATGAATTTAATCAATTATGAATATGATAGGAAGGAATAATTGAAAATAAAAAACCTGCATAACAACGAACATGACTACATATATGCATGATGAAATGATAAAAAACTATGAAACTTTAATCCTATATATACTTAAAGGTATAGAGATAATTGAATTAAGAAGAATCATATGGGAAAAAATATTTAATGATAACGAATCAGAAGATATATTAAACCAACAATGGTATGAAATAGACCTACATGATTTAGACTTCGAAAGAATATAATGATATGATTTAGAAATAAATTCAGATTAAAATGAATTACAAATATGTACAATATTGGACAGAACCTATGAAAAATATAAAACTATTAGAACAATTAATGGAAAATAATTTATATATGTACCTAAGAATCCAAGATATGATCTAGAATATATCATAAATAATATTAAAGAGATATCAAGATTAAGACACTTAACAAAAGAATATTATAATAAAATCTTTAAAATGGATTCCTCACCTACCAAAAATGGTACACTTACCAAAAATGTCATGAATTCCTCACCTACCACACTACCAAAAATATCTTAGTATATCATGAATTTATCACTTACCAATAAAATGAATTCTGCACCGAAAGATATTGGATTCCATCCTCGTGGCTAGGTTCATAAGAGATCAAGAAGAAGAAGATTGGTGAGTCCTCATTGAATTCGAGGGCTCAACCACATGTCCTTTATTGTCTTTACTTTTATGTTTTTAGACTTTTGTAAGGGTTGTGCCCCTAAGATTTGTATTTCAAGAGTTTTATTCCAAGTATAATAGATGGTTTGATACATAGTGTCATAGATACTCTTTCAGTTTATAAAAGACTTCGATTGTAAAGAAAAGTTTTAAATTTTCCGCTATTTTCCTATGCTTTAATGTTCATGATATGCTAAGGGCTTGTATAAGATCCCTTCAAGGTCAAGTACACTGTGTTATGACTAGGGGGTGCTCTCGGGTCGTGACAAGTATGTCATGTTACATCTAGGGGGTACCCCTGGGTCGTGACACACTCATTACATAGACCATCATAACATAAGAGAACATACTATGAATACCCTCAAAGCATACTTGTGCAATGCATGAATAAGACCAACCCCATAATCCCACCCATGCTATGTAAAGCTTCTTGAGTAACCATAGTTCATAATTCATATTATTATTCTGGCAATTAGCCATAACCAACATAGACCATGTGATCTTAACCTGGAATCCGGTGTCTACCCCACACTGAAAATGAGTTGCTCTACTTGCCTTATGTAGAACCATACTCTTAGCTTAGGTGGCTCCATTAGCTAAGTAACCTATGAAGGCACACAATTTATGGGATAAGGATATTGTTACTAGAAACCCGGACTCAACTAAGGTAGAAGGTTTCCATATCATGAGATACATACTTTGGGAACTTGGACTCAACTAAGGTAGAAGGAACCCATTTGGAAAGCTGGACTCAACTAGTGTAAAAGCTTTCATTGGGAAGCCGGACTCAACTAGCGTAAAAGCTTCCATCTCATATTCAATATCCACTCAGTGCTAAGCATAATTCCCATTGAGTTCATATTAAGTCTTGACTTAAGTTCATATTTATGGAAGTATGTCTTGACACTCAGTCAAACATAACTCATAGTATATCTCAATAGATCATGCGTGAGAATAACCTTTCACCATCCATATCTTCGTATAGATTCATTAGGTGAGACTAGTGCCAACCTTAGAATTATCATATTCTGAGAAAACCATTCACATCATATTATATTCATATATATGTGTGTATATAAGAATAACCTCTCAACAACACAACAACTAGATCATGAGCATATTCACTTTACTCTCAAAGTGTTCTTAAAGCATGTGTATAACCTTCATAAAACATGCATAATATCATATCTTTCCCTTTCAAGGTCAACACTCATATCAAATAAACACCTCTAGAACGACTACATTAGACATGGATTTAATCATAAATCAAGTAGTTTAATTACTATAAGCATAATCTTATACTTCACCTCCTTGAGGTTCAAAACTTACGTTCAATCATCACACCTAGGGTTCAAGCACTAGACATGGATATCATCCTAACTCATGTGATTCTATTACTTCATGCACTCAAACATTCATGAGGTAGATTAGGTGGGTAAGGTCTTTCCACAACAATTCTATCTAATAGTCTACTATCATCATATAACCTTCACTGTCAAAGCCTTAACACTAATAATTCAACATGTTAGCTTTTACCCTCAAGGCCCTAGAAATCACATTCATATTACAAGCCTTACTGTCAAGCAATACTTCACATGATCATCATGTATACCTAATTCTCAAGACAATCTAACCACATGCTTCATTCTTAAGGAATTCTAATCATATATCATCATATAATCTTAATATCAACACTACTAATCATGATTCATCAAATAAGCCTAATATAATCAATCCATATATAAAAGCTTTACTTTTAAGCAATTCATATCTAGGTTCTCTAATATCAAGCAATTCCTAAAGTAATTCATCAATCTTAGAAGGTCACATCTAAGCCCTCAATTTCCAGTTTCATGGCATAAAACCAAACTATATCAATTTCACCCTATAATATTAGGTTGATCAATAATACATGTATAATCATACTAAAAACATGTGTTTACATCATAAACAAGAATAAACAACCATTTTCACTCAATTGGATCAACATACAACAATACCCACAATATAGGAAGGAACCCTAACTAGACTTGGGGATTCATCTTCACAATTGAGGGAAACATGGGGGCTTCATAGATGAAATAAGCCATCATACATTGATTACAAAGACTAGAAAGCTTGAAACAATGGATTCTTAACCTAGCTTGACCTTCTTCTTCTTCTTCTTCTTTGAGTTTTCTAGAGAGAGAAATATTTTAGAGGATGAACTTGGGGTTTTGATTTGGGTTTTGGAAATAAATGACTTATTAGGGGAGTTTGAAGGGTTAAAATAGTTTATATAGGTGTATTAAGACTATACAAAAAGACTTCACTTAAAGCTAACTTAAAAAGGAATTTCCCAAATTACCTTCACTAGGCAGCCTGCTCTCAGGCACCACGGCAAGCTCCACGAGCCATGGTCCCTTCCATGAGTCATAGTCCTTCATGTGGTCCTTGGGCAATGGCTAAGCCATGGTGTCTTGGCCTCCAACACTCTAAGGCATCTTCACGAGCTTTCCCACGAGTCGTGGTCTTCACCAATGGCCGTGAAGTGGCTCGTGAAGGTGAGCCATTCTTGGGCAGCTCAAGGTAGCTACTGCTTTGCCACCACAAGTCGTGGTGGTCACCACGCGCCGTGGTGGTGGCCGTGAGGTGGGGCAGTGTTTGGAAAGGTTGGGGCAGCCTTGGTCCTTGGCTTGGGCCTTGCCCCCTAGCCTTGGGTCTTATTGCCCTCACTCTTAGCCCTAGTTGGCATACTAAACTAAGGGGTGTTACAATAACATGTTGAACTGAATGTTGAAGTATATACTGGAAACCTGGTCAAATGCACTGAGAGTCTGACTGTGGGAGCTACTATTAACTGACATAAACCACGTGAGCTAAACGTGGAGTCTGATGTATACGCCCTATCGAGAGGACCCAATATAACTCGCCAGGGGTATAAAGGCATGACTGGCGTTATAACTAAATCTGATGCCAAACAAAGGGGACTTATACTCCTATGGGGCACGTAGTTCTGGAACTATAAGGGTACGTTGAACCCTAGTCCAAATCGGAGCTAAGTCCACTCACAATTGAATATCTATATGACTGAAATACTGACACACAATCTGAGAATGCAACATTTATGCACTGATAATGTGGCATTCGAAATCAGGATCATGATTATCTATTTAACCAGCCTAGCAGGTATAATTCATGAACAAAGAGAATTTATACAAACTAGGGTTCTTAGTTTCATACAAGTAATTGAGTAATCTTTCCAAGAAAACAAGTTATTTTCATTAAGGATACTACACAGCTAAACCACAACAAAATTCCAAGGTTTTAGAAACCCTACGTCTAAACAAGATATGGAGAATCAATGAGTTGACTAAATTCTAGGGACCTAGCGGATGAAAGGAGCCCACTAGTGAAATCTCACATACCTGGTGATGAAATCTACAGAGATATCCTTCAATTTCGAGGCTAAAACTTGAAGCAAACCTTCTAGTTGTTCTTGGGAAATTAGCACCTCTTTCTTCTTCTTTTTTCTCCAAGTTTGGATATTTTTTGTGAATAAAGGTTTTATGTATGCCTGACTAAGTTATTAGACTTAAACTGAGTATAACAACATAGTTTAGACATCAAACGACATAGTTTAAGTGCCCAATGCATAGGGAAAAGGACCCAAATGACCCTGAGTTAAATCTAACGAGTGCCACCTACTATAGGACTGACAAAACGTGGTTTGACCTACCAACCATCGTTAGGAGTCGTCGTCATGCTCTACCCGACAGGGCTTCACTAAAATGATCATAACTTTTTACTCCAAACTTAGATTTTAGCAAACTTAGTGGTGTTGGAAAAAATATTCAATTATCTTTCACTTGATAGGTCATGGGCCACCTAATTCATTTTGTGCTAAAAGATATGACCGTTTGAATTTAACCCAACATCATTTTTCCTCTAATTGGCTGCTGATCCTCACCTACGGTCCGTAAGTCTAATCGCCAATAGTACTAGTCAACCGTGGGTGGGATCAGAAACCATCAAACTCTTGACCCCAATGACGGAACCATCTTACGGCCCGTGAGTCAATCAACACACTGTGGTTCACGACCCTAGGTGTCATCTTTAGATTTTGAACACCCGTAGGTCTGGGACTGAACCACTGGACCCCACCTACGGTCCATGGGTGGTTTAGATTGGTTCTGACACCAGGTTCTAGAAAGCTGTATTTTCTATTTTTTTAGTCCGAGGTGTTACAGGATGAACCTGCCTCTATGCCTGAGGTGGTTAGTATTGTGCATAGTTCTCGTGAACAGCCTGAGATTGTTGCGAGTCTTAATGTTGAAATTGAGAGGGCCGAGGATGAATTGGCCAAAGAGACAGACTAGAGGAGTTGAGGAAGGAGGATCATGGGATTTCTAAGGCCTTCACTGTGATGCAAGAGAACAAAGAGGTCATTCTTCAAGCAACCCCAGAGAGATCCCTTCGGGAGACTTCAACAGTTGGCACTAGTGTAGTCACTTCAGAAACCCCATCCCTCTAACTGTTGAGAGAGACATTGATATCGCAGATGAGCCTTCCCTGCTGTCTCTAGTGATCTTATTGTCGAACATCGATGCCCATCTTAAATCTTCCCCACCTAAGACATCAAATGAGAGTGCTCCATAGGCATACCCTGTCGGGGGCCTTCTGTATCTCAGCCTCCAGTACTTTTGTTTCCATTTCATTGAGGACACTACGTTACTTTTTTTTGGTGGGCTAAGAGCCTTTGAGCCAATATTCCCCTTTTAAATTGTATTTTTTTATTTCAAGTTTTGAATATATGTATTATTACTTTTGTTTATATTATAAATCTCTTTTGGGTTAAAGTTTTTCTTTTATTTCTATTTCATTCTCTCCTAATTATGTGACCCCCCGTGAGTTTAAAATCATGAAATGTTTGAAGTTTTCATTTATAACAATTTAAAGATCAATTGAGTTCAATATCGAAGTCTTGAATGGTACTCATGATGAGTATATTGTATAGTGTTGGTGTTGCGAGAATGAAAACAATGTGGTTGCACTTCTAAGCGGTCTCTTTGAATCATTTGCTTACTAGATATATTTTTATGAGAGTCTTGCAATGAACATCACACATACGCTTTTGATCTTTTGGGGATAGGCTAAATAAGTGTATTTTGAAGTTCCATGTGTGGTGAGGTCTTACTTGAAAGCATGCATGTGGAGTTCTAGAATGTGCCTTGTTAATCCAATTGTTTGAATCTTGGTGAATGAGACATGATCTTGGCAGCAATTTAACGAGGCAACTAAATTGCCCATAATCCTTGGTGACTACCTTGTAAGGATGTGAATCCATTTTGGCACCATTTGAGCCTAACCTATTTGTTTGCAAAAACCAAAAGAAATCCTCTTGAACCAAATTGTCCCTACCTTCTCACCAAAAATCCTTTTTGAAGCATTGTTATGATTGGATAGCCAACATAGGCCAAAAGCCTATGTTGTAAGTGTGGAGAGAAAGAAAGAAGGAATGAAACCCAAGTGAAGGGCGAAGAAAGATGAAATGAGACATAACTTTGAAAGTTTTACAAAAAGAAGTAACCCCTCCTTAAAACAAAATCCTTGGGGTGGAAATGCTTTGAAACAAATGAAAAAGAAAAAGAAAAATGAGTGAAATGAAGGGGATTCCAAACAAATTGAGTGACAAGTAAAAGTATGAGTACTCAAAAGAAAAGGAAGGAAAAGAACTTGAGAAGAGGTGAAGATGATTGTAACAATGCTTTGAAAAGGTAAAGTCACCAATCCAAATTGATCATACCTTAACCCTCACTCTCATTAAAGGCCTACAAGACCCTCGAGATCTTGAATGTACTAGGTTATATGATGATCAGAAAATATGGACATATTTATGGGACAAAGCTGGCCTGTGTTTCTCTTTTGTGAGAGTGAGAGTTACATTGATTCCTTATACCTTTGTTGATTTTCTTTGGGAGAGCATGGAATTGTTATTGATGTGAGCGCACTTGAATGCATTTGTTGAAATATGTTCTTGCATTACACAAGAAGCTAAAGTTAGCTTGAGCTTGTGTATGCCAAGTACATGGAGTCAAGGCTATCGCATGACCCCCTACGATCCTAAACTAAGAAGAAATCTGTGAAGAATGGCCGCAAGAGGTAAAAATCAAGGACTAAATGATGATCCAATTGGAGAGGGTCATGGGGTTGTTGTTGGACTCCAACTTCCGAAAGTAGTGGGAGTGCCTAGAAGCGCCCAGGACAACTATAACATCCCAAACCTAAATATAGGGTATAGCATGGTAGGACTCCAAGGTACCACCGCACAAGGACCAACCTAGAGCCCACGAAGAAGCCCCAAGAAAACTGCCTGAGGCAGTGAATCATGGTCGGGACCTACACCCCATGATGGGTCCATGGTCCGTGGATGGGGAACCGTGGTTGGCCAAAAATTCTTTGACCATGATTCATGCCTAACCAGGATGAGCCATGGGTCCATCCATAGTCCGTGGGTCAGTGTCTCGTGCGTCAGGCCTGGGAACAATTTCAGGGACTTAAGGGTCTTTTCCATTTTTAATTAAATCAAAGCGGTGCCATTTTGCCTAAGTTGAAAACACCTATATAGGCATTCTTAACCCCCAAAACCCCTCATTCAATTCATTCTCGCAAATCACTCAAAAGAATTCCCAAAACTCCTCTCAAATATTCTCTCTCTAGAAGTTGGAAGAAAAATAAATAAGAGGAAGTTAGGTCAAGATGAAGACTCCAATTGGCAATCTTTTGAGGGCATTATAATCAAGGTATGATTACTCTTCATCCATGGACATCTTCCATCCATGGAGTCCCATAGAATTCCCCAATTTGATGAAAAACTCCCCAAGTCTAGCTATGGTTTCTTTAATTGTTGTGGGTTATGTTGATTATGGATCAAATTGAGTGGGTTATGATTGTTTATGATAAAATTAGTATAATTACTACATATTTTTAGAATGAAATTACTTGTATCCATTCATATCCCATGATTCTAACCTAGAATTGATATAATTGGGTAGATGTCATAAAGAGAAACTTTGTGGGTTTTGATAAATCCTGATAGGATTGATGAATTATTATTAGAATTTCTTGAGAATGAAGCTTATATGATGATCATTAAACTTAGGTTTTTGAGAGTGAATCTTATGGTATGAATTGTTAGTAATTGATATCATTGTTGTGAAAGGGATACTTCCTACATGAATTGCTAATTATGAATGAATGAATGTTAAAGGCTTTCTCACATGAATGATTCTACGTTGAAACGATTGCTCACCTAAAATGAATCTAGACTAAATGATTATGTAATCGATGAGGCAAAAGGCGATTACCTTTGACCTTCATATGAAGGATATGAGTCGATTCCCCTATTCATTATAATTAAACAAGAGGTGGGTCCCATGTTCTTATGATATCGAATGGACATGGAAGCAAAATACCCATGAGCCCTATGAAATAGTGTGGAGGCGAGTACCCGCATTATATGATGAATGATGTCGAGGCGAGTACCCACATCATGTGATGAGGTTGTGGAGGTGAGTACCCGCAATCTAAAAGTAAGTAAGGCAAGAGGCGAATACACATTAGCCTTTAAGCAACGAAAGAGGCGAGTACCCACTAGTCTTTATAAGTTAGGCAAAAAGGTGAATCCCCATGTCTTTAAAAGTAAGTATGAATAATGAGACTATGATGTAAAGAATGGATAATGTGGATTATTGCTAGAGATGCATTCCATGTGGTAAGCTTGACTAGAGGCGGATGACCCAAGTCTTGATTATTGATGAATAAGGTTGCTTGAGAAGTATTCCTTTCTTATTATGATGTTGATTTGTGTGCATTGATTATGCTTATGGTTTATTTTGATTAACCATGATGTTTATCTTGTTTATGCTTGCTATCATATTTAGTACTTGATTGTACTAATGCATACTTTGCCTACATTCATATCAAATGTAGGGTCTGGCGACATAGATTCTCACACTCGTTGCTAGCTTCTTTGTTGATCAAGGAATGAAGATTTGGTGAGTCCTCATTGGATTCGAGGATGTGATCACCACTTTCGGCTATGTCTTCCCTTTACGTTTTGGACTACTATATGGGTTGTGTCCCAAAATTTATTATTTATGTTTAGATGGTTTGAGACAATGTTATTAGACTTCCACTTTGTTTTATAAAGACTTCAATTGTATTGAAAAGTTTTAAATTTCTGCTCATTTCTATTACTTTATGTTATGATATGTTAAGTGGCTTGTATTAGGCCTCTCGGGGTCTTATACGCCTTGTTACATCTAGGGATTACCCCTGGGTCTTGACAATAACCCTCATTTTGACAATGCTGAAAGAGTGCAAAATCAGCAAGCACCCTATGTGCGTAATAATTATAGGGTTGATCATAATGTTGTGGGATAAAACGTGTGTCATAGTTGTTCCCCCACTACCATCTGGACTCATGTTTGTAGTTACTAGCAGTCTGATGCAAATGATTTCATCTAGCGGGCTTTTCCATGGTTTGCCATCTGAAGTGTGGGGAGGTCAGACTTATATATCGGTGTGACTAGTTTACGTGTGTTCCCATTATTCCTAATAGGAGATGTTACTGTGTGGCTATTTGAGCTCCTATATAACTCAATGAAAACATGGACGGAGTTGCATAGGGTGTTCTTAAGTACTTTCCATTGTCAAGAAGTTGAAGCTCAAAGATAAACTTAACAACTTTGTGGCTTTACATCTAGAGTTGGTTAGTTATTCTTGGGATAGATTTACGGGGTTCATAGGAAGTGTACCAAACCACTGCATTGATGATGAGTTACTGAAGGAGTACTTCTATTAAGGGTTGGATGACAATGGGAAAGTTGTGTTGGATACTATTCCAAGGGATTCTTACGGGGCTAATACATTTAAGGAGATTGCTAAGAAACCTGAAAAGATATCCAACAATAATAATGCATGGGGCACTAGAAATTTGGCTACAACAAAGAGCACTTTTTCGATACAAGCAACACAAAATCAGTCTCATGATGATATTCACGTGGGGTTGGAACAGTTGAGGATAGAAGTTGGCCTGGTATTAAAACATATGACTTGAAGTGCTGAGAAAGTGAATGCAGTGAATGATCGGACTAGAGCACTACGACAGATGAGTATATCTATAAGGAGGATGAGAATCTTGTGAATGATTATACAGGGGATTTCCGATCGAATGCCCAAGCATCCAATCAAGATAATTGGAACTGAGGTCGAGGAAATCAAGGTCGGAACTACAATAACTATAATCGTGAAGGGAACAATATACGTGATGGGAACTATAATCCTGACAACTACTACAACAGGAATGGGTATAGCAATAGAAATGATAAGAGTGACCCTTATGTTCCACTAGGGAATCGAGATGGAGGATCGAGTTTAAATCACATTGAGGGTATGATGAAAATGATGAAAAGGTTTGAGCCAACTGATGACAATGTGAAAGAGATGTGTACTGATTTATTGGGCATTGGGAAAAAATTTAGTCATATCCAGTGTCTATTAAATAGATTAAGCATCAGTTGAGTCAGTTATCTTAAAGTGCAAATCCGTGTCAACAAGGAAGACTTCCTAGCAATATTATTCAGAATCTGGAAAATGACGGACATTGTATGGCATTTACTACTAGGGGTGGAAAGTAGACTATTGACCCTACTATGCCAACTGCAGTGGAAAGTACAAAAGACCTAGAAGAAAATGAAGTTGACGTATTGGAACAACCTAAGGATCAGAATAAGAAAGAGGTTGAGGTTACTCAAAAGATCATCCTAATGTCGAGACCTCCATCTCCCTTCCCATAAATATTGGTTAAGAAGATTAAAGAAGGAAAGTATCAAAGGTTAAGTTCCATGTTGAAGCAATTATTGATAAATATTCCTCTGACTGAAGTTCTAGAACAAATGTCTGGTTATGCTAAAATCATGAAAGATCTTGTGACTAAAAAGAGGGCTGTCAGTTTCTAAGGTAATCATATGCTGCAGCACTATATTGCCATTGGTAATAGATCTTTAGTGCAAAAGAAAGAGGATCTCTGAGGTTTTACCATCCCATGTACCATTTGTATGTTACATTTTGATAAGGCCCTATGTGACTTGGGTGCTAGCAAAAATCTGATGTCGCTGTCTG
This sequence comes from Solanum verrucosum, assembly GCF_900185275.1. NCBI lineage: Eukaryota > Viridiplantae > Streptophyta > Magnoliopsida > Solanales > Solanaceae > Solanum > Solanum verrucosum. The sequence continues at coordinate 1,698,486 of NW_026020752.1, forward strand.
TTTACAAGAAGTTGAGCTTAAGAGCCCGCAAATTGAATGCAATGCTGGTACTTATGGATGATTGAACTTTGAAGAAACTAATTGGGATGCTACAAGATGTCCTTGTGAAAGTTGAGGCATTCATATTTCTGGTGGATTTTATGATACTAGACTGTGAGGTTTACTTTGAAGAACTCATCATTCTAGGGAGACCATTCCTTGTTACTAGGTGTGCTTTAGTTAACATGGAAAGCGGGCAGATAAAGTTCCGATTAAACAATCAGGAGGTGACTTTTAATATCTGCAAATCAATTAAGCATCAAAGTGATCTTAAGTTAGTAACTGTTTTGAACTATATTGTTGAGGAGAAGCCAGAGGTGTCCATGGAGGAGAGATTAGGTGTTGAAGCACTAGTTGTTGTGATCATGAACTTTGATGGAAAGGTCATTGCTAAATATGATGAGTTAGTTTATGAATTTGATGGATTGGATTTCCCTTCCCGCCAACCAAGGAAGCTGGATTTTGGTTTGAAGAATCCAGACACTCCATCTGCAAAACCATCTATTCATGAGCCTCCGAAATTGGAGCTAAAGGCTCTCCCATCTCATTTTCGGTATGTATTCTTCAAAAAAAAAATTAGTACTTTGCCTGTCATTATTGTTGTTGATTTTAATGAAGGGAAAGTAAAGGCGTTGATATCGGTGTTAAAGCAGTTCAAAATGGGGATAAGATTGACTATTGCTGACATTATTGGTATTCCACTTGGTATATGTTCTCACAAGATTTAACTCATGTCAAGTAGTAAACCAAGTATTGAGCACCAAATGAGATTGAATCCGCCAATGCAAGAGGTTGTAAAGAAGGAGATTATCAATTGGTTAAATGTTGGGGGAGTTTATGTTATCGCTGATAGTAATTAGGTATGTCCAGTTCAATATGTGCCAAAGAATGGAGGAATCAATGTGGTTCCCAATGCAACAAATGAGTTTTCCTAATTAGGTATGTCACTGGTTGGTGGATTTGCATGGATTACCGAAAGTTGTATGCATGGACTGAGAAAGATCAATTCCTAATTCATTTGTGGAGCAAATGTTAGATCATCTTGTTGTTGGTACTATTTTCTAGATGGGTATTCGGGCAACAATCACATCTCTATTCCACCGGAAGACAAAGAGAAGACTACTTTTACTTGTCCATATGGGACGTCTGCTTTCAAGAGGATGCCATTTGGGTTGTGTAACGCACCTGCCACTTTTCAACGTTGCATGATGTCTATGTTCTCTGATATGGTGGAAAATACGATAAGGTATTTATGGATGATTTTTGGTGGTTGCTGACTCGATTGATGATTGCTTGGCACATTTGAGTGATGTTCTAAAACACTATGAATAACGTAATCTTTTACTCAACTAGGAGAAGTGTCACTTCATTGTAAATGAGGGCATAGTTTTGGGCCACTGGATATCGCAAAAGGGTATTAAGGTTGATAGAACAAAGGTCGAGGTGATTGAGAAGTTGCCATCACCCATCTCCATGAAAGTTGTTAGAAGTTTTGTAGGGAATGCTGGATTCTATAGGAGATTTATCAAAGATTTCTCAAAAATTGCACCCCTTTGTGCAAGATGCTCGAAAAGGAGACGAAATTTGAGTTTGATGATGCTTGCCTGAGAACATGTATTGACTCAGAAAATGATAGGTTAAACTAGAGCCTAAACGTGGGGGGTTAACGTCTAGAGTTAAGGCCAAGGGCTAAGGGTTTTGAGTGTAGGCCATGGTTTGGGAACCTAGGCTACCTAAAACTTAGCCTAGCTACTGCCTCCCTAGGACACAAGGGTCTTCACGACCAGTGGTGGTGACTACGAGCTGTGGTGCCACCCGTGGTGGCTAGGCAGTAAGCCCTAGAAAGGTGCCAAGCTAAGGCTCCCATTCACGAGCCAGTTCACGACTCGTGGTCATGACCACGGGCCGTGGGAAAGCTCATGGGATTGCCTTATCTTGGTGGGAGATGTTGCAAGTTGAGGGTGCTACTGCTCCAAGACCACGGGCACCACCACGAGCCATGGTCCCCTGAACGGTCATCAAAGTGGGCGTGGAGCTCACTTAGCCTCAAAGGAGGAAAGGCAACTTTGCCTAGATGTTGCCTCCATGTTCACGAGCATCACCACGACTCGTGGTGTTGACCATATATCGTGGGAGCTTCCTTTGGACTTGCCTTGGACTTGGAAGGCTTGTCAAGGATGGGAGGCACACTGCCTAGGGGACCACGGGCACCACCACAAGCCATGTTGCCCCTCATGACCCGTCAAAGTGGGCATGGTCCCTGATGGGGCTGCCTCAATAAGGGAGTTTTTAGTAATTTCGTTTTAGTTGTTTATTGTGTGGGGTTAATTTTAATTGTTTTATATCACTAGTATATATAGATTTAAGTCCTAAAACAAGTCATTCACTCATTATTTTCCCCAAATCAAAACAATAGTTCTTCCTTCCAAAAATTCTCTCTCTAGAAGTTCCCAAAGAAGAAGAACAAGAGGTGGGAGCGTCTTTCGCTTGCAAAAACCGTCTAGTCTTTTGCTTATTCGGCGACATTAGTTCAGATCGCCTAACGACTTGGCGATTCGCTGAGTGAGCGTTCGACTTGCCGAGTTTTATAGAATCTTCAGCCATTGTGAATGTCCGAACGGCGGTTTTCAGCGTCACCGCCAAATGGTCGGCGATTCGTAAATAATCTCCAAATCTCACCGAGTTTTACTTACTTCAACCTCTTGATGGTGTCTTGAGTCAAACGGCGTACAGGGTCAGATTTGCTGACCCTTTCGGCGACTTGCCGACAGGATCTATTGTTTGCCATCCTTCACTTTTTTAAACACTTCGCGTACTTTCATCTGCAGCAGCAACATACCATTCTATTACCAGGAAGTAAGTACTTGATAATAATAAAAATAAATTAATTAAAGGGATTTTGGGTTGTCTCCCAAACAGCGCCTTGGTTAACATCGCGTCACGATGCGGTAGCGCCTTCAGGCGTCTTCCAAAGAGACCACTTCAGCTAACGAAATCTCTTGACAATCCCCCAGATCAATTTCAGACGTTAACCGTTCACTGTAAATGGAGGTCCTTCCTAATCTTTAACTTCTATGGCACCATTTACGAACACTCGCGCTACTCTAAACGGTCCAGACCATTTAGATTTGAGGTTTCTGGGGAAGAGTTTAAGTCGCGAGTTGTATAGCAAAAACCAATCTCCTACCTTGAAGTCTCGCGTGAGTATCCGAGCATCATACTATTTATTCATCTTCTCTTTATAGATGACTGAACTTTCATATGATCTGAGTCTCAATTCATCAAGTTCATTCATCTGTTCTACTCTCTCCCTTGAAGTTTTTGACCAGTCCAAATTTAAAGCTTCCAATGCCCACAATGTTTTGTGTTCGAACTCAACAGGCAAATGACAAGCCTTACTATAAACCAACTGATATGGAGACATCCCGATAGGTGTTTTGTATGAAGTCCGATATGCCCATAGTGCATCATCGAGTTTCCTAGACCAGTCAGTTCTATTGACATTTACTGTCTTTGCCAATATGCTTTTGATTTCTCGATGAGACACTTTGACTTGGCCACTTGTTCAGGGATGATATGGGGTTGATACTTTGTGTTTCACCCTATATTTACTCAGTTCCATTATTGCAAACGTGGGATCCCCTATCGCTAATGATTGCTCTCGGAGTGCCAAATATTGCGAAGATGTAGCATTTCAGGAATTGGACAACGTTTTTTCCTTCGTTGTTAGGAAGTGCGATGGCTTCCACCCATTTGGAAACATAATCTACAGCCACTAAGATATATTTATTTCGAAACAAGCTCACAAATAGGCCCATGAAATCGATCCCCCATACATTGAATAGCTTGAACTCTAAAATAGGAGTGAGAGGTCATTCGTGTCTTCTAGACACTCCACGTTGCTGCTGACATTTAGAGAATTTCTTTGCAAACTCATGTGCATCCTTGTAGAGTGATGGCCAGTAGTATCCACCCTGGAGGACTTTAGTGGCAGTGCAAATACCAACATGGTGACCTCCCGCTAGGGATGTATGGCAAGCATGGAGAATTTCTACCACTTCTTCTTCCAGAATACACCTTCTGATGACCTGGTCAATACACTCTCGGAACAAGTATGGTTTGTCCCAAAAGTACTTTTTAATATCGAACAGGAATCTTTTCTGTTGGTAAAAGGTCAACTCGTCCAGCATTAACCCACACACAATGTAATTTGCAAAATCTGCATACCTTGGCATATGTTTGAGGGATATTGCAAACACCCATTCATTGGGGAAAGAGTCGTCTATGTCAACCCTATGCTCAACATTCTCCCTTGTTTCCAACCTTGATAAATGGTCAGCCACTTGATTTTCGAATCCTTTTTTTAATCATTTACCTCGAAATCAAATTCTTGTAATAGTAGTACCCACCTAATCAATCATGGTTTTGCATCTTTTTTGCCATCAAGTACCGTAGTGCAGCATGATCAGTGCGTACAATTACTTTTGTGCCTAGCAAGTATGCCCGAAATTTTTTAAATACATAGACTACGGCAAGAAACTCTTGTTCGGTGACCGTATAATTCTGTTGGGCACTATTTAGAGTATTATTTGCGTAGTAGATTGGGTGAAATAGTTTGTTGCGCTTTTTCCCCAACACAACCCCAGTGCCATACCGCTAGCATCACACATTAACTCAAATGATTTTGACCAATTAGGGCTGATGATAATCGGAGTGGATATTAGTTTCTCTTTCAAACACTGAAATGCATCCACACAAGCATCATTAAAGTGGAATTTCACTTCTTTCTCTAAGAGTTTTCATAATGGGACTGCAGTCTTTGAGAAGTCTTTAATGAACCTTCTGTAAAATCCTGCATGCCCCAAGAAGCTGCGAACACCCTTTACTGAAATCGGTGGGGGTAATTTCTCAATGACCTCCATTTTTGCCTTGTGAACTTCCATCCCCTTTTGTGACACCTTATGCCCAAGAATAATACCTTCTTTTACCATAAAGTGACATTTCTCCCAATTCAGAACCAGATTCGTTTCCACGCATCTTTGGAGTACTTGTCCTAAGTGAGTCAAGCACTCTTTGAACGTATTCCCTACGATTGAGAAGTCGTCTATGAACACCTCCACAGAGTCTTCGACCATATCTGCAAAAATAGATAGCATGCAACGCTGAAATGTTGCTGGGGCATTACATAGCCCGAATGGCATCCTTTTGAATGCGAATATTCCATAAGGTCAAGTAAAAGTGGTTTTCTCTTGATCTTCCGGTGCAATAAAGATTTGATTGTAGCCGGAGTACCCATCCAAAAAATAGTACCACCCTCTTTCTGATAACCGATCAAGCATCTGATCCATAAAAGGCATTGGAAAATGGTCTTTCTCGATCCATGAGTTAAGCTTTCGGTAGTCCATGCATACTCTCCACCCAGTCACTGGTCTTGTTGGCGCAGGTTCTCCTTTTGTATTTGGGACTACGGTTATACCCCTTTTTTTCGGTACACATTGCACCGGACTTACCCACTTACTATCTACAATAGGGTAGATCACTCCTACATCTAGCCACTTGATGATCTCCTTTCCTACCACCTCTTACATTGGAGGGTTCAATCTCCGTTGATGTTCCACACTAGGTTTACATTCACTGTCGAGCCGAATCTTGTGAGTACAGATGCCAAGAGGAATTCCTACTATATGAGCAATTTCACCTGCCTTTCAAGCAGATTGGCGGCGATAATTATCGGTAAAGTATTATTGATTCCTAAAAAGGCATATTTGAGATGATAGGGCAAGGCTTTTAACACCAGATTTGGTGGTTCTTCTATTGATGGCTTTGCGGGGGACTTTTTGTGTTTTTCAGGTCGATATCCAACTTGATTGGATTCCTTGAATATGCTCCTAATCTTGATAAAGTAGCTACAACTTCCTCGTAATCCTAAACATTGAATTCATCATAATTGGCAAGTATAGATTCAAGGGGTTCATTCTTGCGCATTAGATGATTCACACTTGCCACTGCCCCATCTATCACATCCTCAGTAGACACTACATGGATATTACTTGGTTGCTTCATGGATTTACAAATATTGAAGGTCACCTCATCATCGTTCACACAGAAGTTCAATTTCCCGCTTTCAACATCCACCAATGCTCTCCCGGTAGCTAAGAATGGCCTTCCCAAAATAATGGGGATTTTAGCGTCGAACTCACAGTCTAGAATCACAAAATTAGCTGGAAAGATGAACCGATCCAGTTTTACCAATATTTCATAGAGGATACCCATTGGGTGCTTGATTGATCGATCAGCCATGAGGAACCTCATTGTGGTTGCCTTTGGTTCACCCAAACCAAGTTACTTGTATATTGCATAGGGCATCAAGTTGATGCTTGCTCCTAAATCGCACAAGGCTTCAGTGAATTGGAGCATGCCAATTGTGCACGATATTGTGAATGCCCCAGGATTTTCTCTCTTAGTGATTGAGTGATTTGTCATAATTGCATTGCAACTGTGGGGCACCTCAATCGTTTCATAGTCCAAGATCCTTTTCTTTGTAACCAGTTTTTTCATGAATTTTGCGTATCTCAGCATTTCTAACAATGCTTCTACCAGAGGGAGGTTAATCGATAAGCTTTTGAATACTGACAAAAATTTCTTGAACTTTTCATCTTCATTCTTTTTTTTCAAACGTTGAGGAAATGGTGGAGGTATCTTGGGTAAAGGGTGTATGATTTTTGGAACTTGAACTTGTTGCTCTGCTTCCTCCTGTGGTTCTTTAGTGAGGTTTTGTCGAATAGGTAAATCTTGTTCCTCCACACCTTGGCCCTCTTCATGTTTTTGAGGATTCTCATCTTCCATCACATTCCCTATTGCCTCATTACTGCTACGGGTAACCACAACCAGCTCTCTTTCACTATAGTCCATCGGTGTTTTGGAAGTTAACTGAGCTGATAATAGACTTAATTTACCTTCTAGCATTCTAATGGCATCAACATGAGAATTCACTTTACTATTCAATGATGAGAAGTCATCCTTCATCCGCTTTATCAAATCATCAGATCCCTCGACTTGCACTCGAGGACTACTTGCACTCATTTTAGATTTCGGGCTTTCACTCACATGAGTATGGTCTTCCTCTTGATCATCCCGCTCAGCCCCATCTTGCCAACATCTCCTTGGTTCTTTTCCACTATAATAATTCCAACCTTTATTCCCACCCCGCGGTTGATAGTGTGGGTGGAAACCTTCCGCATATCTTCTGGAGTTCCAACCTTGATTCTCTCCCGGTCTTGAGTAACCAGAAGAAGAACCCTCCTCAAGTCCAAATACTCCATGTGTCCCGTTCATATGTTCTTGTAGGATTTCCATTTGAGATAACATCTTCTTGATGTTTTCATCCCTCTCCCTTTCTTTCTATATCTGCTCTTGCGTTAACCGGAAGCATAGTGGGGAAACTTGATCATCTTTGGTATACCATGCCTAGTTTACTTTAGTCATACCATCTAGGATAAATAAGGCTACTTCAAATGATTGTAACATTATTCCTCCTTGCACCAATTGATCAGCTATCCCTTTATTAACCGAGTCCAGACTATGGTTAAAGTATTGGAGCAGCAATTCACCTTGCAGTCCATGCGTTGGGCACTTACGCAAACATCTCTTGAACCTTATCCATGACTCGTGAATTGGTTCACCCTCCTTTTGCTTGAAATTCTAAATATTGTCTCTCAGCTTCATCATTCTGACGGAGGAAATATTTTTTTGTGAAACACCATAACCAGCTCCTCCCATGATTTAATGGAGTTGTTGGGATGCTCAACCAACCATTTAGTAGCTCCCCCAGTCAATGATAATGGAAATAAACCAAACCGTATGGATTCTTAAGATAGGTTCTTGAATGATAAAGGGGTGCACACATCCACAAAGCTTCGTACATGCTCATGCGGATCTTCATGCTCTAGCCCTCCAAATAAACCTCTGGAATGTATGGGTTGGAGGGTTGCGCTGGTAACTTCGAATATTACTTTTCTGTCAGCTTGTGGCATGCAACTTTCAATCATCTGCCCACATCAGCAGAGTTATAAATACTATTAACATCATCAATGTCGTTTCGATGAAAAGCACCACCCCTTGAGTGACCAGCTTGGCAACTATTCTCCTCGTTTGCACTTATATGTCCTGTGGTGGCACACAATTACTCAAAATAAAACTGAAAGTTAGGTAAGCAGACTACAAGTAAGAAGACAAAATATTCTCCTAATCAAAAAATTCTCAAATAACACCACTCCCCGGCAGCGATGCCATTTTGATGCTTATCATGACCAATGACACTAACCTACGGTACGAGTGTCTACGATCATCGATAATATAATAACCCAACTAAAGGTTGGGGTCGTGTCCCAAGGGATTGGTTTTGAGAATTGATAGAAAAATAAAATTTAGTTCTAACTAGTCGTAGCTAAAGACATTAACCAGTAAAATCATAGTAAATTATAGGGGGTGACACGAAAGTGTCAAATATCAATTGGGGTTTTTGTCACAAGTAGTAAAAACAACAAAATCAACAAGAAAATCAATTATGGGGACAAGTTCTTGGGGTGTGACCGTAGTATAAGTTGAGATAAATCATTGGGTACATGCCTTCGATAGGAAATTTGCAAGATAATAGTGTCTAGGCTAAGTTTTAGATGGATATAAGTTCCCTCTCGGGCAACTTACCCCGTTTCAAATGTGTTCCTCTCGGACACCCATTTGCCGAATGAAGGCCAGCCTACGCCTTACCCCACTCACTCTCTCGAGCTGAGTGTTAGGATATGGGACTAGGGCTCACCCTCTTGGGCTGAACCTCATGTCGACCCAGTCCTTAGGCCATGAGTCTAGCGGTCTTGGTTTCACGACCTCCCTCTCGGGCAAGCCGAAAACACATGGATGATTTTGTATTTGCAACTACAAACCCATTAAATTAAACCACAACCACTAGGTGAAATCACCATTAAAATACATCTAACCTATTAGCAAGCATGACCCAACAACAATATCAACACATATTTGCTAAATCACACCCCAAGAATGGGGGTTTTTAGCCACACATCAAGAAATACCAAAATACACCTAAAATGATACTAAAATCAAATGCATATAAGAAATTAAAGCTTGATTTAAGAAAAAGAAGAAGAATGGATAAGACCCACTTCCAACTTGGGGAAGATGAAATCCTTCTTTCTTCAAGTCTCCCAAAACCCTCTCCAAACTTGAGAGAAAATATCCAAAAAGTACTATTCTATTTTGGAAATTAAAATTAATGTTCGACTCTTTAAAAATTAATATTGATCGAAACTGAGACTTAAATTTGTACGAGAACAACCACTTTCAACACAAGCGGTGGTGATTTTTTTTTCCTGAAGGGTCAAAATCATTTTGCAATTTAACAATTAGTTGAGCCACAAGCTCAAACAATCGCAAAACAGTTTTAAAAACACACTTAAAAACTTTAAAACAGATAACCCAAATATTATCACAAAAATACGAACATCAAATATCACAGAAAAGGTGGGCCTCCACAAATAGAAAGTATGTCCTCAAATCGAGTTACCAACCTTTGATGCCGAATAGATACTAATGGAGTGCTATGAAGCAATGCAAACCAACTCTGAGCAAATTCAAAAGATAAAATACTCTAAAAGTGCAATAAATAAAAGGCTAGAGTGCAGGTGTGAGGTTGATAGGACGAAGAAGTGAGAGAAAATGAATGAAATAGGACTTTTAAACCTGTGGCTCACAAAACTGTCCTATCTTTTACTTAATTGGTGACATTAGTTCAAATCGCCTACCCTATTGGAGATTCGCTGAGTGAGCGTTTGACTCGCCAAGTTTTACAGAATCTTCCGTCATTGTGAAGGTCTGACCGACGGTTTTCAGCATGACCGCCACATTGGTCGGTGATTCGCAAATAATCTCCAAATCTTGCCGGGTTTTACATACTTCAACTTCTTGATGATGTCTTGAGTCAAACGACAGATAAGATCAGATTCGCCGACCCTTTCAGTGACTCACTGACATGATCTATTGTTTGCCACCCTTTACTTTTTTAAACACTTCACATACTTTTATCTGCACCAGCAATATACCATTCTATTACCAAGAAGTAAGTACTTGACAATAATAAAAATAAATTAATTAAAGGGATTTTGGGTTACCTCCCAAACAATGCCTTGGTTAACGTCGCAGCACGACGCAACAGTGCCTTCAGGCGTCTTCCAAATAGACCACTTTAGCTAACAAAATCTCTTGACAATCCCCCAGATACAATTTTAGACGTTGACCGTTCACTATAAATTGAGGTCCTTCCTGATCTTCCACTTCTATCTTCCACTTTTATGGCACCATTTATGAAAACTCGCGCTACTCTAAACGGTCCAGACCATATAGATTTGAGCTTTCTGGGGATGAGTCTACGTCGCAAGTTCTATAGTAAAACCCAATCTCCTACATTAAAGTCTTGCTTGAGTATCCGAGCATCTTGCCATTTCTTCATCTTCTCCTTATAGATGGCTGAACTTTCATATGATCTGAGTCTCAATTCATCAAGTTCATTCACCTGCTCTACTCTCTCCCTTGAAGTTTTTGACCAGTCCAAATTTAAAGCTTTCAATGCCCACAATGCTTTGTGTTCTAACTCGACGAGCAAATGACAAGCCTTACCATAAACAAATTGATATGAAGACATCCCGATAGGTGTTTTGTAAGCAGTCCGATATGCCTATAGTGCGTCATCAAGTTTCCTAGACCTGTCAGTTTTACTGACAATTACTGTCTTTGCCAATATGCTTTTGATTTCCCGATTCGACACTTCGACTTTGCCACTTGTTTGGGGATGATATGGGGTTGCTACTTTGTGTTTCACCGCATATTTACTCAGTGCAATTGAGAACCACTTATTGCAAAAGTGGGATCCCCTATCGCTAATGATTGCTCTCGAAGTGCCAAATCTTGCGAAGATGTAGCATTTCAGGAATTGGACAACGCTTTTTCCTTTGTTGTTAGGAAGTGCGATGGGTTCCACCCATTTGGAAACATAATCTACCGCCACTAAGATATATTTATTTTCAAACGAACTTACAAATGGACCCATGAAATCGATCCCCCATACATCGAATAGCTCGACCTCTAAAATAGGAGTGAGAGGTAATTCGTGTCTTCTAGACACTCCACCTTTCTGCTAATATTTAGAACATTTCTTTGCAAACTCATGTGCATCCTTGTAGAGTGACGGCCAGTAGTATCCACTCTGGAGGACTTTAGCGGCGGTGTCAATACCACCATGGTGACCTCGCAATTAACTCGGTAATTCTCCCTTTGGTGTAGTTCATCGCCATCTTGCACTAGCCTTCAGCGTCATCATGATCTGTGTCATTGGGCGGTATAGTACTGCTTCGCAGAACTATTCGGCGACGCGCCGACTGCTCATTTTGTCTCCTTTTTTATCCTTCACCTTTAGGGCTTCGCGTACTAGAACAAAGGGTGGAGTGCGTCCATTTGGCGAGTCGCCAAGTGTGCTTGGCGATACGCAGGCTTCAGCTTCTTCGTTCTTTTTAGCCTTTTTTGTTCCTTTTTGCGCCTAAGTGTCCATGCTTCCACCAAAACTTCAAATACCTGAAACTTAAGATTTTTAATCAGATATTGAGACAAAATAAGTATTTGAGGACACTATTTCAAAAAAAAAAAAAAGGCCCTAAATAAGTCCAATTTGTGGACTCATCAAAAGTTAATAAGAAAAGAATTATCAACATAGATTTAGTGTGATACTATTTAACAGAATTAATGTCGATTGGTGCAAGGGTGAAAACTAAGTCATAGATGGATGTGACGTCTAATATGAGGTAATGGTAAGGGTTAGTAATTATACACACGTAGCCGGACCAAGGTGCTGGATGGAATTATCTAGATGCCGGACCAAGGATTTAGAGATACATAACTTATTGCTTTGCATGTAATACACTAGGAAGGGATTGCTAATACTAGGATTACGGAGTTATGAGCTTATGGAGAACACGTACGCCCTAGTTTCCTTCTCAATTTGATAACAATAAAAGTTTGAACCTTGCTTACTAATTACTTTCATAATTTCCAAAATTTGTTACACAAATACCCCCCTCCCCCTGTTTTACTTATTTGTCTCGGAAATACATTGGCTAAATGAATATAATCGTCATTTAACTTAAATCTAAACCATATTCCTTGTGGGATAGACTCCAACCTACAAGTTGGGTTCTTTACTTGATAACGATCGCTTACCCTTCTTTAGGGATGTGTAATTTGAGTGTATCAGGTCCTACCTTAGGCAAGTAGGAATCCCTTTATCCGGTGAGGGTGACAACGGGATTCCACGTCAAGCTCACATGGTCTATATCAGTTAAGGCTTACTCCCACAAAGAATGTTAATGAACTATTGCTTCTTAAGGATGTACTACCTAGTGTGGGTGGTGCTATGGGATGCCATCTATGCATTGCACACGTAGGCATGTGAGAGAGGTCATGGTGTGTTCCTTATAATGTTAATGAATGAATGGACTCTTATGATCATGTTAATGAAGGTGTTGATATTATGTCTAAATGAATGAAGGTGTTCTTAATGAAGTTAATGAATGGTGACTTAAATGTTTAGATGCTCAAATGTAAAGATGCATGCTATACTTGTATTGTATTATGAGTTACTTCCTTGTCATGCTTAATGAATATGAATGTGCCTTGTCTAGCGTGACTTCAAAGGAGTACTTAGTGTGAGTAGTAGTATGGGATGCTACTTGCACATTGCACAAGTATGACTTAGAGTTGTCTTAGATGCTGGTGACCTAGGGTGGTGCCTTGGTGTGTACGGTGGTATGGGACACTATCTATACATTGTACAAGGTATATCCTAAGGGTTACTTGAAGTGAAGGTTTAAATAAAGGTAATGGGTTATATGTGTTGAACATGTCTCTATTGTGATAAATGACTTGTATGTTGATCATGTTTGAATATTATGTCTCTTATGTGTATATTCATGAAGGTTTTACCAAAATGGCATAAATGTATGACTCTCAAGCAAATGTCCTTTTTAAGCATGTTTTTGTATGGTCATCATACTTAGTACATCTAATGTGCTAACTGATGAGTCCACAAATCAGACTGATTTAGGGCTTTATTTTAATATAAATAGTGTCCTTGAATGCTTGTTTTATCTCAATACCTGATTAAAATGCTTAAATTTTAGGTATTTGAAGTTTTAGTGGAAAGATGGACACTTAGGCGCAAAATAGAGCAAAAAGGGCTGAAAAGAACAAGAAATAAAAGTCTGCAGATCACCGAGTCCAACTTGGCGAGTTGTCGAATTGACATGCACCGCCCTTTGTTCCAGTACACAAAGCCTTGAAGGAATTGGTTCAAAAGGCGAGGAAAGGAGCAGTCGGTGAGTCACCGATTAGTTCCACGAAGCAGTACTGTACCACCCAATGATCTAGAATATGAAGGTGCTGAAGGCAAGAAACTGAAGGTGGTGAGATGATTAAAGGGTGGATCGCCGAGTTCATCGACGATCTCGAATAATGTCGCCGAATGATCCTCCGCAGCACAATCTATGAAAACTACAAATACTAGTTAGAGTTGTAGTCTTAAGGTGGAACATTTTAGAGTAAAAACTATTATTAGTCTATAGTATTTTTTTGTATTTTTCTCCCAAGTTTGGAGAGGGTTTTGTGGAGACTTGAAGAAAGGAGTTCATCTTCCCCAAGTTGGAAGTGGGTCTTCTTTATTCTTCTTCCGTAGCTTAATTTAAGGTTTAATTTCTTATACCCAGTTGATTTCTTTATCATGTTAGGTATAATTTCTTATTTTTTGATGTGTGGCTAAAAGCCCCATTCTTGGGGTGTGATTTAGCAAATATGGGTTGATATTCTTGTTGGGTCTTGCTTGCTGATAGGTTAGATGTATGTTAATGGTGATTTCACCTAGTGGTTTTGGTTTAATCTAAAGGGTTTGTAGTTGCAAATACAAAGTCACCTATGTGTTTTTGTCTTGCCCGAGAAGGACGTCGCGAAACCAAAACCACTAGACTGATGGCCTAAGGAGTGGGTCGACATGAGGTTCAGCCCGAGAGGGTGAGCCCTAGTCCCATATCCTAACACTCAGCTCGAAAGAGTGAGTAGGGTAAGGCGTACGCTGGTCTTCATGCGGCAAATGGGTGTCCAAGAGGAACGCATTTGAAACGGGGTAAGTTTCCCGAGAGGGAACTTATTTCCATTTAAAGCTTAGCCTAGTCACTATTGTCTTGCAAATTTCCTATTGAAAGCATGTACCCGACTTGTATGTTGATCATGTTTGAATATATTGTCTCCTATGTGCATATTCATAAAGGTTTTACCAAAATGGCATAAATGCATGACTCTCAAGCAAATGTCCTTTTTAAGCATGTTTTTGCAAGGTCATCATACTTTGGTATATCTAATGTGCTAACCCCATTTTTGCCCTTTTCTTACGAAAGTGTAGGGCTTGGAGATATTGGTGTTCTATGCTTGATGGATAGGTTTCTAAGGTGCTTGAAGATGAAGACTTGGTGAATCCTCATAGTTTCGAGGAAAAAAATCCATTATGTTCCTTTTATGTCTTTTAGTTTGTTAAAGCTTTTGTATGGTCTAAGTCCCAATGATGTATTCAAAGTACTAGATGGTTTGAGAGATAGTGTATAAAGTCTAGAAAGTTTTCCGCTTGTTTTTAATGAAAATGTCTTCGATTGTAAAGAAAGTTTTTAATTCTCCTCTATTTTCCTATGTTCTTATGTTCAAGAATGCTATGAGGCTTGTATAAGACCCCTTTAGGGTCGAGTACACCGTGTTACGACTAGGGGGTGCTCTCGGGTCGTAACATATATGGTATCAGAGCCAGGTTTTGGAATGGTCTTATGTTGTCTCAAACCACATCTAGTAGAGTATTGTTCATAATGTGAAGCGCGCCACATTATGAATAGAAGGCTATTGAGTGCTAAGAAAGTTTCACTTCTTCATTTTTCAAGTCATGCCATAGAGTTTTACTGTATGATGTCTTTCCTTATTCCTTATGAGATGGTCTTTAGAGTATGACCACTTGAAAGGTTTATGTTACAAGGGTTGAGGGGTTTGAAGCCAACTATGGCTATGTGACTTGATGGATTTGAAATGATAGTTTGTGATATTGAATTTAGTATGAATGAGTTGCTTTATGGTTATATGTGTTGTTGGTAAAATTCGACTTAGTCAAGATGAGTTTTGAGGTATATTGAAAGAGTTGATGAAATATGATGTTTTAGAAGTGCCTAGATGTGATGAGTATGAAGGTTTAGTGATGTTTTGCTCCGAACTTAGAATGGGAAGAGGTGAAGTTTGAAAGAGCTAATATAAGCTTTCTCCTAAGTGGGGAATAATGTGCCTAGATGGTAAGGTCTTTGAGTGTCCTTAATGTTCATGAGTTAGGCTTGATTGATGTTCTCAGCTTAAGAGGTGTAGTGAGTTGAGGAGTTTAGACCCAGTGTGGTAGACTCATATGAGACTTTGAGTGATGTGGTAAGGTTGTTGGTGAGCAAGAGTTGCTTATGAGGACATTCCTAGTTTAAAAGCACCGATGAGTTGATGGTCTCTTGTAAGTTGTGAATGCCTTGATTAAGGTTCCTTTATTTGGTTTATGATAAGCATTAGTTGGATTTACTCCTAAGTGGGGGATGGTATGTTGAGCAGTAAAGTCGTTGAGGGTTCCAATATCCTTACCTCTTTCTTTATGTGCCTATTCAAGCCTAAGACAAAGAGTTCCTTTTTGGCTTGCATCTTGTTTTTGAGTCATGTGTGATTATGAGTTTCTATGGTCTCCTTATGTTATACATGTTCTAGTTGAATTCTTGTCTAACTGAGAAAATGAGTTTTCATGAATTGTGTTCCTCATGTTAATGTGCATTTGGTATGCGTTGCTTATATGCTTCCTGATGTTAAATGTTGAACATGCCTAAATGTGCTTCTGAGAGTAATCGCATAATATGCCTAATGATGTTGTGATCAGTATGATGTGATTTGGAGAATGAAGTTCCTTCAATGATATGAGAAATAATGAGTTTGTAGAAGTAGTTCCTACCTTCTTGTTTGCATTGAGCCTTTTTGATGTGGAATTGATATTTCCTCCTATATTTATACATTTATATTAATGTGTTATGATTGTTGGGCTGCTAGTCTTGAGTCGTTTTCTCGTTAAAAGTGTTTAAGTGTCATTCGAGGATGAATGTTCCTAAGTAGGGGATAATGTAACGATTCGAAAAATGATAGGTTAAACTAGAGCCTAAATGTGGGGATTAACGTTTAGAATTAAGGGCAAGGGCTAAGGGTTTTTGGTGTAGGCCATGGTTTGGGAACCTAGGCTACCTAAAACCTAGCCTAGCTACTGCCTCACTAGTCCACGAGGGTCTTCACAACCCGTAGTCGTCACCATGAGCCGTGGTGCTACCCGTGGTGGCTAGGCAGTAAGACCTAGAAAGGTGCCAAGCTAAGGCTCCGCTTCATGAGCCACTTCACGACTCGTGGTCATGACCACGAGCCTTGGGAAGGATCGTGGGATTGCCTTAGCTTGGTGGGAGATGTTGCAAGTTGAGGGAGCCAGTGCCCCAAGACCACGGGCACCACCACGAGCCGTGGTGCCCTGGACTATCCGTCAAAGTGGGAATGGAGCTCACTTAGCCTCAAGGGAGGCAAGGCAACTTTGACTAGATGTTGCCTCCATGTTCACGAGCATCACCACTACTCGTGGTGTTGACCATGGATTGTGGGAGCTGTCGTGGACTTGCCTTGGCTTTGGAGTGCTTGGTAAGGATGGGAGGCACACTGCCTAGGGGACCACGGGCACCACCACGAGCCGTGATACCCCTCACGAGCCATCAAAGTAGGCGTGGTCACTGATGAGCTGCCTCATTTAGGGAGTTTTTAGTAATTTCGTTTTAATTGTTTATTGTGTGGGGTTGATTTTAATTGTTTTATATCACTAGTATATATAGTTTTAATTCCTAAAACAATTCATTCACTCATTATTTTCCCCTAATTAAAACAAGAGTTCTTTCTTCCAAAAATTCTCTTTCTAGAAGTTCCCACAGAAGAAGAAGAAAAAGAAGAAGAAGTGGGAGCTAGGGTTTGGATTCAAGGCGTTTTCTTCATCAAATTTCTTGGGGAATCTTAGTAAAGGTATGGTGATCCTTTATCTAGGGTTAGCTTTCACCCTAGAGTCAATTTCAAAGAAGTTTTCAAGGTTTTCAAGTTTCACAAAAACCCTAGGTTTTACTCAATCTCATGAGTTCTTGTATCAAACATTTTAAAAGGATAAATTATGATTATTTTGATGTTTAATTGATGATTTAAGATGAAAATACTCTATGAAATCATGATTTGCTCAATTCCTAAATTGTGACTTATGAAGTGGGTTTGTTGATTATGAATGAATGTTGATGGATTTATGCTTAGATTGATTTAGATTGTTTAATTGTATCATCATCTATGCCTAATTGAGCTGAATTGTTGGTGAATTGAAGATTTGTGATCATAGCTTTGAAACGGCAAATTTGACCTATTAGTTGTGGTAGTAGAATTGTGTTAGAGATGTTGATCCACTTGAAAGGTGGAGGTGTTTACTTACTATGTACATTGTGACATGTCCTTGAAGGCATAGTGTGAGTAATTGAAGTATTATCATGATGTTGTATATACGAATGTGAAGTGAAGCATGTGTGTGATCTAAAGGAATTAAAGATGATCACGTTTAGAAGCTAATTGTATTAGGATTGAATATTATCTATCTATTAACACTTGTAAATGATGGTGACAATGTGAAAGGATATTCTCACATACACACACACTTTAATTAATGAATGAATGAATGAAGTTCAATGAAAATGTTAATGAATGTTGAGTTTATTAAAAGTTTATTCTCAATTGTATTTTAATGAATGTTAATGACTTATTGTGAAAGAACTTTCTCACAATAAGGGGGTTCTTAGGTGAAAGGATATTCTCATCTTTTAATCTTTGAGCTTTCCAATGAATGAATGCGTGGATGGGATGGATGCTCATCCGTGAGTTGAGGCAGGGTATCTAATAACAATCCATATATCCCATTTTAGTGAATGTTGGGTTTGAGATGGATATCATCCATGAGTTGAGGTGGAGTATCTACTAACAATCTTTTATCCTATAATGAACTAATGTAATGAATGTAATGTACTCTGTGGGGAATAATGCTAAGCACTGAGAGGATATGACTTGAGATGGGTGCTCATCCGAAAGTTGAGGCGGGGTAGTTAGTAGTAATCTCTTGAGATGGATGCTCATCCGTAAGTTGAGGCGGGGTATCTAGTAGCAATCTCCCTATCCTATAACTATGTGCCCATATAGGTCTAGCTAGTGGATCGGCTAAAGGCTAAACATATGATGGTCCTACCTTAGGCAAGTAGGAATTCCTTTATCCGGTGAGGGTGACACCAAGATTCCATGTCAAGCTCACATGGTGTATATCGGTTAAGGCTTACCCCCACAAAGAATATTATTGAACTATGGCTTCTTAAGGATGTACTACTTAGTGTGGGTGGTGGTATGGTACACCATCTATGCATTGCACAAATTGGCATGTGAGGGAGGTCATGGTGTGTTCCTTATAATGTTAATGAATGAATGGACTCTTATGATCATGTTAATGAAGGTGTTGATCTTATGTATAAAAGAATGAAGGTGTTATTAATGAAGTTAATGAATGGTGACTTAAATGTTTAGATGCTTAAATGTAAAGATGCAAGCTATACTTGAATTGTATTATGAGTTACTTCCTTGTCATGACTTAATGAATATGAATGTGCCTTGTCTAGGGTGACTTCAAAGGTGTACTTAGTGTGAGTAGTAGTATGGGATGCTACTTGCACATTGCACAAGTATGACTTAGAGTTTTCTTAGATGTTGGTCTTAATGTGATGATGTGATTCATGAAATGTTTATGTCTCTTAAATGCTTTATTGTGTAAAGGTGGAAAAGATGAATGGCAAGTTCACTTTTGGTGACCTTAGGGTGGTGCCTTGGTGTGGATGGTGGCATGGGACGCTATCCATACATTGCACAAGGTATAGCACAAGGTGTACTTAGTGTTTTTGCATGGTCATCATACTTAGTGCATCTAATGTGCTAAGCCCATTTTTCCCCTTTTCTTACTAATGTGTAGGGCTTGGAGATATTTTTGTTCTATGCTTGATGGCTAGGTTTCTAAGGTGCTTGAAGATGAAGACTTGGTGAGTCCTCATAGTTTTGAGGAAAAAAATCCATTATGTTCCTTTAATGTCTTTTAGTTTGAATATTAAAGGAACATAATGGATTTTTGTTCCAATGATGTATTCAAAGTATTAGATGGTTGGATACATAGTGTATAAAGTCTAGAAAGTCTTCCGCTTGTTTTTAATGAAAATGTCTTCGACTGTAAAGAAAGTTTTTCATTCTCCTCTATTTTCCTATATTCTTATGTTCAAGAATGTTATGAGGCTTGTATAAGAACCCTTCGGGGTCGATTACGTTGTGTTACGACTAGGGGGTGCTCTCAGGTCGTGACAGAGCATTTTAGGGTCTGAAAGATAAGTTGACTTTTGCACCAATCATTATTTCACCGGATTGGAGAAAATCATTTGAAGTTTTGTGTGAGGCGAGTGGGGTTGCACTTGGCGTGGCATTGGGGCTAAGGCGAGAGAAGATTCTTCATCTCATATATTATGCGAGAAAAGCTTTGAATGTTGCTCAAAAGAATTATACGATCACTTAATAGGAATTGCTTGATGTGATCTTTAGGTTTGAAAAGTTTAGATCATATTTTCTTGGCACTAAAGTCATTGTGCACACTGATCATTCTGCATTGAGGTATCTTATGGCAAAGAAGGATGCAAAATCTAGACTAATTCAATGGGTACTATTACTGAAAGAATTCAATTTTAAGGTAAAAGATAGAAAGGGAATAGAAAATCAAGTGGCGGATCACTTGTCCATAATAGAGGAAGAGGCAATGTTGAAGTTAGTTGATGTAGTTGAGATAGATCATACGTTCCCAGATGAATAGGTTTTAGGTTCTTTTGTTTTATCTTATCCCCTAGTTTGCCGATTTCATTAATTATTTGGCGAGTGTTTTTTTGATCTTATCATCTAGTATGCAGATTTAGCTAATTATTTGGCGAGTGATGTGGTGTCGTCGTATTTGTGATTCCGCAAAAGAAGGAAAAACATGTCTGATGTGAAAAAGGTTTTCTAGGAAGAGCCTTATTTGTTTGGTATCTGCACTAATGGGATTATTCGATGTTGTGTGCTAGAGATACAGATGATGAGTATATTGGAAGCTTGTCATTCGTTGCATGTTGGTGGCAATCATTGTGGTATCCGGACTACTCATAAAATCTTGCAATGTGGGCGATATTTGTCTACTTTTCACCAAGACACTCATGATTTGGCCAAGTCGTGTGATCATTTCCAAATAGAAGGAGGTGTGTCAAGGAAACAAGAACTCACAATGACTCATATTATGGTGATTGATTTGTTTGATGTTTAGGACTTGGACTTTATGGATCCGTTTGTGAGTTCAAATGGGATGAAGTACATACTTGTAGCATTAGACTATGTGCCTAAATGGGTGGAAGCTATTGCGTTGTCAAACAATGAAGGGAAAAGTGTCACTGCATTTCTGAAAATGAATATATTATCCAGATTTGGTACACCAAGGACGATTATTAGCGATAGAGGTTCCGACTTGTGTAATAAGTTGTTCAAGGTGTTTCTTGAGAAGTCCGCTATATTTTACAACGTAGCAAGCCCTTATCATCCGCAGTCTAGTAGGAAAGTCGAAGTGTCAAATCGTGAAATTAAGCAAATCCTTGCAATGACTGTGAATGCAAACAGAATTAATAGGTCCAAAAAGCTAGATAATGCTCTATTGGCCTATCACACTGCATTCAAGACTCCCATAGGTACGCATCCCTACCAACTTGTGGCTGGGAAGTTTTTTAACTTGTATATAGAGTTAGAGCATAAAGCAATCTGGGCACTCAAGAAGCTGAATCTAGATTGGGATGCCACATCAAGTCAAAGATTGAATGAGTTGAATGAGCTTGATGAGTTTCCCCTAAAAGCATATGAAATTTTAACCTTTGTATAAGGAAAAGATGAATAAACAACATGATCAAAAGATCGACAAGTGTGAATTTTCTCCCGGTAATTTGGTACTTCTATACAATATAAAGTTGTGCTTGTTTCCTGGAAAGCTCAAGTCTAAGTGGGCGAAGCCATTCAGAGTGGTACAAGTGTTTTAACATGGAGTGGTCGAACTTCAGAATGGGGAAGGAAAAGGATTTAAGGTAAATGGTCAAAGGATCAAAATCTACTTGGTTCAATCAGAAGAGGTTAAATAGTTGTTCGAAGTATGGGATCTTGATGAAGCCTAAGTGATCAAGAGGTTTGTGTCGTGTCGCGACATTAAATCAAGCACTACTTGGGAGGCAACCCAAGATGTAATCTAGCCAATTTATATGTTTTCTAGTGATTTTTATGTTCTTAAAGATCTTCTAGTGATTTTTATGTTCTTAAAGATCTTCTAGTGATTTTTATGTTTCTTTTGAGTTTAAATTTTGGCTAGACTAGGTTAGTTTAGGTTATGTGTCCAAAAAGAGTCAAGAAAATATAAGAGAAAGTCATAATGGTTTTTACATGTGCAAGAAAGAAAGAAAAATCTGGAAAATTATAAGTGCAGAAGGTAGTACTGTTTGGACCTATGGGTCATAGGGCAACATACGGACCATAGGTCTGATTCGTCTAATCTTTGTGTCAGGTAAGTCTTCAAAGACTTGCTCTACAACTCCCATCTATGAGTCGTCATTCATTCAATGAACCGTAAATGGCATCCGTAAAATTTAATGTCCAAATACAGTTGCAGCTTTAAGTCTACGATTGCACAGTACGAACCATACTCAGTTTGACGATCCGTAATCTCTAATCATAGAACCCAGGTATGTTTTCTAAATTTTACTAAGTGTAGTGAAATGACGGAACCCATTTACAGCTCATAGGACTAACTACAGATTGTAGATGGGGTTTTGTAGGTCCAATCAATATTAACATAAAGGACCGGATATGCGACCCAACCTAAATAAAAATCCTTTTTTCTTACAATTCTTCAAATCAGTTACACTCTTTCAAATTCCCACCCTTTCACTTCTATTTCAACCTCTCACAATCCCACAACCTATTATATGTACTTCTCCTCTCCCATCTTCTCATTTTCTTTTTCTTTTCTTCACTTCCCCCAAAATTTTCTTCTCTTACCAATCAAAGGTCACGGGTCAGGAATCTAGCAAGTTGGTTGTCACGTCTTAGGTGTACTCACTCACACAACTTCATATTTCTTCTGAAAGATACTGATTTTGAAATTAATTAATTAAATTTTTAGTTGAAATTGAAGTTTTTACTTGACCTAGGGTATATATTTCTTGTTGATTATGCTTAAATTGGTTAAATTTTACCCTTAGGATGAAAGTAATTGTGAATGTCGTTGATTATATCTAACCATGTTAACAAAAGGCTACAAATTGTGTTGTTAAATTAGGGTTTGAAATGATATTATTTGTTGTTGTAATCAAATGCTAAGATCAAACCCTAAGGATGAAGGAATAACATGAAAATGTGTTGAAATGCATCATCTAGATATGGTTAGGGTAAATTGATGTTAACAAAAATGTCTGAGTAAGTGTTGGGCCTAAACTGTAACAATATTGAGGTCGACAACTTTGATCAATGAGTCATAGGAATTCCTATGCAGCGTAATTGAAGTCGCGTCACTTTGAGGCAAAAACCAAAAGGGTAAGTTAGGAATGACGGTTTGGCTTACACATTGTACTAGTAAATGGTCATTCCAACTTCTGGTACTAAAAAGTTGACTTCCTCACCTACGGTTGGGTCCTACAGTTCGTAGTAGCTTCTACAATCTGTATTAACCAATCGTAGGTCCCCAAAAGTAGTGTAGTCCTGAAAAAAATTAGTTTTCTTTTGGTTTCATAGTTTTCTTCTTTTCTTGTCTTGCTTTGTATGTTTTGGGTACAAACGAGTCTTGCACAATGAAAATGGCGCTAAAGAAACCAAATATGTACCAACAAAAGTGGAAGTCATAGTCTATTGAACCTTCAGATCGAAGGCTGATTGATGAAACTACAGATGTAGAGTTGAGTGGGTCTGATTCTGATATGGGTACCTCAAGAGTCTCTCCTACGTTACCTCGGATTACAAGGCAATAAAAGAAACAACTTAAATTAGTCCCAGTGTCAGAGGAGGACAGTCCCCTAGTCATGATATATCCCAATAGGAGAAGGGGAAACATAGTGTAAGAGAAGAAACTGGGGAGTCACAGGCAAGCTCTGGCTCATACTCAATTATTGCATAAGCTTCTGATGCTACTAAGATCGGAGAAGCACATGATCGTACTAACGTGCTAGTTGAGCCGATACCAATTGTCGGTGAGCCGAATAGAGGGTGTGATGAGGGAATGTTCCATATTTTCATATATGTTTTACGCTAGAATATGCATCAAAAGCATGTCTGACCTATTACTGAGGAGCGACGGGTTCTTACAGGTAGCCTTCACAAAGTGTCAGTAATACATGAGTAATTTCAACAACACAGGTGTGAGTAGATGGTAAACACTCTGGGAAAGTATAATATGGAAATGGTTAGTGAATTTTATGTTTCCTACACAGCCTCAATGAATAATTATCTATCTCCAAGGTCTAAGATATTGACTCAGCCTCCACTATTGACTACTCTGGTGCGGAGTATCCCTATTGACTTATCTAAGGCCACATTCCACCATCTTATTTATGACCCTTCTCATACACAGCCAATCAACACAGCCGAGTTTGACTACCAGATGAAGCTAGTCCAAAATAGAGTGGCCATGAGAGATACTAAGCAATGAGAACCTTGCTACAATGGGTACTTGGGTATATTGCTAAGGAGGGTGTTAATACAGAGTGGGTCCATGACATGACATTGTCCATAAAAAAGACAACTCTAAACTTTACGGCTAAATACTGGTGGTGGGTATTGATCAGCTGTGGCACCATGTAAGGGTATTTAGTTTGACTTATTGCCTATGGGTAAGGCACTTGCTTCCGAGCATCTCGAAGAGGGCATCGTTCAAGCCCCCACTACAGAGCCCAATGTGACAACTCCATCCTCTTCTTCATATGGCTCGGCTGCGAGCACACCACGTGCTCTACATACTACAGGTTATGTTATGTTGTCTTTAGATAGAGTCCAGATATTGGAGACTCAAATAACGAACCTCTTGTATCATATTCAGCCACGGATGAGAAAGTCCATTGAGGAATCGAAGGCAAGGGTAGAAAAATTTATTGATTTTAAGATCTAGGTAGTGCACCAGATAATTGCTACCTTTGGGTTTCGCATGCTGGATAGGCCCAAGCTTGGGCCGACCGTAAATCTCACCACCTTCTAGAAGGAGTTGGCCAATCTCCAGGCTAACATAAATATCTTGGCTGGTGTAGACAAAGTTGTACCAAAGCCTCTCTTGAAAATGATGGAGGAGGTGTGATACATTTCTTATTCACTGAGAATGAGCATACCCTTGACCCTCCACATTCAGTTGGAAAGCGCACATGGTTTTCTAAGTGTAATACTAATATGGAGGAGGATTAGAGAGTAAAGAAGAAGGAAAGAAAACATCTTGAGGCGACAGCGGCAGTCGATAGTTGAAAAGGAGATGCGGCAGCTATGAGTGAGAGAGTTGGCTGCTAGAGTATCCGCTTCGAGGCGCACTACTAATGGTGCCCCTATGATTGCTATCGGGGGCACTACTGATGGTGATCCTCTTGTTGTTTCAGAGGGTTTCACTGAGGGCACCATACATGTTGATATTTTGGGTTCGGGGAAACAAGACCCACCAGCTTCTTGAGTGATCATAGGTGCTTAAGCACCACGGGTTTGTTTCACCTTGTGTTTTACTTTCTACATTGAATGCATTGCACATTTTTTCTTGTGGGGTGGGGTGAACGAATTGTGAGTGTTAGGGTGAAGTCTGAATAACCCAACTCATAATCCTTTCTTGGGGTTTTCTTGTTGTGTTCTTTTCCCCCAAGGAACTATTTAATTTCTGTTGAACCGGCATGTTTAGGATAGTATAAGCATAGAAGTAAACTAGAATGAAAATCATGATGGAAAAAAAGCATGAAAATTAACACCCCTCTAAATCTATGTCGGTGTGATTGATAAGGTGAATGTGTAGGATCTTTGTATGACATGATAGGAATCGATTCAACAACATGACTTAAGCTATAACATGAACCAGATACAGTAATGATTTGATAGTGAAACAAGGTGTCATGTGTGTGAAAGAATGTTTATATATTCATATGGTACGTACCAATATAGAACTTCCATTGGTCTTACTAAGATAATGTAAATTGTGAACTAGGAAAGGATCATCGGCCATAGTTGAAAATGACCTCACTTAAGCCTAAAAACAACCAACCAAATGAAAAAGTTCTCCCTTAGATCCAAAATGTTGAGCCTAAAGAAGTCTATTCTTTCAATTCACCTGATTCACCTTTCCTGAGTAAATTGTTAAACTCTACTTTGGCCCTAGTCCGTCCTTGGACATTGTGTACCTCAATTCAGGCTAAAAGCCTAATTTGACAGTGGCTACTTTAGAGTTGTTCACCTTGATTTTTTCCCTAGTGTTTCCTAGGATATTGTGCACCTTAACTCATGCTAAAAGCCTAAGTTGAGGGTGTCTATATGGAGGAAAACAAAAAAAGCATAGGATATGAAAAAAGTTGGGTATAGAGAAAAGAAAAGAAATGTGTAAAACTGTCTGAGAATGGTATGATTGAATATAAAGACAAAAATAATGAAAAGATTTAATGAACATATGAAGAAAAGTTGAATCAAGCAAGAAAACCAAGTCAAAGTCACACCTGAGCTTCAATGAATAAAACGAAGAAGAGTAGAAAGTAAGACGATGCCATGAATGGTTGTAAAAGAGGAAATTAGCTGATGTAATGTTAAGGAGGGCAAAAAAGTCACTCAATATCCACATACACCACACTTGACCTTGAGCCTACGTTACAAGCTAAGAAAGTCATATAGTGATCTTAATTTAACGATTTGGAATATCGAAGTATAGAAAATAAGGGCAAGCCTATGGTATTGTGCACAAACTGTATTGAATTCAATGCTGAGGGTGAGTGTATACTAAGTCCCTCACTAAAACTCCAATTATGTGTGAACAAAGGGATTTTTTTGCTATAAGGGTACAAGTTACATTATCGAAGAAATGGTATCTTGGTAATTTTTATCTGTGTAGGTGAATGTGTATATTGGTATGTCTATGTCATATATTGATCCGCATATTTAAGCTTGTTGATTTAATTTAAAGATTGCATTGTGCTAAAAATAAATAAGGAGGGTTGATTATTGAGAAAATGTCATGTGATTGCTTGAGTTTTTGGGTTTTTTCTGCATAAGTGTTGTCTAGAGTAAGTTGTGCCGCTTGAGGACAAGCAACGATTTTAAGTTGAGAGTTTTGATGTACTGTGAATTTACTGTACTTTTGATGCATTAAACTTAGAGTTTTGCATGAGTCTTATGCATTTTGTTAGTAGATGTGATGGTGTTTTTCCTTGGATTTTGAAGGAAATAGGTTTTGGAGCAGTTAGTGCAAAGTGTTGTAGCAACAAGGATTTTTTTGTTGAAGTACGAATTGACCTACGAGCCATCAACTCTACGACGAGTCGTAGGTGTAAGTCATTGTATTGTAGTATTGAGAATTGGAGCTAAGTATTAAATGACAGATGCAAACTAACTATCTATTGTCATTTGCACTAGCCGTACATAGTGAGTCATAGAAAATTTCATAGAGGATTAACTACAGTACATACATGACGATTGAACAGGATAGGTTGTACAAAGATCTACGAGCCATAGATCATGCCCGCAGAAAGTACTTGATATACCATGAGTTTATGGTATTTTTGATGCGTTTCACTTAAAGTTTGTGCGCGTCTTGGGCTATTTTGTTATTAGAAATAATCTGTTTATGTAATATTTTGCCGGAAATTTGTTCGGAAGCAGAATGACAGAAAAATGGATTGAGGTGATAGAAGCCGCAACCAACATAGCCATCGACGGACCATAGGTCGAACGACTGCTCGTAGGTGATGCAATAGAAGTGGAGTTCAGGGAATTCTAACCAAGTGTGGAACCACGAGAGTCACCTATGAACCGTAGGTCGAGTGACGGACTGTCATGTACATCCGTCGATGGGATCAACAGGTATCACGTTCCAGTACAAGAACTACGGAGGTGACCCACTGACCGTAGGTCAGGCCGTGAGTCAAGTCCGACTCCAGCCCAATTTTATTTTGTTTTCCTAGTTGGTGTAGGACTTTAGTACTACAAATATAAGTTTTTATATCCGTTTTGGAGAATTAAACACCATTGTAAGGTTTTACTTTTGTTCTTTTGGAATTAGTTTGCAAACTCTTAACAATTTAATTTCCGAAAGTTGGTTTATATAATTTTCACTTTGAATTTCAATTCAAGATTTCGAGTTTCATCTATTCTAACTGTAAGTTCATGAATTCTTTTAACTTAATTATGTTTTCTCAAGCATGAGTAGCGAAATCCACAACTAGGATTGTGGTAACCATTAGCAATTAACAATGTATGAATAATAAATAAGTAATTCTTGAATAGTGTTTATGCATGTATTGTTAATCATTTCTTTTAGAAGTCTTGTTAACGTAGGCCAACGTTAGATATCGCCGCGTTCATACTTGTCGGACGAAGGAGGTAATGAATGAGAAAATGATTCAACAACAGAGATTTAGTGGATGCTATCTAATCGTCTGATTTCAATTGAAGTGAGGGTGAAAACTAAACTAAATTGATATGATGACTAATATGGGTTAAAGGTAAGGGTTAATAAAGCATACACCCGTAGATGGACCAAGTTGCGTGGTGAAATTCCCTACTTGGAAGACCAATCACTTAGGGATACCTAACTTACCAACCTTGCAAGATAAAGACTAGGAAATGATTACTATTATTAGGATTACTGCGTTAAGAGCTCGTGGGGAACACATATTCCCTAGTTTTTATCTCATATTGATAATTCAAAATTTGAATCTTCTTTACTTGTCACTTAATCAACAATTTGTTATTTTAGTTACAAAATCCCCCTGTTTACTTTTCTCAGAAATAATTTGACTAAAGAGAGATAATAGTGAGTTAAGTTTAAGTCTAGACCATATTCCTCGTGGGATAGACCCCTACCTACAAGTTGGGTTCTTTATTTGACAACGACCGCTTATACTTCTTTAGGGAGGTATAATTTGGGCATATCAAATTTTGGTGCCACTGCCGAGGAATATGGCTTTCAGATTAAACTAACTACATTGTTGGACTTTAGTCAAGTTTTTCTGAATTTTACGGTTTTGTTTTGTTTTTACTTTCTACAGGTTTCTACTCTAGTGTATGCCAAGTACACGAAGTTGAGGCGAACCTTTGACCCCCTACGATCCTGAACTAAGAGGAACTTCGATGAAAATGGCAAACCTTGGGGTTCATAATAATTCACTAGTAGATGGTCAAAAAGAAGAAGCTGAATTTCAACCTCCTGGAGTTGTCAATCTTCCCGCTCTAGTTGAAGGTGGTCGTCTGGTCAAAAATGCAGAAAGGGTGTGGAATCAGCCAGCACGGAGGTTTCGTGATCACTACAGGGTCGATTATGATGCTGTTGGATCTGATGGGCCTATTGTTCTTCCTCCGCTACCTCCAGGTCATACATTTATGATAGCTAGTAGTCTGATACAAATGCTTACAACGAGAGGGTTGTTTATTGGGATAATGTCGGAAGATCCATACGCTCATGGCTAAATTATCTAGTGTCTGTAAGAGTTGTGTGGGACGACCAGAGTTAGATATGGATGTCATAGGATTGAGAGTATTCCCATTGTCATTGACTAGTGATGTTGTTGTGTGGTTTTCTGAGCTGCCCTACAATTTTATACATTAATGGGACCAACTTCATAAGGTGTTCATAGCGAGGTACTTCCCAGTGTCCAAGAAGCTAAACCATAATATAAATTGAATAACTTCGCAGCACTACTTGGAGAGTCGATAAGCAGTTCTTGGGATAGGTTTATTGGGTTCATAAGGAGTGTTTTGAATCACTACATAGATTATGAGTCATTGAAAGAGTACTTCTATAGAGGATATGATGACAATGAGAGAGTTGTGCTAGATAAAATTGCTGGTGGATAATATGGTGAGTGCCCTTTTGAGGAGATCGCTGAAAAGCTTGAGAGGATTTCCCAATACAACAAAGCCTAGAGCACTAGAAAGGAAAATACTGGTAGGAGCACATTCACTGTCCAAACTGCACCCAACCAATCTAATAATGACATTCGGGAAGAGATGGCTCAGATAAGGATAAAATTGGGTTTGGTACTAAAACATGTGACTGTTAATGCGGAAAAAGTGAATGTTGCGAATTATCTGCCTAGATCTCCACCGACACCAATTGAGGAGTACTACTATGAGAAAGATGTGAATTTGGTGAATGATTAGACGGGGGGTTTCTGAACTAACGCCCAAGGTTCCAACTAAGATAATTAGCGCCAGGGTCAAGGAAACCAAGGTCAGAACTATGGAAACTACAATCGTGAGGTAACTATGTCCGAGATGGAAACTACAATCGTGATAACAATTACAACCGGAACAACTATGGCAACAAGAATGATAAGGTTTGGCCCTATGTTCCTCTTGGTAATAGAAAGTCTGGTAATAATATGTCACGCATTGAGGATATGATGCAAAAGATGATGAAAAGGTTTGATGCAACTAATGAAAATTTGAAAGAGATGTGAAATGACTTGTCTGGAATTGATCAAAAAATTGATGCCCATGCACTATCAATCAAGCAACTTGAGCAGCAATTTAGTCAAGTGTCCACCATTGTAAACCCATGTCAGCCTGGCACACTTCCTAGCAACACCATCCAGAATCTGAAAAATGATGGGCATTGTATGACAATCACTACTCGCGGAGGAAAGCATACCATTGACCCCCCATGCCGTCTGAGGTTGAAAAGGTGATAGAAAATGATGAGACTGAGGTTACTGAAAGTCCAAAAGATGATACTGAAAAAGAAGCTGAGGTGACCTAAAAAGTTATTCCCGTGCCTAGACCTCCACCATTCCCTTGGAGATTGGTGAAAAATACTGAAAAGGGTGAATATCACAGCTTCATAACTATGTTGAAGCAACTGTCAATAAATGTTTCATTGATAGAAACTTTGGAACAAATGTCTGGGTATGCTCAATTTATAAAAGACTTGGTGACCAAAAAGAGGGCTGTTTGTTTTGAGAATGATGAGAGGTTGCAGCATTGTAGTGCTATTGTTACGAGGTCACTTGTGCAAAAGAAAGAGGATCCTAGAGCTTTCACTATTCCTTGTACCATTGGGATTTTACACTTTGCGAAAGCTTTGAGGGACTAAGGTGGCAACATTAATTTGATTCCATTGTACATCGACAAGATGTTGGGTTTAGGGGCTCCAAAACCGACTGCAATGCATCTACTTATGGCAGATAGAACTGTGAAGAAGGCCATTTGATTTCTCTAAGATGTCCTTGTAAAAGTGGAGTCGTTCATCTTTCCTGTGGATTTTGTGATACTTGATTGTGAGGTTGATTTTGAGGTTTCCATCATATTAGGGAGACCATTCCTTGCTACTGGGTGTGCCTTAGTCGATATGGAGAGAGGACAGATGAAGTTTCGACTGAATAATGAGGAGGTAACTTTTAACATTTGTAGGTCTATGAAGCAGGAAAGTGATCTTAAGTGAGTATCAGTGGTGAATCATTTTGTAAAGTAAAGTTCTGAAGTGTCTATTGAAGAGAGGTTGGTGTTGATGCACTAGCAGCGGTAATGATGAATTTTGACGGTGATGGTATTGAAGACTATGATGAGTTAGTTGCCGCACTTGAGAGGTTCCAATTTCATTGCAAACCGAAAAAATTGGAGTTAGATATCCCCACCTGCAAAACTGTTTGTAGAAGAGCTTCAAAAAATGGAACTAAAGGCTCTACCATCCCACTTGAGGTATGTATTCTTGGGGAAAGATAGCACTTTACCGGTAATCATTGTTGTTGATTTGAGCGAAGAGAAAATAGAGGCCTTGGTATCTGTATTGAAGAGGTTTAAGAGGGTTATAGGATGGACGATTGCGGTCATTCTTGGGATTCCACTGGGCATTTGTTCTCACAAAATACAACTAATACCGGACAGTAAGCCTAGTATAAAGCGCCAAAGGAGACTGAATCCCCTTATTCAAGAGGTTGTGAAAAAAAGACCATTAAGTGGTTGGATGTTGAAATTATATATCCTATTACTAATAGTAGTTGGGTCTGCCCAGTACAGTTTGTGCCAAAAAAGGGAGGAATCATTGTAGTTCCCAATGCTAAAAATGAGATTGTTCTAATGAGGTCGATGTCTTGCTAGAGAGTGTGCATGGACTACCGCAAGTTAAATGCATGGACTGAGAAGGACCATTTCCTTATGTCGTTCATGGATCAGATGTTGGATTTTCTCGCTTGTAAGGGTTGGTACTGTTTTCTAGATGGGTATTCGGGCACTAATCAAATCTCCGTAGCTCCAAAAGACCAAGAGAATACCACCTTCACTTGTACTTATGTGACTTTCGCTTTTAAAAGAATACCATTTGGGTTATGTAATGCTCCAACGACCTTCCAGCGTTGTATGATGTCGATATTTTTAGATATGGTGGAGGACACGATTGAGGTATTTATGGATGATTTCTCTGTGGTAGTTGACTCATTTGATGGTTGTTTGATACATTTGGCTGAGGTACTAAAATGATGTGAAGAGTGCAATCTTGTGCTCCATATGGAAAAGTGCAACTTCATGGTGAAAGAGGGTATAGTTCTGGGTCATCGGATTTCGCATAAAGGTATTGAGGTTGATAGAGCCAAAGTTGAGGTTATAGAAAACCTTCCACCACCCATTTATGTAAAAGGGTGTTCGGAGTTTTCTTGGGCATGTAGGTTTCTACCGTAGGTTCATAAAAGATTTCTCAAACATTGCACATCCATTGTACAAACTACTCGAAAAGGAGTGTAAGTTTGATTTTGATGATGCTTGTCTGAGAGCATTTGGACAGTTGAAAGCCAAGTTAACTTCCACACCTATCATTATTTCACTGGATTGGGGACAACCGTTTGAAGTGATGTGTGATGCGAGTGGGGTGGCGCTTGGGGTAGTATTAGGACAGAGGTGAGAGAAGATTTTTCATTCAATTAACTATGCAACCAAAGCTCTAAATGTGGCTCAAAAGAACTACACTATGACTTAATAGGAACCCCTTGTTGTGGTTTTCGCATTCGAGAAATTTAGGTCCTACTTGCTTGGTGCTAAGGTCATAGTGCATACTAACCATTCTGCATTGAGGTATCTGATGGCTAAAAAGGATGCAAAACCAAGGTTTATTAGATAGGTACTTTTTTGCTAGAGTTCGAGTGTGAAGTAAAGGATAGAAAGGGGATAGAAAACTAGGTTGTTGATCATTTGTCCAGATTAGAGGAGGAAGTTATGATTAAGTTTGAGGATGGAGTTGAGATTAATGATTTGTTCCCTGATGAACAAGTATTGGCTGCCTCATACGATCTTATCCCTTGGTTCGCTGATTTTGCTAACTACTTGTCAAGTAATTTAGTTCCATCGTATTTTTCATTCCACCAATGAAAAAAATTCATGTATAATGTGAAGAAATTCTTTTGGGATGAGTCTTACTTGTTTCGTCTTTGTGCTTATGGGATTATTCGTCGTTGTGTGCCCGAGGTTGAGATGACGAGTATACTAGAGGCGTGTCATTCATCGCCTGTTAGTGGGCACCATAGTGGTATACGAACTGCCAATAAAATTTTGCAATATGGGTATTACTGGCCTACCATCCACCAAGATGCTCATGATTTTGCCAAATCTTGTGACCAATGCCAACATAAAAGAGGAATTTCAAAAAGGCAAGAACTACCGATGAACCCAATACTGGTGATTGAGCCTTTTGATGTTTGGGGTCTTTATTTCATGGTTCTTTTGTGAGTTTGAATGGGATGAAAAACATTCTTGTTGCAGTTGACTATGTATCGAAATGGGTGGAAACAGTTGCGCTTCAAAAAATGAGGGGAAAAGTATCACCGCATTCCTAAAAAAGAATATTTTTTCCAGATTTGGGACACCTAGGGCAATCATAAGCGATGGAGGTTCTCACTTTTGTAATAAATTATTTACGGCGTTGCTTGAGAAGTATGGTGTTTGCCATAGCGTAAGAACCCTGTATCATCCGCAGTCAAGTGGGTAAGTTGAAGTGTTGAATCGCGAGATAAAGCAAACTCTTGCAAAGACCGTAAATGCTAACAGAACTGACTGGTCGAAGAGGCTTTACGATGCTCTATGGGCTTATCGCACTGCATTCAAAACTCCCATAGGAATGTCCCCTTACCAACTTGTAAATGGGAAATCTTTCCATTTGCCTGTAGAGATAGAGCATAAAACAATGTGGGCACTAAAGAAGTTGAATTTGGATTGGGGTGCTGAATTGAGTCAAAGACTGGATGACTTGAATGATCTTGATGAGTTTCGCCTAAAAGCATATGAAAGTTCAGCCTTGTACAAGGAGAAGATGAAGAAGTACCATGATCAGAAGGTTGAAAAGCATGAATTTGTTGTAGGTGATTTGGTGCCCTTATTTAATTTAAGGTTGTGCTTGTTTCCTGGCAAGCGCAAGTCCAAGTGGATTGGGCCATTCAAAGTAACTCAAGTATTTCCACATGGAGCGGTTGAGCTCGAGAACAATGAAGGAACAAGGTTCAAGGTGAACGAACAGAGGATCAAAATCTACTTGGGGAAATCTGAGAGTATCAATGAAGTGATAGAGGATTGGCACCTTGATGAAGTTTGAGTAATCGAGGTGTCTGCATCGTGCCACGACGTTAAATCAAGCGCTACTTGGGAGGTAACCCAATATGTACAATCTAGCTACTATAGGTGTTTATTAATTTTTATGTTTAGTGTTGGATAGATATAGAATAGGGTCCGTGTCTAAAAAGTGTCCAGAAAATGTAAAAAGGAAGGTCTAATGTTTGCTACGTGTGCATGGACAAAAAGGCAAAATCTACAAAAATCAAGTTGTTGCATATGTAGACCCCATGTATGTTTTTAAATTTTTTCTACGTGTTGGTGTGACCTACGGACTCTATTGACGGACCGTAGATCGACTCACGGACCGTCTATTGGGTCTCGTGGGTCCAAGTTAGGGTTTCTGGTGACCCGACCCGGACCCCATTTAAATAAAAACCTTTCATTTTAAATTCACTCCCCACTTCAAAAAAAATTCCGTAACCATTACAAACCTCCAAATTACCCCATATTCTTCCATTAACCCCCCCCCCCCCCCCCCACCATTACTCCCAAACTGTTTCCAATCATTTCCACATTCCATCTTTGCCAAATTTTTTTCAAAAATCTCCATTTCCTCTCCTTCAACCTTTCAAGGTCCGAGTTCGGTGTCCACGTTGTTTTAAGAGTATCTCTACTTGATCACACAATCACTATCGTTGCTTACTTATAAGGTAAATTGATTTCTCCCAAACTTTGAATATTTCATTATTTCAAATTTAAGTCAAAACGATGAACTTGACCTCGATTAATTAAAATTCTTGCATAATTGCCTGAATCTAAGTTAGATAATACCCTTGGAATGATGGTATTTCAGTGTGTAGATAATTTTAAACGAATAAATAGGTTTGTTAGATCTAGTTGGAAGTTTTTACTTAGGGTTTCATTGTTATAATTGTGTTGAAAGTTGAATTGTGTGTAATCGAAACCCTACAGATGATGAACTACCAACAAAATATGTTGAAATGCATGTGTAGTTGTTTGATTGATTGTTGAAATTGATGGTTAAATGAAAGTTTGAACTTCATGGCTGGCACAACACTGATCAACGGCCACTACCAACGGACCGTAGGTCGTGGCCAGTCACTTACCCTCCTCAAAAAAATTTCTGAGTTGTGAACCACGGTGTGGACTACGGTCCGTCGATCCATCGACGGACCATTCTGCACATTTGTGGTTCCAACATCAGAGACCCAAAAATTGGCACTCTGACCTACGGAGGGTACCCACGGGCCGTCAAACCATCTACAGACCGTAGGTACCCACCATGGGTCACCATACCTACTATTGTCTGAATTTTTTTTATTTCTTGTCTGAGTCCAAAGCTTGTTCTAAAATTATTCCATGAGTCTTATTGACTTGTTTTGGTACTACCTAAACCTCTACCGGTACCATGGCTACGAAAGAAGCACTGGTGTACGCCAGAAAGGGAGAATCCAAGTTTGTCGCCCAATGCTAGATCAGGACAACGATACTGAGTATGTCCCGGGCACTATACAAGGCTCCCCCACTGCACCCCGGACCACTAGGAGTCGGTCCTAGAAGGTTATCACATCTAGTGACGAGGTCGCGATCACTACCCCCCAATCTGAGGAGGGGGCTTCACCTGCATCCGAGTCACAGTCTGGCTCCAGTTCTGGTAACAGCTCTGCCTCATCCTCTGATGCCGATAGCTCAGGAGACATCTAGAAACTATCCAGAACTGACCCAACCCCTAATGCCACGGAGCCGAACAGGTGGTTCGTCGAGGGCCAGTACCAAATTTTAAATTATGATGCCAAGGTGCTCAATGAACTTCAAAAGATGGCCCGGATTATTACAGAGGAGCGTAGGGTACTTATAGGCAGCCTTCATACTACGTCTGTTATTGAGGAGCTGTTCGGAGGCACAGATGTGAGTAGATGGCACGGAGCCCGGGTAAATTTAGTGAGGAGATGACTCGAGAGTTTTATGCCTCCTACATCGCGGTCGTCTGCAATGCTATATCCAAGAGGGCTAAGCCACTGGCCCAGCCTCCACTTCAGGCCACACTAGTGCAGAACTTTCCGGTTGACATCTCAGAGGGTACCATTCACTGTTTTCTTTATGGCCTAGCCCAAACTCTACCGATTAATACAACAGAGTATGACTATAGGATGGGAATCATTTAGAGTGGGGCATTTAGAGGGATGCTGAGAAAAGAGAAACGTTGCTAAGGTGGATGGCCTGACACATAGCTTAGGAGGGCGTAGTCACTGAATGAGTGAGAAATATGTCATTGCCTATCAGAAAAGCAACTCTGAGCTTCGCCGCGAAGTTCTTTTGGCTCGTGGTTCATACTAGACTGTCCCTTACTCAGGCGGACAGTGTTGTCACTTGGGACTGGGTCGTGATGATTGCAGCTATTATGACAGGACTGGAGCTTGATTTCTCCCATATTTTGATCGTTCAATTCCATGAGAGGGCCTTCCGGACCACCACTACTCTGCCATTTCTGTGTCCGATATTCCATCTCTGCAGGGACACTTCAATGCCTATTTGGCATTGTGACAGGTTGCTCGAGGTGACCAAGACTATGGAAATCGACTACATTCACGATGATACCAATATTGTTGCACCACGAAGGGAGCCACATGTTGACCTACCGCCCTTGGGTGTTGATCTTGCTTCTGATGTGGAGCATATCCAGGCTGAGGACACTACTACTACATCCCCTATAGCGGGTGCACATGCTCCCCCCACCGCCGCCACTAGTCAGGCCACAAGCTCATCCCGAGCCACTCCCTCTTCCGGGTCCACTTTAGTTCCTTAGGCCAGAGTCCAGAAGTGGGAAACCCAGATGGCAACCTTGTTTCAGCATATGAGATCGTGGATTCAGCGTTCTATAGAAGAGTCTGAGGCTAGGATAGAGCAGATGATGGAGAGAAAGATTCAGGTGGTCCATAAGGGCCTAGATGCATTCGAGCTGAGAATCCTGGAGTGGCCTGCACTCACCACAGATGTTACCACTTTGCAAACGTATTTTGCTAGGCTTCGGTCTGATGTTGATGCTCTGCTAGACCCTGCTGAGGTAGTACCAGAGACTAGACCTGAGGTAGTAGCGGATGAGGTGGTGATTTCTACACTTTTTGATGATACTATGCCACTACCCAATCCTTCATGTGCAGCTGGGAAGTGCCACCGCTCCTCCAATCACACTTCTGACACTAAGGAGGCTCAAGGGGAGAGGAAGAGAGGAGAGCTAGCAGTTTGAGGCAGTACAAAGGAAATCCATCATTGATGAGGAGATGCAGCAGCAGTGGGTCTGAGAAATTGATGTTGGCCCATCTGGCGTATTGAGCACTACTAAGGGTGTTCTGACTACTGATGAGGGCGCTTCTGATGGCGTCCCTAGTGTTGATCTAGCGGGTTCTGGGATACCGGACCCACCTTCTTCTTGATGGGACTTCGGTGCATTTGCTACACATGTTTGCATGACCCTACGCTTTACTTTTTATTTTGTGCATTGAGGGAAATTGCACTGTATTTTGTTAGGGGTGCAGTAAATGGTTTGTGAGTGATAGGGTGAAGTGTGAGTAACAAAACTTATAATCCTCTCTTGGGGTTTTCTTGCATGTGTTCTTTTCTCCCAAGGGATTGTTTACTTTTATGTTGAACCGGGATGCTTAGGATTGTAGGTGTAGAAGTAAGTAGGAGAATGAAAGCATGATGGCAAAAGAGCATGAAATTGATACCTGTCCAAAAAATTTGAAATGTACTAGATCTATAGGGTTAATGAGTTGAATATGTTTAATCTTCATATGTCATGATAAGGAACTGGTATGATCTCATGACTTAAGCTAAAACTTGAATTGGGTAATTCAATAATCCGATAATGAAACAATGTGCCAAGTGTGTGTGAGAAAAGTTTGAATGTTCATGCAGTATGTGTCAATCTAAAACTTGCCCCGTTGATCCTTCTAAGATAATCCAGGATAGAAGTTGGGAAATGATCATAGGCACTTGTTCAAAAATGTCCACTTAAGCCTAAAAGTCAACCAAAAGAAATAAACTCTCCCTTTGATCCAAATGTTTGAGCCTAACGAATACCAGTTTTTTCAATACACCTAATTCACCTTCCCTAAAAAAATTATTTTGGCCCAAGTCCCTCCTTGGACATGTGCACCTTAACTTAGGACAAAAGCCTAAGTTGAGGGTGGATAATTCAAAAAGTTACCTTAATCTTGGCCGGGGTCCGACATCGGATATTATGCACCGCAACTCATGCAAAATACATAAGTTGAGGGTGGCTATGAAAAAGGAAACTGAAAGGAAAAGGGTATAAAAAGAGTTTTGTGTAGAAGAAAGAAAAAGATAGAAAAAAGATGTGACTGAAATCAAAAGAAACAAAAAACGAATGACAAAAATGCTGAAAAAACAACGAAAGATGAAATAAAAGAAAAAGAAAAAAGTGAAAAATAAGAGCGACAAAGTCAAAGTGACATTTGTGCTGAAGAGAGTCAAGGGAAAGAGCAGAAAATAAAAAAATGTCAAGAATTGGTTGAGAAAAGAGGTAAAACGTCAATGTAATGTCAGGAGGGAAGAAAAGTCACTAAAAAGTACCCAAATGTACCCTACCTGACCCTAAGTCTACGTTATAAGCTAAGAAAGTCCTATAGTGATCCTAGTGACTAGTTTGGAGAATCTATGCAGCAAAAATAAGGTCAAGCCTATGGTGTTGAGCACTAAATGTACTTGAAGTCACTTCTGAGCGTGAGTGTTGAATGAATCCTTAAACTTGAAATTCATATCTATTGTGTGATAAAGGATTTCTTTTGAAGTGAGGGGACTAGTTACATTGTTGGAGAGTTGGTACCTTGGTGATTGTGAAAAGTGTATGTTGTGATGTCTATTGGTCGATCTATGTCATATTCTAATCCGCATGAATTAACTTGTTGAGTCTAGATGAAAAGATTTGTACTAAGTGATGGAATTGACTGAGAAAGTTATGTGATTACTTGAATTTGTATGTTTGCTTCTACATAAGTGTCGTGTAGAATTTTAATTTGTCGCTTGCGGACAAACATCAAGTTTAAGTTGAGGGTGTTGATATACCATGAGTTTACAATATTTTTGATGTGTTTCACTTAAAGTTTGTGCGCCTCTTGGGCTATTTTGTTATTAAAAATAATGTGTTGATGTAATATTTTGCAGGAAATTAGTTCGGAAGCTAATTGACTGAAAAATGGATTGAAGTGATAGAAGCAGAAACCAACGAAGCCATCGACGGACCGTAGGTGATGCAGTAGAAATGGAGTTCAGGAATCTGACCTAGTGTGGAACCAAGAGAGTCACCTAGTAACGGACCGTCCTGTATATCCGTCGATGGGATCAACAAGTATCAAGTTCCAGTACCTTAACCATGGAGGAGAACCACGGAACGTAGGTCAATCAACGGTCCATAGCTCAGGCCGTCAGTGAAGTTCGAGTTCGGCCCAATTTACTTTTGTTTTCCTAGTTGGTTTATGACTTTAGTATTATAAATATAAGTTGTTATTTCTGTTTATGAGAGTTAGACACAATTGTAAGGTTTTAGTTTTGTTCCTTTGGGATTAGTTTGCAAACTGTTAGCAATTTAATTTCCGGAAATTGGTTTATACAATTTTCACTTTGCATTTCAATTCAATATTTCGGATTTCATCTATTCTAACTATAAGTTCATGAATTCTTTCGACTTAATTATGAATTGTGAACTCTCAAGCATGAGTTGCTAAATCCACAACTAGGGTTGTGGGAACCATGAACAATTAACAATGTATGAATAATAATTAAGTAATTCTTAAATAGTGTTTATGTATGTATTGTTCATGAATTATTTTCTAACTATAAGTTCAGGTTTCAGGTTTCATCTATTCTAAGTATAAGTTCATGAATTCTTTCGACTTAATTATGAATTGTGAACTCTCAAGCATGAGTTGCTAAATCCACAACTAGGGTTGTGGGAACCATCAGCAAATAACAATGTATGAATAATAATTAAGTATTTCTTAAATACTGTTTATGCATGTATTGTTAATCCTTTCGTTAAGAAGTCTTTTTAACGTTGGCCAACGTTAGAAATCGCCTCGTTCATACTTGCCGTACCAAAGAGGTAATGAATGAGAAAAGGATTAAACAACAGAGATTTAGTGGATGCTATCTAATAGTCTGATTTCAATTGAAGTGAGGGTGAAAACCAAACTAAATTGATATGATGACTAATATGGGGTAAAGGTAAGGGTTAGTACAGCATACACCTGTAGACGGCCCAAGTTGCGTGGTGAAATTCCCTACTTGGAGGACCAATCAGTTAGGGATACTTAACTTACCAACCTTGCATGACAAACACTAGGAAATGATTACTATTATTAGGATTACTACGTTAAGACCTCGTGGGAAACACATATGCCCTAGTTTTCATCTCATATTGATAATTCAAAATTTGAATCTTGTTTACTTGTCACTTAATCAACAATATGTTACTTTAGTTAAAAAATCCCCCCGTTTACTTTTCTGGGAAATAATTTGACTAAACGGAGATAATAGTGAGTTAAGTTTAAGTCTAGACCATATTCCTCGTGGGATCGACCCCAACCTACAAGTTGGGTTCTTTATTTGACAACAACCACTTATACTTCTTTAGGGAGGTGTAATTTAGGCATATTAGTACTCTCTAGATGATGGACTAATTGTTCATTGGTGGAGGCAACTGAAGAACTATAGAAGTATATACGAGCCGTAGGTGCCTAACCATACACGACACTGCCCAAACCAAATTTCCTTTGCTTTCCTTTTCCTACCTTATTTAGGATTTGTTTTCTATAAATATTAGTTGTATTTTCGTTTATGGGTTGTTAGACTTTTTGAGATATGTACTTTTGGCTTTTAGAATTATTTTACAAACACTTTTGGCATTTAATTCTTGGAGTGTTGGCTTATGAAATTTTATTTTTGTTCTTCAATTCAAGATTCCGGAATTCATCTATTAGAATTATAAGTACATGATTTATTCTATTAACCCTATTGTGAATTGTGATCACACAGGCATGAGTAACTAAATCCACAACTAGGATTGTGGGAGCCATGAGTAATTAACAACATAAAACTAATAATGAAGTAACTCTAGAATAGTGTTTATGCATGTAATGTTAATCTCTTCATTTTGAATGCTTTTTAACGGTGCACAACGTTAGTTCTCACCACAATCCTACGTTCCCCACCATGGAAGTAATGAATGAGAAAGAGATTAAACAACAGAGATTTAGCGTGATAATCCACCATCTAATGTAGAACCTAAATAAGTGAGGGCTAATCGGAGGTCAAGGGTAAGGGTTAGTAAAGCATACATCCGTAGACCGACCAAGTTGCGTGGTGAAATTTCCAACTTGGACGACCAATCACTTAGGAGATACCTAACTTAGTGACTCTGCATGTTGAACACTAGGAAAAAGTTACTATTATTAGGAATATTGCATTAAGAACTTATGGGGAACACATATGCCCTAGTTTCATCTCGTATTGATATTACAAACTGTGATTCTTGTTACTTGTTACTTGTTACTTATTAATACAAATGTATCAATTGTTATTGTATGTTACAAATCGCCCCCCCCCCCCCTTTTATAGAAGTAATCTGACTAAATGTACAATCAATAGTAAATTAGCCTAAGTATATACCATATTCCTCGTGGGATCGACTCTAACCTCAATTAGGTTCTTTATTTGACAACGACCGTTTATACTTCTTTGGGAGGTGTAATTTAAGCATATCAATGTGTAGTTTTATGAAATAAATCACTCATATAGGTCTTAGGATAGGGGTTAAAATGACAAAGCTTAGGTAACAAACTCATAGGGGAAAGACTAAAATAGCCCAAACTTAAAAGTTGACGGGGTGACCTAGGATCCCTGAACGGTATGTATAAGTCACCACTGGTCATTTAGGGAGCCGTACAGATCACCCAATTTCCTTACTGCCTTAAACGGCCAGGCCACTTCACCTTAACTACCAGTGATGCCCTAAACGGACCGTTTAGGGTTCTGTGAAGGATTCATGGTCCGTTTTGGGTTCGTGGACTTGCCCGTTAACCTCTTATACCTTCTCCAAAGTCTAAGGTGTTACAATAGCGG
The DNA here is from genome assembly GCF_900185275.1 of Solanum verrucosum. Classification (NCBI taxonomy): domain Eukaryota; kingdom Viridiplantae; phylum Streptophyta; class Magnoliopsida; order Solanales; family Solanaceae; genus Solanum; species Solanum verrucosum. Next base: position 1,740,735 of record NW_026020752.1, read on the forward strand.
TAGCACATTAGGTTCTGGAGGGGATCTAAGACAGGTCATGGTGACTATTGTATACAGAGTTCAGAGTTAAAGTCTGACTTATCTGTATGTGCATTTTTGGCCTTTAGGAGTTGGTGCTCATTTTACTCCAGATTGGTCTTCGCAACAGGTTGATCGTGGTGACGATTGCTACGAATGTGGTGAAGTAGGCCCCTTTGTTAGAGATTGTTGTAGGGCCCCGGTGTAGGTGGCTAGGGTTGAGCTTAAGTTTGGTGGAGGTAGACATGGCAACCATCGCATTCAAACTATAGGGGTTGCTATTCTTGTGGAGAGGTTGGTCATTGGTCCAGGAAATACGTACTCACAATTCTAATGCATGACATTTTTGTTACTTCTTCAGGCTATTTTTTAGTACAATAAATTCTTAGAAATAATTTGTTTTTTTTTTTTGGATTGCTTTTGTGAAAATATTACTAAAGTTTTTGGATAAATTATTTGGAATTAAAAAAAATGTTGATTTGGTCAAAATTTCTTGCCCAAAATAAGCTAATTACATAAAATGGTCATTTAGCCACATCTAATTTCAAGTGCAATGCTTTTTCGATATTGTTTTTCCTTTCTATTTTGTCTTCTTCTAACAACTATTGGCTTCTTCCTTCATTCATTCTTCTTTCTTCTTTCTTTTCTTCTTTCGTTCTTCCTCCTTCCATGTTTAAAGCTCAACTTTAAAAATCGACGTGTAGTAAACATGAATCGTTTTGAGTGAATAATATATATCAAAATACTCAAAGCATTGAGAGGAGCTCATGTTTAAAATTTGGGATTATTTAGAGGAGATTTGAATTGATTGAGTCAACAATGTATATATATCTCTGATACATGATTATACATTATTTATACATGATTGTAAACTATGCATAAAATATCAATAGATTGTATATACATATACATACATTAAATATACATATAAGCATTTTGTTGAAAATAATTTTTGTTTTTACGTATTGATAAGAAAGCCTAAATTATTGAACTTAGAGAGAGAATGAGAATTATATTGTATTTGAATTTATAAAAGAAAAGTTGGTTCAAAAATATTTGTCCGTAAACTATTTTCTTCTTTGACAAACAAACAAAAAAATAAGTGAAGATAATGGCAAGACCATTACTATTGCATATGCCAAGTAGGTAGAGTAATAGTTGTCTGGTGGTCATAATAGGCAGCAATATTGATTGTGGAACAGACTTGTCGACATGCGTGCCCAAAAGGTCATTTTTTTTCCAAGTTGTCAATTTTCATCCTTGTTTTAGCAAATACCAAACAGAGGTTTTTATCTTTGATTGCTGCTCCTAACAATTTGACCATCACAAGACACCAGACTCTTCACAGGAGAAACAAAAATCATTTCAATGATAGAATTCAATAAAAAAAAACTTGTGCACCAAGTGGTACCCAATGTGATACAAGATGGTACAGTAAGAGGCAGAAAAATATTTTATTGTTTTTACATACACCTGACCTAGGCCTAACATCTAGTAAGCCAGGAAAAAGGAAAGGGCTCAACAGAGCATCAAATTACTGATAATGCATAATGAACCTTGAGCCAATACTGATGGAAACTTAGTTCTGCTATCATGCAGTGCCTTCCACAATTTCCAAGCAACCCTTACTTCTTCTAATTGAGAATCTGGAATGCTTGTGTTTGCATCCAGTATTTCTACCCACTCACTCCAAGGGGACTTTGAAGGGTTTAAAAATCTAGACAGCTGAGGTAACATTGTAGAGTAATAGAAGTCATCAACTGCCTTGAGAATATCATCTGATTCCAACAATGTCAATATTTCAGGTCTTATTATATTGCCTGGATGGTTTCTCAAAGCAAAATTGTTCCCCATCAAAACCAAAACTTCTGATGGGGCTAGGGGTGACAGAATCCTTGAAAACTTGCATAACGACATTATCAAAATATCATGTGGTAGAAGATTGCGTTTTATCGCAACTACTGTCCGTACCATTTTGCGTATCTCAACAAGAGCAATAATATAGGCTTAGACGCATACAACATATCTTGTCAAGAAAAACACAGATCACAACAAAGCACATGTTGCTGAATAAAGACAAGAAACAACTGCATGTAATGAAACTCAAGAAAGTAAACAACAATTCATTATGCTTGGTCATTAAACTTCCATATTGAAAAATCACTGGCCATCTTTTTGTCTCATGCATGGACTCAAGGGCGAGTATCCCATATAGTTATGTATACAACAAGCACAATAAAGTTCTAACAAATTTTGGTGTATCAAATAAAAAAAGATACCAGTGTATTTTGCAGAATCCATAAGAAGGATTCACATTTATGTCCACCCCAATTGAAATGTGTACATCAAAGCAAATGAGAATCTTGGTAATGCAACTACAATACATTTCTTCATTTGGACAAACAAACCCTTGCTTACCAAGTGGCACCCTTGTTCAATGGACAAGTATCCATGTGTTATTAATATTTTTAGAAAGTTGAAGAGTGTTCCCTTTTAAAACCGTTTTAGAAAGAATGAACATGGAAAAATGATAATCAAAGAGAATTACTTGATGTAACATGAATGACTCTCCACAAATGGAAACTTCAACATAATTCAAGCCGAGCAACTTCTCCAATTTTCCACAATGACAGTGAAAAATCCTTCGGAAATGAGCAGAGATAAGTTTATCTCTTGCATCGGGTTCATGGAGCCATCTTGCTTGAATTGGCATAACATAATTTAGATCCTTTGAATGACTAATTTTCTCATTACAGTTGCCATCTCGATTTTGATTTCCAGCCTCAACAATCATAACAACCCCCTTCTCTTTACCGTTTTGTTCTCTATCACTTTCCTCAGACCCATATATTTCTTTCTCACTAGAGGGCCTCCATTTTTTTAAGAGACCGTCATTTTTTAACAAGTTTCTCGCAGGAGATTGTTTCCTGTACTTGGATCGTATTGTGTAATTGTGGAAAGGATGTTCTCCCTGGAACCCAAATCACAAACAGCAAGTGAAGAGAGAAGAATCATTCTCTTTTATCAACGAAAAATGGCTAGATATCATAAAATGAAATCACTCATCCACTGAATTGGCACGTAACATTTTCTGAAGTTTCGTGAACTATTTTTCCCAGTGAAACCTAAGGTCAGTCCTCTTAGGACAAATATGAAGAATAATTCTTTTTTTATGACAAGAAAACCCGCAGCCGCTACTCTTTGGGTGCACACAAGGTAAAAACCCCGCTCCTATGCAATAGCTCGCAAACCACACATGAGAGCTCTTTAAGATACAAACCGAAGAAAATTGATGTTTTGTAAGGTATGTCATATGAGCACGATACAAAACACTTATAAAATGAGGAATATAAAAGAAAATTTTAAAGAATATGAAACACAACCATTAAAAGAAGATCAATCGAATAGACTTGAAAATACCTCAAAAGAATTTAGTATATCATTAAAATTGGCTATATGGTACTCGATTTCCGAAAAAGTTGATTCATTCTTTATCCCGATGATTTCATCAGGAATGAGATAAGAATACTTGTGTGCATTACACTCTCTTCTGGCATCAAAACTCCTGAAGCTCGTTTAAAATGAATTAACTATAAAGGAACAGAAACAGTAACTGCTATATCATTTTCAAACTGAATAAAGACATATCATACAGCAGACAGACTAGCAAATGATCAAATCGACCAATATCATGCAACAATGTAATGAAGGAACCTCTCCCCCACATACTAATAACTAACTGACACAAAAAGAAAACCATAACTGCTACATCATTTTCAAACTAATTGAAGAAAAATCAAAGACAGCAGATAGACAGACAAATGGCACAAATTGACCAATATCATGGAACAATGTAATGAAGGAAGCTCTGCTCTACCTACTAATAACTTAAACGACTCAAAAAGAATACAAAATGTGAATTATGACTTGAGAGAACGGATGACATGGATCCTGAGGGACATAGATGTATTTTAGAAAAGAATACTAAATCCTAGAAGTTTGGGAGAAAACACAAGGTTTAACCAAAATCAACATTTGGAGTAAACGAGCTTAGAATTGAGATTTGAAAGCTCCTGTAGGTTCAGAAAATGATTTAGGACTTGGTTGGATGGTCTCAAGGGACTCGGGAGTAATTCGGACACTTAGGTAGTGAACTAGTAAGTTATGAAAATAACAGCTGACCATGGTCAAATATATGCCTATATGACACTAGATTGGTAATTTGAGTATTCCAACAGGTTTATAGGGTTTTTTTTGAAGTGATTTGCATATTTGGTTTCCATCCCAATGGACTTGGATGTGTTTGGGGGAGCAAAACAAAGAAGGAGAGACCAATTTTTTTATTGTTGGTGCCATCAATTGTTGTTCTTCACAGTTGTGTGGACTGTGCCTTGGTCGTGTAGGAGGTTAGGCTCATGACTCCTGGTTTTGTGGGCTAGTAGACACAATCGTTAAGGGGAGTGTGGCCCAGGGGTCACCGTGGTCGCTTACGGGGAGCTCACAGTCGCGAAGTGCAAGGAACCAAAGACCCACGATCGAGAGAGGTGGGCCTGACGTTCATAGAAAAGGAATATGGGTAGACTTACGAATCCCTAATTCAAACTTAATATTCAAATTACATTATTGGGAGCTCTAAATCTCGGATTATGGCAATTTTTTAAACAATCAACTCAAATTGATAAGAGGGAAGTATCTAACTTTGATTCTAGTATTTTCCTATGATTCCTTAATACTAATTAGCGCGTTAATCCAACTTGGGGATCAATTAATGATTGGAAAGATCTATAGGCTTATGAGAGATCCAATTCTAGAATATCTTTATGGTTTTGACCTCAGTAGCTCGACGTTAGATTTTAGTTGACCGAATTCTTATCATATCAATGTGGGACTTCATCTTCGACAATCGTATCCTCCCTCCAGCAAATAAGGTGGGGTGGGCAAGGGTATAACTAGATAATCCAAGAGATCAAAATTTTTAATAGATTAGGAGCGCTATAAAAAGCATTACAGAAAAGAAAGTCCATTCGTTGACGTTATGGCACTTGGTTCGAGGTAAGTTTAGACTTGACCTTCTATAGGGGATAGTTTTCCTTAATTAAACAATTAATGTGGTGTATTAAGGGTAAGGGTGAGCCCTATGAGGTGCTGAGAGGTTATGGAAACATCGGCTGTCTTGACATGTGTTAAGTGCTTAATTAATTTAATTAATTCAATAGTTGATACATAAGAGGAAATTCATGTTAAATGACAAATCCATTAATATTGATGCCAGATGGGCTTTATCTTGAGCTAATTGCATATAAGATGACATGATTACTTGAAAACTCACTCTATGGAAATTTTCCTATCATGTTTTTATTTGGTGATTATAATCGTGATTGAGAAATTGATATGAGACAAGCGCGTGGAGACTATCTGTGCTAGAGATGAATTATTGATCATAAAAGGTGCATGTTGAGATCGTTCGTGATGACAATGATAGCACGTTGATATAGTATGCAATCCATGTGGAGTACGACCTATGGACAACCCAGTTATCCCCCATGAATCGTTGGGCTAACCAACCCCAAGTCCATCCAGGTGTACATAGGTGTTGAGGATATTGATTTATTTGGTGTTGTCCATGAGTTGCCACTTTACATGATATGCATTGCATTGATATGCACATGTCCATTTGATTGTGTTGATTTGTGCTAAATCCCACCATATTAAATGATTTATTACATATCGATGAGTTATATCTTTCTATTTGTCTATTAACTATTAAAGATTATCTTATGTCTAAGTGTGGTCGTAAGCATTTCAAACACCAACCCTCACCACTACTTTGTCGAGGTCAATGATATATTCTTCTTGTTACATATTGATTATTTATTTGTTACTGTTATGAATAGTTAGGGAAGGATTGATTCACGGGGAGATATATAAATCATCTCGTTAAAGGGAGGCTGAAACCTTAGAGTTCATTAAAAGAGAGAACTTTGTTCTCTTCAACTCTTCAAAGGGAGGTTGAAACCTTAGAGTTCAATGGAAGAGAGAACACTAATCTCCTACTATTTGCTGAAAAATGACTTACCGATTTATTCATCAAGAGCCCCTTTAAATAGAAGTATTATTACATCAATAGGAAGTCTAATTCTTATGAAAGTAGGAAACCTAAATCCTATTCCAAACTAATAACTATAACTTAACCTAATCCTTATTAAACTATGAAACATAAATCCTATTCTAAAATAATAAATAAAGTAACTAAAAATATAATTAAATACCTAATTTAAAGGCTTCCAACGCATCCACAACATTACCCCCCTCTTACGTTTAAAGAGCTTGTCCTCAAGCTCGAGTTTCACGGCAATCATCCAGAAAATCTGGATTAGTATCAACTTATCCAATTCCAACCCTAGCTTGAAGTTGACATTGATAAATTTTGACTCTATCAGTTTGCTGAAGCATGACTAATTCACCCATCAGGTTGCTATTTTCATGAGGTTCAAGTCGCTGAAATTTTTCCCAACTCACTGAGTCTTTTGCTCATTTAAGTTGATAATACAATAATGGTGCTAGTCCGAATATGTGAAATCCAGCCACACCAATATTTTTTGCTTTCGTTGAATGTTGAATCCTTTCAAAAGATTGTTCACAACGATGAGCCCGAATTAATGGGTTATTGGTGCCGTTATAAGTAGGTGGTGTATTGCCATTTGTATTAGGAATTGTTGATCTGCTAGTTGTTTGCGCACTATTTGACTCAGGTTTGTGGGTTGCTGGTTTTGTGGAGTCAATTCCTAATCTTGACAATTGTTCTTGGATGACTTGGACAACTTGTTCGCTAAGGCATTGTTCCATTTCTGCAATTTTAGAGTCCATTTGGGTTTCTGTAATGGTACGTTCTCCTTGAACTCAAGAACTGATCTCATCACCCATTGTGTTAGGCTTTGATATCAAATTGTTATAAATCTTTAGGGAAGGATCGATTCACATGGTGATATATAAATTAGCTCGTTAAAGGGAGGCTGAAACCTAGAGTTCATTAAAAGAGAGAACTCTGATCTCTTCAACTCTTCAAAGGGAGGCTGAAACCTTAGAGTTCAATGGAAGAGAGGAATCTAATCTCCTGTTTTTTGCCGAAAAATGACTTACCGATTCATTCATCAAAAGCCCCTTTAAATAAGAGTCTTATTACATCAATAGGAAGTTTAATTCTTATGAAAGTAGGAGACCTAAATCTTATTCCAAACTAATAACTATAACTTAACCTAATCCTTATGAAACTATGAAACATAAATCCTATTCTAAAATAATAAATAAAGCAACTAAAAATATAATTAAATACTTAATTTAAGGGCTTCCAACGCATCCACAACATTTACATATCGAAGATTTATTTTTGTTGCTTATGACTAAACAACATTTACTAGTCTACTTCATCCAGCGGCCCCGATAGAAGCCGAGAGTTCTGTAACAAAGTCTCAACCAAGACACAATGAATCAATACGGTGATTCTTCTCATTTATCTTTTCAATTTACTTCTCACAAGCATAATTTGTCTGTTTGGTAATTTCTGGTTGAGGAAAACTTGGGCACCAAACTGGAGAAATAGAAAGCTTGAACGAGACCACAAAATGAACACCTGGAGAACAAAAATCTCGATGGTAATCAATTGGCTACTAAACTCCATGGAATTTGACATAGGTAAACCATATTTGTTATTCCCACTGCTAGGGATGTTTGGGAGGCTGTTAAAGAGACTTAATCTGATGTATACATAGTAAATGCCTCTCCGATTTTTTAATTAAACTTAAACTGTGTAAAGCTAGGCGGGGGGGGGGGGGAGTGTTACTATTTACTATACTGAGATGGTTCTGTTATGGCAAGATTTAGATCAATGCTATAATGACAAATGAGAGTATCTAAATGATAGTGTATAAGTAATGAAAAAGGAAGAATATGAAGGAATATCTACTTTTAGCAGGATTGAACCAAGATTTCAATGAACTTCGTTCACAAATTCTTGGAGAAGCGTACTTTGAAGGAAATTTTCTTTGAGATTAAGCGAGAAGAAACAAGGAGAAATATGTCACACGGTCTTGTTAGGTCTTATAATTAAACAAAATGCTCCCAGGCACTTTTCCCTAGGGGGCTTCTAGAGATCCCTTCTGGGTGTCTAGAGGCCCTTTTTCGGTGGTTCTCTGCCATCGGAATCTCTTCCCTTTCTTGCCTTTTTTTTTCCAGGTAGCATTTAGAACATGGAGAACAGGTTGTATTTCAGAAAGGGAGGAAAATCTTATGATCTTACAGAATCAATATCTGCTTCAGAGAGATAGTTTGAATTGGTGGAGAGTACCAGGATGTCTATCAAGCGTATGATATTGAGTAGGGGAGCTTTACTTTGGTTATGCAAAATATTAAAGGAAGCTTCTAAAAGCAGGGGGAAACTTCAAAACATGAAGATGTAGAGACATTTCGACATATATTTATTGCTCCCTGAAGTTCAATAAGTACGGTTCATTTATTTCTATTATTTTACAATGAAGGGGCAGAGTAGATCAGTAATTATTATTCCAAAAAATACATTTAATGAGGGATGGGGGAATCTGGTAACAAAAGTGGAGAACTTCATTGAGAGAAAAGTAGAGAAGAAGGGGGAATTTATTACAAAAAGGGAATTAAATCTCAATACAATCGTTAGGAAGGGGGATTACAAGGGAGCTCTGCACAACAGTAAATGGGGCAAGAGAGAAATGAATGTAACCCGTGAGAATTCAATGTTGACAGTGTCTTCCAATGTAGATGACAACAACCTGTTACGAAGATGTCTCGTTGGCAAGTTTTGTGGAGAAAGAGATGCGCCAATTCGAAATGAAGTGCGTAGATGGGCCCAACAAACGTCGAAAGGAGCTCATAATATTCAGGTGTACAACATGAATGGCTACCTCTTTCTCTTCGAATTTCAGACCATAAGGATGGTTGAACATGTTATCAAGGGTAAATGGAAGAGACAAGGTCTAACCGTGAAGCTGGAATGGTGGTCTCCAACAATAGGAGTCATCCCAGATGAAAAAGGTTTGATTGCTTTTGGATTAGGGTCTTAGGGCTACCATTGCAACTCTGGAACAAGGTGATGGAAAAGATAGGTGATGAATGTGGAGGGTGGCTACAAAACTTAAGAGGAGACATATATTAAAAATCATCTGAGATGGGCAAGAATCAGAGTTATAGGACCAAGGGAGAAGATCCCGACGAAGTTTATGGTTCTTACCTTAGCAAGTAAGGACATCTCTTTTCAGTGTGGGATAGACACCGGATTCCATGTTATAGCTCACATGGTCTATATGTCGGTTAAAGGTAAATCTCCCACAATAATGAACTAAGGTTACTTCTAGAAGTATCTCACAAGTGTTTTAAAGATGTTTAGCATGCATTGACCGTGATTATGATTTATGTTTTCTAACCCTTTTTAACTTATGATTTAGCTTGGTCATTGCATGTCATATAAAGTCCCTTTTACGCATGACTTCATACACTTGTGCATTGCTATCATATTTAGTACATTCCATGTACGAATGCATACTTGTGCCTACATTGTTTCTCTAATGTAGGGTCGGACGCTTCCATTCCGCATACTCGGGGCTAGTGATCCCATAATGAGCTTTGAAGATTGGTGAGTCCTCATGCTCTAAGGACCGAGACTCTTTTATTGTTTTTCATGTCTTTTCCTTTTAGATTGTTGTATGTGATGTATGGGTTACGTCCCAATCACTCCTTTGATGTAATAGATGGCTTGGGACTTATGTTTAGACTTCCGCTACTTGTGTCAAACTCTTTTATATGAAATGCTACTTTTAAACTCTTTTGCTTCTATTATCTTGTATGATGTATACTAAGTGGCTTGTGCAGGGCCTCTCGGGGTCTTACGCGTCATGTCAGGTCTAGGGTGTACCTTGGATCGTGACAATAGAGGGCAACCAAAATTATGGAGGAACTTATGGAAGAGTCCATCCCCAACCCAAGGTAAAATGTTTTGCTTGGTTGGTGGTTAAAAGAGCATGCCTTGACCACCTTGATTGGAATTTTTTCTTGAGACCCTTTCCAAAAGGGATTTGGAGGCAGATGGATGAAGTTCTGCATAAGCACAACTAAATTCTCTATCCTTATCAATGGCATCCCCTACATGATTCTTCTCCTCACAGAAAGGTCTAAGGCAAGGAGACCCACTATCTCCTTTCCTTTTCATCATTGTCATGGAAAGCCTAAATGATATGTTGAAAATTGCCCAAGAAAATAGTTGGCTGAAGGGATTCAAAGCTTCACATAGAGAAGGCTCTAACTTGGAGATTACTCATTTGCAATATGTTGATGATACATTGATCTTTTGTGAGGCTGAGTAGGAACCAACTCATTATTCTCAGGGTCATTTTGTTCTTTTGAAGCAATCTCAGGGTTACACATCAGCTGGAATAAGATCTTCTTATATCCAGTAAATGAGGTTCCTAATTTAACTTCATTGGCTTGGATTCTTGGTGGAAGTAATGGGGAGTTACCAACTGTCTATCTGGTCATGTCATTGGGAGATCAGAATAGATCTATAGATATAAGGAATGGGGTGGTAGAGAAGTGTGAGAAAAGGTTGGTGAAATGGAAAAGTCAATACCTCTCCTTAGGAGGAAGACTAACATTAATCAATAGTGTTTTGGACTCAATGCCAACTTATATTATATCCCTTTTCCCTATCTCTGATGGGGTCATTGAGAGATTGGATGTTCTAAGAAGAAATTTTCTCTCAGAAGGAAACAGTGAAACTAAGAAATTCCACTTAGTAAAGTGGGATGCACTGATAGGGAGTAAACAAAAAGGGGGTACGGGGGTGAGGATCTTAGAAACTCAGAATCAATGCCTTATGATGAAGTGGCTCTGGAGATTTGCATCTAGTAAGTTAGCACTCTGGAAAGAAATAATTCAGCTGAAGTATGAAATGACAGATCTTTGGATCACCAAAATCACTTATGGAATCAATCTTTGGAAGTCCATCAAGAATCTATGGCCAAAGCTTAGAGAGAATTGCATTATAAGAAAAGAAGATGGCAGGAAGGTTCTTTCTGGGAAGACAATTGGTTCGAACAAGCTCCCCCAAAGGATACCTTCAATGACATTTACATCCTAAACCAATAGCAAAGGGCCACTGTGGTTGAAATTTGGTCAAAATTAGGGATGGAATTTGAGATTTAGAAGACCTTTTAATGACTGGGAGATTTTGAGGTTAGTTGAATTCTACAGCAAATTGGAGCAATTCAAAGGAATTTCAACTGACCAGGATAGATTGGAGTGGCAGGGCCACAGTCAAGGTAGATTCAGTCTGAAAGAGGTCAACAAAAAGTTAACCTTATGATATTCAGATTGATGACCGGCCTTGGAAGCTTATATGGAAAGTTAAAATTCCTTATAAAGTTTCCTGTTTCACTTGGCTTTTGGCTAAACAAGTTGTGTTAACGCAAGAAAATCTCATGAAAAGGGGGATCCATCTAAGCCCTGGGTACTTATTTTGTGAAGAAAAGGTTGAGACAATAACCCATCAATTTATACACTGCAGGATTACCTTTCAACTATGGGAAATTTTCCTAAGTATGAAGTGTCTGAGTTGGGTGATGCCAAGGAAAATAGATTAGAAGATTAGGAGAAGTTAGGCTAACATTTCGGATCATAAGAATAGATGGAAAATTATACTAGCTTGCATCTGATGGGATGTTCGGACAGAAAGAAACCTCAAGTGCCACCAGAACAAGATCAATAGCATCCAGAAGATGAAGATGAAGTGTTTAGTTTTGTTTCATTTTTGGTGTAGACAGGAGTATGTGGAATATCTAGAATCAATTATTTATTTATTTATTATGACAAGGGAAACCCGCAGCCGCTACCCTTTGGGTACGCACAGGGTAAAACCCCCACTCCTATGCAATAGCTCGCAAACCACACAGGAGAGGTAACCCGCAATAGGCAAGCCTGATGCGATGAGCTCGACCCAGAAGGCGAACCCCTTGCTTTCGCTGGCAAGGGGTTTCGAACTTGAAACCTCCAACATGGAAGTCTCAAGTTCAAACCACTGGGTCACCCCGAAGGGTTAGAATCAATTATAGATGTCTTAAGATCTTTGTAATTTTTTGTTAAAAGGGTTGAAGATCTTCTGGATACTCCACCTCAATTGTAATTAGGAAACCTGTAACTTGTTGTGGTACAGATTTTAGATTTTTTGGAAATAGAATACAAGTTGTTACTTTCTCAAAAAAAAACATCCATCCATCTTATTAATAGGATATCTTCTTATGTTCTAGGTTTTGAAACCTCTTTGAGTATGTTCAAGACATACTTTCCTACGTCTACGTTGACTGTCGATCTATGTTTGAGAGTCTTTGGGAATACTGTATTTGTTCATGTTCATGACCATAATAGGAGTAAACTTGATCCAAGTACTAAAAAATGTGTTTTTGTTGGCTATACTCTCAGTCAAAGGCATACAAGTGTTATAACTCAAATACTAGAAAGGTTATTGTCACAATAAATGTTACACTCTTAAATCTCCGTTGTTTTTGGGAACTCACTCATCTTCACGGGGAGAAACACAGTGAAGATTCAAGGGATGATGAGGATTCTCTTGACCTCACACGTGAGAAACAATTATCCTAGTTTTATGATAGACACGAGAATAGTACTTTTGGTAATAACAACCTTGATAAGGTAAGAGATCCCAATTAAATGATGAAAATATGAAAAATCAAACATTAGAGCCTTTTCATGATACAATTAATGACAAGGACAGGGAATAAACAAAGAAATTATAGGTTTATATGACGAGAAACTAGAACCAAGAAAAGAGATGACTCTCATCAAATTCAAATGTCCACCCCGCAAGATCGCACTGATATACAAGGTTACTCACTAGAACCTACTTTTTATTTACCCCTTCTTATTCTAGACCTTGATCTTCTAATTTCTAACTATAAAGGGGGTAAGAAAAGTCATAAACCATCCCATCTCAAATCTTATGTCATATAGAAACTTGTCCCCTTTGTATATAGCTTTTCTTTCTCAATTATCTGGAATGGAGACATCGAGAAACATGCAGGATGCTTTGAACATTCTAGAGTGGAAAATGGCAATTCTAGAAGAGATGAATGCTCTCAAGAGAAATGAAACATGGGAAATGGTAGAACTGCCATGTAAAAGAAACAGTGGGCTGCAAGTGAGTGCTCACCATCAAATTTAAATCAAATGAGACCCTACAGACGTATAAGGCGCTTTTGGTAGCAAATGGGTTCACTCAATCCTACGAGATTGACTATCTCAAAACATTTGCTCCAGTTGCAAAGTTGAACTCAAATAGCGTTTTTCTGACCTTTGTTGTCAACCTTGATTGGCCCCTTCAACAACTACATGTAAAGAATGCAATCTTGAAACGAAAAACTTGAAGAAAAAGTCTACATGGATCCTCCTCTGGGTTTTGAAGAAAGGTATGGAATTAGAGTGTGCAAACTAAAGAAATCTCTATATGAGCTTAAACAATCTCCAAGAGCATGGTTTGAGAGGTTCATTCAATTTGTAAGAAAACAAGCACACACTTCAGGGCAAGCAGATCATACCATGTTCATTCGACATTCTCTCGAGGGAAAGACAACTATCCTGATAGAGTATGTCGATGTTATTATACTTACAAAAGATGATTTGTCAGATATGAAGAACTTAATAAAACAATTGGCCTCAGAATTCGAGATCAAATATTTTGGTCATTTGAAATATTTTTCTTAGCATGAAAGTAGCGAGCTATCAAGTGAAGGCATTATTGTGTCACAAGAAGTATGTGCTAGATCTATGATACAGGGATGAGTGGTTGTCGTCAAGCTGAAACACCTATTGATACGAATATAAAATTCGGAAACAAAGAAGGAATCTGAGTTGACCAAAGTCAATATCAGAGACTAGTGGGGAAATTGATCTACTTGTCACACACTATGCCTGATATAGCTTTGTTGTAATCTTAGTCAGTCAATTATTGCACTCTCTAAAGGAAGAGCACCAAGAAGAGGTCTTACATGATTCTAAGATATATAAAAGTTCATCCCAGAAAAGATTGTTTTTAAAAAGCATCAACATAGGGGTACTGAAAGCTTTACCGATGCAGATTGGGCAGGTTCTACTACTGACATGAGGTCACGCCTAGATATTGTACATTTATCTAGGGAAATCTCGTGACTTGGAGGAGTAAAAAGAAGAATGTCGTAGCCTGTACAGTGGAGCCTACGGTCATTTTTAAGCATTCGTGAGTCGGAGATTTTCGGTGAGCTGATGGGCAAATCTGCAACACCAGAATCTCTTTCCGTTTATTTCATTATTGCCTTGTTTCATTTCTAACCGTGCATCACTACTTTCAAATTAATGTTGATTACTCTTAGAGACACCTATATTCATATCACCAGATTTCGGGTGTGATTCCCCTCATTTTCCGCACTTATGATTATCGAAACTCAGTTATGACTTATTGTGATTCACATGTTTATTTTTTTCTGCTTAAATTAAATGGAAATTGAATAAAACTAGAAATGGTTTGCCTACCGGGTAGGGGTGTACTGCCATCACGGCTTCGGGATTTTAAGTCATGAGGTTTACCCATATATCACAAGTAACTAATGCACTACCCAAAACATAAGGCATTGAACAACTGATCAACAAAAGGATTAGAAAACAAAATAACGCACATAACAGTCTGCACTAGAATGCTTTTGATGCTATGTCGTAGCCTTCCAATTAATGAAGTACATTTGGGAGTATTTTCATACTTTATGAGGTATGTTTGTTTCAAGTTAGCCCAACAAATGTACTTGTTATAACCCGCAAGAAGGAAGGAAATATGCTTTTGTTTTCACTTCTAACCTTAAAATCTGCGCATTTACAAGTTTCTTACAAGCAAAGTTACAAGTTTTTCCTTCAACATCAAAGAAAGAATTTACCCAGGTGAAAAAGTGAAATCCCTTAGTACATGAAAGAGTGAATAAGTGTTTTTGCTTTTACATAAGTAGAAGCCTTCACATCCTAGCAAAGGTAGTACATCATGAGAGGTGTGGTAGGTGCACATCAATGGTTTAAATTATGTAGTGGAACCAGGTTTTATTTAAGAAAGGGTAGGGGCGAGCCCATTATCCGCTGATTTTTTTTTTTTTGAGAAGGTAACATTATTATCCACTAACCTTTGAAGTTGTAAATGTCAAATTCTCAATAATCAAATCAACAACAACTAAGCGTTTATGCCTCAAACCCAAACAAGTTAGGTCGGTCATATGATCCTCACTGGCCACGTGATGGTGGTGCTCAAGTTTCAAGACCCTTCACTCGTAGCAAAGCTAAGGAGCTAAAAGCATTGGAACTACTCATGTCGAAGTGGGGGGCATCAAAGGACCACTTGGAGAAGTCCAGTTCATACTACACATTACCTGGGTAGAAGAAAGATCAAGGAATAAAGCTCGGACTTAAAGAGGGAAAATAAAATAAGGTTAGGACAAAAAGTTGGAGCAAATGTCACCACATTTCAAAATGCAGAAATGGGCCAAGAGGAGTGCCAAGAAACACAAGAGAAACGTCTCCACATTTTCCAATCGTTGGATCTTTTCCTTCCATTTTGCCCTATTTTTTTAGATCCATACGAACTCCAAGAGATTATAAGTCTTTCAAGATAGTGTTCTTCCATATGATTTTAGGTCTACCTTTTTATAAATCATTCACACTAGTTCCACACTTACAAATCGGTGCCTCTAGAGGTCGACGTAGGATATGACTGAACCATCTCAAATAACCTTCTCTCATTTTATCATCACTACCAACACTTCCAACTTCTACCGATATAGTCATTTTTAAGCTTATCTAATCTTGCATTACTGCACGTCCAAGAGGAGTTCCAAGAAGACACAAGAGAAATGTCTCCACGTTTTCAATCGTTGGATCTTTTCCTTCCATTCTGCCCTATTCTTTCCTACATCTATGCGAACTCCAAGAAATTAAAGTCTTCAAGATAGTTTTCTTCCACATGATTTTAGGTCTACCTTTTTATAAATCATCATTCACACTAGTTCCACACTTACAAAATCGTTGCATCTAGAGGTTGACGTAGGATATGACCAAACCATATCAAATAACCTTCTCTCATTTTATCATCACTACTGACACTGGCAACTTCTACCGGATATAGTCATTTTTAAGCTTGTCTAATCTTGTATGACTGCAAATCCACCATAGCATCCGCAATTCCGGAACACTTATATTGTGAATAGTTTTGACTTTAGAGACCCAACATTTCCTCTCACACAATATTGTTATTCTTGCAGTTATATAATTTTTTCCGTTTACTCTTGTCATTATCCTTTTATCACATATTACTCCGACAGCACTTCTCCATTCAACCATCTTATTTTATTATTTGTGTAGCTTCTTCATTTATGTCATTTTAGTCTACTTTAACATCAAATCTAAATATCTTAGTTGTCCACATCTAGGCAACGTAGTCCTATCTAATTACAGCTTAACTTCACTCTTCTATGCCATAAATGTCAAGTAAAAGATGTCGAAAAGAAAAACAATAAAAGATGTAGTTGCCAAACACAAGTGGCACTTGGTTTGCACTAACCATATGTGTGGTAACAAGAAAATTTCCTCAACTTGAGAGAAATCTTTAGAGACAATGTGAAATTTGGAGATAACTCGAAACTTCCCAAAATAGGAAATGTCAGACTAGAATTGAACAAAAGGAATACAATTGATTTAAATCCTTATATACCCTTTTGACCATGCGGAGGACCTACTAACTAAGCATCTGTTAATAGAAGCCTATCAAGTGAATTAAGGATGTCATATGCAAAAGATAAAATTTCACACTTGTAGCACAAGTAAGCAAATCATGTTGACTAAGTTGTGGTGGGATGGTTGGGATCCCTCCACCCTTAACCAAAGGTCTCGGATTCGAGCCCAGGGTATGGAAAAGATCATGTTGGGAGCGCTGCCCCAAGAAATGGGCCCTGCAATACGCAAATTCGGATTAGTCGGGCTCCAATGCGAGTACTAAACACCGGGTGGGAACCCAAGGAAACAAAACCAGTCATGTTGAACAGTCATGTTTTAATTCTTCTTTTTTGGTGAAGTAATTAAATTGTATTAGATGTCATCAAGGAGATGCAACGGTTACAACTAAAAATAAAATTGCTTCAAACAGAAAAAAAAAACATGAAGCTAACTGAGCAAAAACCTGCAATGTAGCCAAAAAGATGCCCCCTTAAACCCTTCTGTACTAGAATTAGGGAGCTAACAAAATCCAAAATTATCCATACTATTTAAGGGGGAGAGAGAGTGACATGAAAAGACTAACTAAACACCTAGTCTTAATGGTATTTATGGGTGTTGATATTCCATCAAAGGCCAAAGCATCCGCAATTCCTCTCTTTCTAAATACTCCAAAAAATTATTGTTTCAGTCATCCTCCCGATCCTTTTTAATGGTGTTGTCAACTCTCCACATATACAACTAGCATAAGTAACTTTGGTGGAGAGGGGCATAACCCATTGAAGGCCAAACAATGAGAAAAAGAAATGTCATATGCCAGCTGTTATGGGACAGCGCAAAAAAAGATGGTTGACACTTCCATTGTCATGTTTAAAGATACATTATCAACTAAAGGAGACAGCTTGGTTGGGGCTTTTAGATATGAGCACTTGATTTCAAGGAGAAGAATTTTTTACAATACAACATAGTCACTAGTATTCCAAATTTACTAGAATCTGGTATTTGAGAAGATAGTGTCATCGGAAGAAGCACAAGGAGTCTTTTTGAAAAGGAGGAACTCAAAAATCAAGAGAAGTGACAGAACTTGTCCACTGAAATAAATATTGGTCTATAACCAACTTCAAATGGTGGAAAAAGGTAATATGCGACATTTATGATTGAATCTCCGAGTAATTTTTGGACAAAAATCCAAAGCTTTCAAGATGTTCAAATAAATGCAAAAAATAACGAAGCAGGAAGAGTAAGGACCATAGTATGACTTGTAGTATTTTTTAAAATTTTTTATGAGTTTAACGGGATTAAGAGATCGATAACGGCGACCTACACTCCACAGCAAAATGAAGTGGGTGAAAGGGAGAACTGAATCATGAATATGGTGAGAGTCTACCGGGATTAAGAGACAAATAAAATATACATGAAGCAGCATTGAAGTGTGCAATTCTCAGTAGGAGTCCAACATTTGCTTTGTAAGACATGAGACCCAAAGAAACTTGAAATGGAAAAAGACTTGATGGGTGTTGTTAGTTAAAATTTTATTTTGCATTGCTAATGCACATGTACCAAATGCAAAACAAAGGAGAGAAGTGTGTGATTCGTGGCTAAAAAGTTGTACAAAAACTGTCCAGCCTCAATATATCGACGAGCATAATTAGCACTGAATCTTTGGGGGGTAGAGTGATCTTAATAAACTCTATTTTAAGATTCACTGCCTACTTATGTTATGTCGTTATTTCCAATTCCTCCAATAGTTATCAAAAAGATGGACAGACTGAGAAGAAACTTCCTCTAAAAAAGGCAAAGAGGGAGAGGGCAAGGGTTACTATTTAGTGAAATGGAACACTGTGATGCTAAGCAAAGAAAGAGGGGGACTGGGTATTAGAAATTTGAGAATCCAAAACAAGAGCCTTTTGATGAAGTGGTTGTGGAGATATACTAGTGAGGAAGGAACCCTATGGAAGGAGGTGATAGTGGCAAAGTATGGGGAATTGAACCCATGGTGTACAGAGATAGTGTCAGAACCCTATGGATGGGGAGTATGGAGGTCAATCAGAGCTTTATGGAACTCTATGGAAGAAAATGTGTTTCTCAAAGTTGGAAATGGCAACAAGATCAAGTTTTGGAGAGATGGATGGATTGATCAAATTCCTCTAAGTGAGTCATTCCCAGATCTTTTCTCAATCTGCAACAATCCTGAAGCCAGAGTATGTGAATGCTGGACAACTCAAGGCTGGGACCTATCTTTCAGAAGGCTATTGAATGACTGGGAAGTAGATAGAGTGGCTTCTTTCCTGGGAAAATTGGGGGAACCAATCTAGTAACAAATGCACCAGATAGAGTTATTTGGAAGCACAACAAGGATGGCAAATTCACAGTAAACAGTGCTTACAAGAAAGGCATACAAGTTGGGGTTAGAGGCTACCATCATCACTGGAAGAGTATTTGGAGAGGATTGATCCCCACCAAAGTGAAATGCTTCACTTGGTTAGTCATCAAAAGAGCCTGCTTAACTCAAGAAGTGCTGCAGAAGAAAGGAAAGCAACTAGTCCCTAGGTGTTTCCTATGCAATTTGACTGGGGAAACAAACAATCACCTATTTTTACATTGCAAATTCACTGCACAGATCTGGGAGCTGTTTCTCAACATCACATGTTGTAGCTGGTCTATGCCAGAACACACCTCTGATCTTTTTAAATGTTGGATCAGAAGGGGGTAGCAAGACTCAAAAGAAGTGGTGAAGCTAATACCATCATGCATATGGTGGTCAGTGTGGAAGGAAAGAAATGGGAGATGTTTTGAAGATAGATCTAATTCCATTCACAAAGTAAAATGGAATTGTTTGGTATCTTTACTTTTTTGGTGTAAACAACTCTGCATAGAAGATGTAGATCAAATTATAGAATTAATAGGGAGCTTGTAATTTCGCTTAGGGCTGTAAATTTTGAAGGTGGCAGCATGTCCTTAATGCTGAAGAATACAACTTTACCAATGTTCAAAAAAAAATTAGCAAGGAATCTTTTACAAGGAAGAGCTTTGTTAGTGGGACAAAGACAAAACAAGGCATCATATGCCTAATATACTGATGCCAAATAGCAAACCCATGGTGGAGAAAGTTGCATGATATATAATAGCCCAAGGAGGTTTAACTTGTCATGCAATGCTACTCGTGAGACCTCACCAGAGTGTGGATACGTTTGAATGGTAAATTATGAGGTAACTGAAAAAAACTAAAAGTATGTCAGAGAGCACTCAAAGTAGGCAATAAAATGAGGAGATGTCAACTATTAAAAGACTTCAAGTTCAATGCCAAAGATCCAAAATAGTTTAGGAGAATGGGTGTTCAAGACAAAAATGAAGACATAGACAACGATCAAGAAGACTTGTAGCAAAGGATCCAAATAGGAGTGTGAGAAAGTGAGGCATTATACAATCAGATTGATATGCAATTGAAAGCTCAAAATGAGTAAGAAATGCTAGTGTGATCCAATTTGCGTTAGCATGAAATTAAACAAGGTTTCCATAACACAAAGATATTGATTGAACACCAATGAGATAGTAGGAAGTCTGCTACATCCCACGCTCACCTGACATATGTATGCAATCAGCCTTATGCTTATCAGTATGTAGATGGACAAACCTAAACAAATTTTATGTCCTTGGACAAAACACATTGTGAGATATTATTGAGGCATCATAACCAGTCAGGATTTTGTGTAGAGTGAAGGAGGAAAATGAATGTTGATGGATTTATGATTACATAGGGGACCTAGTGCCAGTGGCGTAGCTACCCTTATGTCAGGGTGTCCAATTGGACCTTCGTCGAAATATTATACCGTATATAAAAGTAAAATGATAAACAAAGTGGCTAAATAACATATTTTGGACACCCTTGACACAACAATATGATGTAGCCTAGTGGTTCAAGTTCCTTGAAAGTGTTAGTGTGTTCGAATCCACTAGTAGCAAAAAAATTCACTTTTTTAAGAAAAGCAGGTTCACTTTAGTACTTGGGTGAAAATTTGACTCTGCCACTGCCTAGTACAACTAACTGCATTTGGGATCAAACGCTATTGATAATAACAGTAGTACTCTTTATAGCTAAGTTATTGGTGAAGCAATAGTAGTTATTAAATTGAAAAGAGAAATAGGTAGAATATCTTACTGGAGAGTTGATGTTCATCTCTTTGCATTTGCAAACCTGCAATAAACAATATTAGGGGGGAAAACAATATTTAGGTATATGAGCTTGTGGTGAAAGAAAAAGAAAGAACCTCGATAATCAGAGCCCACGTATCCCACGCGCATCACAATTCTCTTTTTGATGAAAGGATCCCATTGGTTGCTTTTCACAGATAAGTCTTCAGGTGATGTCGAAAAGCACCGCACTATCTTTAGGGTGCGTGAACGTGAAAATCTCAGATTTGTGACAGGGATTTGAGGAAGCCGCATACAAATCCCTGCCATGACACATGCAACAATCCACAATCAACATGCACTGCCATTTCTCTTATCTCACTCCAATTAACTGGAGAAAATTAATGAAAGGTGTCCATTAGTGTCGCAAATGGGCGGGTTGGGATCAAATTTGGGCGGGTTGAAAATGGGTCAACATAAGATGGGTAATAATTCAATCCATCTATATTTGATATAAGTAAAAATGAATTGGGTAACAAAAGGGTTGGGTAAAATACTAGTTTACCCATGTTTTACCCATATTTTCATGAGTAAATAGTACTCTACTTAAGAATTCAACATGGAGAAAATATTTTTAGTCTTTTTTTAGATGAATATGTTTAAATGCTTCATTTAGTTTTATTGTATCATAAAAGTAAAAAAAATCCTATAACTTTTCAATATAAAATAAATTTATGTTTTCCTAGAAAATGTTTTCCTGGAAAACAAGTAGACTTTTGACTTATTTTCTCATGTTTGGTTGGTGAGTAGAAAAAATTTCCGGAAAAGATTTGTAGTGTTTGGTTTATGAATGAATTTTTTTTTTTGAGAAATATCTTTTATTTTTACTAGAGTAGAAATTATTTTTGAAATTGAAATATTTTTTAACAACAACACTTAAAATTTTTTTCGGGATTGGGGA